>NC_092774.1:15131959-15431959 GCF_047496795.1 Chiloscyllium punctatum
TTCAGGCAAAAGCCCTTCATCAGGAATAAAGGCAGAGAGCCTGAAGCGTGGAGAGACTAGTGAGAGGAGGGTGGGGGAGTGGAGAAAGTAGCATAGAGTACAATAGGCGAGTGGGGGAGGGGATGAAGGTGATAGGTCAAGGCGGAGGGTGGAGTGGATAGGTGGAAAAGAAAATAGAAAGTTAGGACAAGTCAGGGGGACAGTGCTGAGCTGGAAGTTTGGAACTAGGGTGAGGTGGGGGAAGAGGAAATGAGGAAACTGTTGAAGTCCACATCGATGCCTTGGGGTTGAAGTGTTCCGAGGCAGAAGATGAGGCGTTCTTCCTCCAGGCGTCTGGTGGTGAGGGAGCGGCGGTTGAAATGTTGGGCCACCGGGCAGTGTGGTTGATTGGTGCAGGTGTCCCGGAGATGTTCCCTAAAGCACTCTGGTAGGAGGCACCCAGTCTTCCTAATGGGGTGGGGGGGGGGGTGGACCTAACCAAGTAGATACGGAAGGCGGAAAAGGGGTGGGGTGGGAAATATATCCCTGGAGGTGGCGGAAATGTCGGCAGACGATTTGGTTTATGCGAAGGTTGGTAGGGTGGAAGGTGAGCACCAGGGGCGTTCTGTCCTTGTTACGGTTGGAGGGGTGGGGTCTGAGGGCAGGAGTGCGGGATGTGGACGAGATGCCTTGGAGGGCACCTTTAACCACGTGGGAAGGGAAAATGCGGTCTCTAAAGAAGGGGGGCATCTGGTGTGTTCTGTGGTGGAACTGGTCCTCCTGGGAGCAGATCCGGCGGGAGCGGAGGAATTGGGAATACGGGATGGCATTTTTGCAAGAGGTAGTGTGGGAAGAGGTGTAATCCAGGTAGCTGTGGGAGTCGGTGGGTTTGTAGGAAATGTCGGTGTCAAGTCGGTCATCATTAATGGAGATGGAGAGGTCGAGGAAGGGGAGGGAGGTGTCAGGGATGGTCCAGTTAACTTTAAGGTCAGGGTGGAATGTGTTGGTGAAGTTGCTGAATTGCTTAACCTCCTTGCGGGAGCACGAGGTGGTGCCAATGCAGTCATCAATGTAGCGGAAGAAGAGGTGGGGAGTGGTGCCGGTGTAATTACAGAAGATCAACTGTTCTACGTAGCCAACAAAGAGACAAACATAGCTGGGGCCCATACGTGTGCCCATGGGCTACCCCTTTGGTCTGGAGGAAGTGGGAGGATTCGAAGGAGAAATTGTTAAGGGTGAGGACCAGTTCAGCCAAATGAATGAGAGTGTCGGTGGAAGGGTACTGTTGGGGACGTCTGGAGAGGAAAAAACGGAGGGCTTGGAGGCCCTGGACATTGCGGATGGAGGTGTAGAGTGATTGGATATCCATGGTGAAGATGAGGTGTTGTGGGCCGGGGAAACGGAAGTCTTGGAGGAGGTGGAGGGTGTGGGTGGTGTCTCGAACAGATGTGGGGAGTTCCTGGACTAGGGGGAATAGGACAGTGTCGAGGTAGGTAGAGATGAGTTCAGCGGGGCAGGAGCATGCTGAGACAATGGGTCAGCCAGGGTGGTCAGGCTTGTGGATCTTGGGAAGGAGGTAGGACCGGGCAGTGCGGGGTTCCCGGACTATGAGGTTGGAAGCTGTGGGTGGGAGATCTCCTGAGGTGATGAGGTTCTGTATGGTCTGGGAGATGATGGGTTGGTGATGGGGGGTTGGGTCATGGTCGAGGGGGCAGTAGGAAGAGGTGTCTTCGAGTTGGCGTTTGGCTTCAGCGGCGTAGAGGTCAGTGCGCCAGACTCCCACTGCGCCCCCTTTATCCGCTGGCTTGATGGTGAGGTCGGGATTGGAGCAGAGGGATTGGAGGGCTGCGCGTTGTGAGGGTGAGAGGTTGGAGTGGGGGAGGGGGGGTAGACAGGTTGAGGTGGTTAATGTCCCGGCGGCAGTTGGAAATGAAGAGGTCGAGGGCAGGTAATAGGCCAGCGCGGGGTGTCCAGGTGGATGCAGTGTGTTGGAGGTGGGCGAAGGGGTCCTCGGAAGGTGGGCGGGAGTCCAGATTGTGAAAGTAAGCTCGGAGGCGGAGGAAGTGTTCGACATCACGGCGTGTATTAAATTCATTGATGTGTGGACGGAGGGGGATGAAGATGAGTCCTTTGCTGAGGACTAATCGTTCGTCCTCAGTGAGGGGGAGGTCTGGGGGGATGGTGAAAACGCGGCAGGGCTGGGATCTGGTGTGGGTGTGGAGCTGGGAGTGGGGGCGGAGCCAGTAACTGGAGTGGGTGTGATGGTGGGGGGGAATGGGGGGGTGGAGTCATGAGCTGGGGTGGTGTTCCCCTCAGGGTTCTGTAGGCCAGGAATGGCGACAGTGGGATCTGTGGGGGGCATGTCAGCAGAATGCAGGTGAGTGGCGTTGGTGGGGGCGGAAGTGGGGGTGACCACAGCAGTAGGGGTGGCGGAAGTCACTGAGTGTGTGACATCAGCGATGATGTGAGGGGCAGAAATGATGTCACATGTGACGCATGAGGAATTGTGAGGGGCGGAAGTGACTGTGGGAGTAGCCATGATGGGGGGCGGAAGTGACATCAATCAGCGTGGGGGCGGCAGCTGCACCAGCCGCATGTCTAATGGCGTCCAAGCAATTTCAGAGGCCGGGGGAATCTTCTGGAATGTTTGAGGAGCGCTGGTTATGGAGGTGGGTGGATAAAGGTTTGTTGTACTTACAGTTTTTGATGTTTAAGATGGAGTTGAAATACTGTTTGTTGAGAGTATGAATTCTCCTGAGGATGTAGTACAGAGTGGGTCCTTTGTAATTCTGAGAGAGTGTGGCCCTCAGCTGAGGCAGGGCTGACTGGAGAGAGGTTAGGTGACGGCGCATTGCTGCAAGCGTGGAGCGGAGGATCTTGAAGGAGAACCGTTCCTGGTGTTTTTGAATCTGTAGTCTGTACTGTTTGTCCTGTTCGGATCCGAACTCTGCTGGTTTAAAGGTGGTCCAGAGTCTGTGTGGGATGAGTTGGTTACGGAGGCAGGCACTGAGGAAGTGAATGGGGCTGTGGTAGCGAGTCTGTTTCAGGATATGGTTGAAGAGCCTCAGGGCAGAGGAAATGACCTGGGAGTTGCAGTGGGAGAGGGACTCCCTGAGATTCTTGTAGAGAGAGAGGAGGAAAACTTCTTCAAGGCAGGCATCCTTGCAAGAGGATTCGCTTTAGGGTTAAAATCAACGAGGTAAAAACAAGGACTGCAGATGCTGGAGACCAGATTCTAGAATCACACAACTCCACGTTGTAGTCCAACAGGCTTCTTTGGAAGCAGTAACTTTTGGAGTGCTGCCTCATCATCAGGTGGTTGTGGAGGATAAGATCCTGAGACACAATTTAGAGCAAAACATTCCAGCGTCCTGCCACTGAAATGGTATATTCAACAAACCTGGATTGTTAAGTCTTCCACCTTTTCAAATAGGTTGCAGGTCTCATTACAATGTGAATCCCAGAACTTCTTGTTGTCACCTTCTCGAGATAACAAGGTTTGATAGCAAAAGCTCACATCTCAGCTCAGACAATGCATTAAAGGTGTGAGGTCAGAGTCTGCCTGCATCCCAATCTTGAGTCAGACTGGTTCTGTTTCCAAAGTCAAAGTTACAAGCTATTACATGTATTGACTGCCTGCACACACCACACCTCCCCTGTCCCACCCCCCTCACTGTCTTCACTATTGGCCAGCACCAAGTTGTCCCTTTGTAATTGGTTCCTTGGTACATCCGTAACCCGGAGGAAGTATTGCCTCACTCAGCAATTTTAACCCATACCCTGTCTCCAAGTAAGTGTCTCCCTGCTCATTTGCCAGGAAGGGGCAGTGCAGAGTCAACCCGACTGCTGTGGGTCTGGAGTCAGGTGTAGGCCAGACCGGGTAAAGGATGCAGCTGGAACGACTGAGTGAATCCTTTCCCCCAATGGTGGTTCCCTTCCCTAACAAGGGAGGGGGGGAAATCAGATGGGGGCTTTCTCCCCTGCACCACCCCCTCCCTGAAACGGTCTCATCGTCAGATTCCGAACTCCACATTTCTGACCGAATACCAATTCTGCCATCTGTCGTGGCGGGATTCAAACCCAGGACTCCCCAGAAACAGGTCCACAGTTCAAATGATATTGGCACTCGGCCGTCACTCCTTCAATCCCCCTGCGATGGCACGTGAACTCGCTGGTGCTTCCGCAGGTGGGAGGAGTAGGTGAAGGCCTTCCCGCACTGAGAGCAGGTGAACGGCCTCTCCCCCATGTGGATCCGCTGGTGGGCCAGCAGGGTGGAGGAGCTGGTGAAGCCCTTCCCGCACTGAGAGCAGGTAACTGGCTTCTCCCCGGTGTGGACCCACTGGTGGATCAGCAGGGAGGAGACCTGGGTAAAGGCCTTCCCACACTCGGGGCAGCTAAAGGGCCTCTCCCCCGTGTGGACCCGCTGGTGGTTCCGCAGGTTGGAGGAGCAGGTGAAGCCCTTCCCGCACTGAGAGCAGGTGAACGGCCTCTCCCCCGTGTGGATCCGCTGGTGGGTCAGCAGGTTACAGGAAGTGCTGAAGGCCTTCCCGCACTCGGGGCAGCTGAAGGGCCTCTCCCCCGTGTGGATACGCTGGTGGATCAGCAGGTGGGAGGTATACCTGAAGCCCTTCCCACACTGAGAGCAGGTGAACGGCCTCTCCCCCGTGTGGATCCGCTGGTGGGTCAGCAGGTGGGAGGATGTGCCGAAGGCCTTCCCGCACTCGGGACAGCGGAAGGGCCTCTCCCCCGTGTGGATCCGCTGGTGGGCCTGCAGGTTGGAGGAATGTCTGAAGGCCTTTCCGCAGACAGGGCAGGGGAATGGCTTCTCCCCGGTGTGACTGCGCCGATGAGTCTCCAGGGCAGACGGGAAATGGTAGCTTTTCCCACAGTCACCACACTTCCACGGTTTCTCCACAGGGCGGGATTCCTCTGGTTTCTCCATGGCCACAGCTTCAGCTGCACACAAACACGTGGAGAGCCCCTCCCTGCCGTGAAGTCCCCTTCCCAGGCCGTATAACTGTTTCAGGCTCCACACACAGTTCGCTGTAACAGTGGGGTCTCTGGTCCAGTCCCACTGATGCTGAAAACATCCTCAAACAGGAACCAAAAAGTGTGGATCCCTCTCACAGAAATCACAGTCAAAAATCGTTGTGGTCCCGATGGATTCAGAGACTGTCAGACATTGACATCAAAGTGAGGACTGCAGACACTGGAGAGTCAATTGAAAAATGTGGCGCTGGAAAAGCACAGCAGGTCAGGCAGCATCCGAGGAACAGGAGAGTCAATGGTTCAGGAATAAGCCCTTCATCTGTTGATTTTGAAACTTCAGTCTTCAGATTTTCAAATACTCTGCAAAAACAGATTACAAAAGTCATCACTATCAGTGCAGGGTAGAAATTCAGATCAAGCAATTCTACTTTCTGTGGAATATTCTTTTGTTGTTCCACAAAATTGAAAGCACCATCCCAATCTCCCTTCCCCTCTGTTCTCACTCTGCTCTAACTAATTCCCCTGAAGGTGCTGATTCAGGATCTTACAGGGGCAGAAAAAGCAAAAACATCAAGACTGACATCTCTCTGAATTTTGGATACCTCCACCTGAAAGTTAATATCTTTCACAACACTGGGATCCTGCTGAGAGTGAGCAGGTCTGATTTTGGGAAGCAAAAACAAAGTGTGCCAATTCAGGGTGAACCTGCAATGCAGCTTCTTGAGGAAGGACCAGACACAAAATGGTTAATGACCCCGAGAAGGTGGGAGCAAAATGAGACATCAAGGCATTAACACCAACACACTTCAGTCAAACTCTTCTGCTTCCAGTCAGGGCAGAACATGCTCTGAAAGTCCAGCCTTCACAACCACACTTCTGCTTTCACTGAAGACAATTAGAGTCACACAGCGCAGAAACAGACCCTTTGGCCCAACCTGCCCAGATATCCTCAATTAACCGAGTCACGTTTGCCATCACTTGGCCCCTATATGAGCCGGGAGCTGGCAGCTGGGACTAAATTGGGTTGGCTCTCTTGTCAGCAAGGACGGAGTTGGACCGAAGGGTCTGTTTCTGTGCTGTACATCTCTATGACTCCAGTCACATTTGTAGGTAATATTAACAGAGAACTCTGTTCCCAGCTTTGTATTTGTCGGCAACTGCATGGTACTTATCATCCTCAGGTGACCGGCCTTGTTGAATGTTTTAACCAGACTCACGCCTAAACTTGCCAAATTAATGGCCGAGTCTGGCCTCTCCTGGTTATGCTAATCCCTGTGGCCTTATTCCAGATGTGATCCATGTCTGCGGGCAAGACACGACTGTCTCCAGCTGAGAGTCTCTCTGGTCACCCCCTCCGTACCCCTTGGAACGATTCAGCTCCCTTCTCAGTCCACGTCCGCCACATGACCGAAGCAATGATTGGTTATGTTCTTGCTCTATCTAATGTTATGTGTGCCTTTCACTCCCAGGAGCGTGTGACCTACAGCGATGTTCCCCCCCTTTCAGCCTCGTTACGGGTAGAGCCTGGTTCATTGGTGCTCGTCAAGAACTGGACTGGCAAAGGTCTCCAACCTCGTTGGGATGGCCCCTTCCAGGTTTTACTTCCCGCCCCTACGGCGGTCACAGTCGCTGGGCACTCAGCTTGGGTCCACCTGCACCATTGTAAATTGATTGACCGCACCAATCAAAAGGGGCGAAGACGAGGAGAGAATCCTGAAATCTGAACAAAAGGAGTGGACCCTGTCCATTTGGGTTTTTGAATCCTGCTGTTGTTCTAATGTTAATCTTATTACAGATACTTGAACTAAGAGGAGGGACATGTGGGGGATCGCTTATCTCCTCACCTCTCTGATCACGTACAACATCCTGATGGGGAAAGGCTCTAAGTATGGATGGGACCTGGAATGATCAGAGATTACCCCCCACCCATACTGAGGAGATGTCGTCCAGTGCACCGGACCAGACCCCTTTGACGTGTGGAACGTGATGAAGATTGATTGTTGTAATGGACTCTTCCATCAGAAAGACCAGATGGTCCATCTGGACAGTAGAAATCAGGGGGAGTTACCATGGCGTTACCGAACCTGTCTTTTTGATCTTACCTGCAGACGCAAGCCTAGTGAGGATAAAAATGATCAACCCCGTCATTATGGTAAATATTTTAAGGGCGCCCAGGAACACCATCCCTTTTTGTAGGACGGGCCGATTCGAGAAAAGGGAAGCCTGATAGGGGAAACTCCTCAATCCACAAGGAACTTATTTATACAGGCCCACAGAACGCTCTTCACCCCAGAGACAGTAGTATGTTACTCCTCTCTATCAGGAGATGACTTACTTGCCCTGTCCCCAGACCCCGATTCCATTCTATTCGTCAGACTTCCTACTGCCGATCCTGTGAAGAGAAATATCACTTTCCAATACCTCCGGTCTGTGTATACAAACAGCCGGTGTAACACTGCCTGGGGTACAGCAGGCCTTATGTGGCACATGGACCTGGAACGGAACCCTTCCCTTGTGCATTTATAGGCCTTTTCTCTTTTCAGAACCAGATACTGTCACCAAGACAATGAACAATAGAGCTAAGGGAGAGCCCAATGGGAACAGCATTCTGAGGACCATTGTCTCCCATACACTGCGAGTGCTCAAGTCACTTGGCCCATTTTGTACAGTGCTAAAGTGACTCCCCTTGCAAAACGTTGACCCTATACTCCTGTAGACCTGACCAGACCCCCTGCTGTAACATTTCAGTAACCTATTTTGACAAACTCTCCCTAATATACACCAAACCAGACCATTATTTCTTCAGCTAAGGTAAAGCTACCAATTTCCTTGTCCTGGATGGCAAAGATGTCCCTCATAAGGTCAGTATCGGAGCCCTTGTTCCCACAACAGTACCTTGTCCTGGCCAGTGGACAAGTCGATGGAACCTCCATCTGAGGAGGATGCAGCGGTTGGTCTCAGCCAACCTTGCTCCAACTGGAAGGATCCCAAGGGACTGGGTGACAATACAGGACACCCGATAGGCTGGGGAATCCAGAGTACCCTGAGGTTGGAAGGATCGGCAGGGTTGACAAGTCAACAGAACCGCAGTTCCCTCTTTTGCGGCCTGACCAATTGAGGAAATAAGAGTAAAGAGGCTCTGGAACAGAGTAAACTGGGATTATCAGACCTGTGTCTTTACTCTGTGCAGAATCGATATGCCTTAGACTATATACTCGCCCGGGAGGGTGAGGTCTGCACCATTGTCCAAGATAAATGCACTATGGGTATTCCTGATCTCACTGGCAATATTAACTAAGATACAAGAAGAGATTCAGGTATTCCGTGACAGAATGACTGAAGGGACCAGTTGGGGAAACTGCAGATCGGGCCGATGGTACAATTGGCTTATCAATTTAGCTATGTCTGTTTGTCGGTATTGGTATTGTTAGGTATTTAATTGCTAGGCTTATGAGGGCCCTTAGTGATATAGATTTGCCCCAGAAGATGTTCCTTTCACGATCTGATGGCTCATCCACACGTGTCGATGGCGATGATAAATATGACCAGATGAGCTGCGAAGATGGTGGTGCCTCTCTACAGGATGTTGATGGCTGGACCACTTTGAAGGGCATTCGTTTGGACTAGCCTTCTCTTTCAGTGATCGCGGTGCAATCAAAGGGAGGAATGAGGGTGTGGGCATCTGGGTAATAAAGTCTATAGCCTTAAAACTTGTCTTTAAACATTCAGACTAAAATGTAATGCTGAATTATTAAATACATTTACTGCACTAGAAAATAAACAGGCAGGAAGGCTCAGAATGAGGAGAGAACTTAAAGATAGGGATACCTGGGCTCACCAAGTGATAACAGGATGCTGTCAGGCAATTAAGAACATTTGCCTCAGCATCGGTGAATCTGTGAACAGGACACCAAGTGATAACATTCATAGCCGTTCCCTTGTGAAATTAATGATAGTCTTTAAACTGACCCTGAAACAAGACTGGGTACTATCCATAGCTTTGTAATTAATGGTTGGATCTTGTCCATTATAATGGATTCTTACTACCCCTTGCAAGCAGTGCATTCACAAAATAAATCTTTGCTGTCTTCAGCGTTCAAAAGGACGAGAGAGAGAGAGAGAGAGATGAATCCCGTAGAGAATTAACTCTTCGTGCTTATCTGCTATGGATTGAATTGAATTGCATTTTGGGGCTTTATGATGAGAGATTTTTATTCCAGGCTTCCAAAGAGTATGATTTCCAGGACAAACCAAGAGTGAGGCTTTACAGGTCTGAGTTCTCAAAGGATTCCCTGGGCCACCTCAAATCTCCACTTTAACATGGGAGGTAGGACAAAATGGCTTCTGCTTGGCTAACTCGGTGGGACTGAGTCAGGCAGATACCACTCAGAACAAACAAGAATCCACAGACGGATGTAAATCCAGTGAAAAAAATTGCAAATGCAGAAGTAACAAATCTGAACCTAACCATCAATCGCAGAAGTAACATTTAATCCTAACCACCAGACAGGACAAATACGATTCCAAGAACAGGTTGTCTACAAGAAATTATGATAGATTAGATTAGATTCCCTACAGTTTGGAAACAGGCCCTTCGGCCCAACCAGTCCACACTGACCCTCTGAAGAGTAACCCACCCAGGACCATTTTCCCTCTGACTAATGCACCTAACACTGTGGGCAATTTAGCATGGCCAATCCACCTGACCTGTACATCTTTGGAGTCTGGGAGGAAACTGGAGCACCCGGAGGAAACCCACGCAGACACGGGGAGAATGTGCAAACTCCACACAGACGGTCACCTGAGGCTGGAATCGAACCTGGGACCCTGGTGCTGTGAGGCAGCAGTAGCTAATCACTGAGCCACCGTGCCGCCCTAGGCTAAGTCAAAAATGCACGAGGACCTTGCGGGATCTGATTGGTTGTTACTATGTGATCATGCTCAATGTCTGACACTGAACAATGTACATAAGTTCTGTCCAAACTCTGTAAAAGTCGGCGGATTCTTTTGGCACTCTAGGAGTACTCATCGGTGGCCCAGTGGTTAGCACTGCTGCCTCACAACACCAGGGTCCCAGGTTCGATTCCAGCCTCGGGGGGCTGGCTGTGTGGAGTTTGCACATTCTCCCCGTGTCTGCGTGGGTTTCCTCCCACAATCCAAAGATGTGCAGGTTTGGTGAATTGGCCATGCTAAACTGCCCGTAATGTTAGGTGAATTAGTTAGACAGAGATGGGTCTGGGTGGGCTACTCTTCAGAGGGTCGGTGTGGACTGGTTGGGCCGAAGGGCCTGTTTCCACACTGTTGGGAATCTAATCTAATCCTTCTGGGCTGATCAGAGTCTACCGACCCGGTCGTATCAAAGAATAAACTATTGCTTGTATGATTGACAAAGTCACTTCCAGATGTGTTTATTGACCAATCCCAGAAATTCAAAGATCCAGACAGCAGTCCAGATCAGAACAACCAGATAGGAAATGGTTAATGTCCCCAGGATGTGGGGAGCAAAATAAGACACCAAGGCATTAACACCAACACCAGGGAGAACCTGAACATACAGACGTGACAAACATTAGTGGCAAGCCAGAATCACAGATGTACAGCACAGAAACAGTCCCTTCAGTCCATGCTGACCAGATATCCTAAATCAATCTAGTCCCATTTGCCAGCACTTGGCCCATGTCCCTCTAAATGTTTCCCAACATATACCCATCCAGATACCTTTTAAAGGTTATAATTGTAGCCACCACTTCCTCTGGCAGCTCATTCTTAACACACACCACCCTCTGTATATAGGAGTTTCTCCTTAGGTTTCTTTTAAATCTCACCCTAAACCTATGAGCAACCCCAGATCAAAGATCTTGTCTGTTTACCCTCGCCATGCCCCACATTATTTATACAAGGTTGTAGGGTCACCCCTGTGGGAAAAAGGTAAAGCGGTGTTACTTCTGCAACCATAATTGCTTCTGCAAAGTAAATGAACTAACATCAGGGTATAATTGTTTCAGCCAACAGTGGAGTTAACAAGAATGAAAGCTATGTGAAGGAAATATATAATTGCTTTTGTATTAGCTACAATGTGCATACATGAAATGTGCCTGCAAACAATGTTACAGACAAACAGATAAAGGTGCTGTGAGGGGAGGGGGTGTAGATTAAGCTAGATGTGCTCGTACGAACAGTTATAACCATCTATTTCCTGCTTCTGCAAAAACAAAAAAACACAATCAAGGAGGTTAGAGAGCTCAGTGTCGGCGAAAAATGGGAGGAAATGTTGCTTTCGCAAACAAGGAAGCAGCTGGCAGTGAAAGAGGATATACGTTAACACTTTGTTCACACACAAGGCCGGATAAGGCAAGAAATAGACAAGAGTAATGGGCGCCATCGGGAAAGAATGGAGGGACAAACCGATCTTTCACGGGTCAGCTTGGAACATCAGGACGAGGCGGGAGGGGGGAGGTGGGGAATGTGAATGAGGGAAAGAAGCTGAATGTGCTGGAGCCAAAGTGGAGGAAGAACAGAGAATGCAAAACCGGCTTGAAGCTGCAATGAGGAATATTGCATGTGCTGTACTTGTACCTGTTGCAGTTACTGGCGGGAATCAGGTTCATTTTAAACATCAAAACAGAAAAGATATCCAGCCCTCCCCCCTTCCCAATCTCTATCCTTCAGTCCCTCCTCACCCGGGTAACTAAGACACATACCTGAGTTTGTGGAGTCTGCTCCCTCCCTGGATTCACTCCAGTTGCTCCAAGTGACCAATTTCCCCTCCTCCCATCTCTGTCTCCCTCCCAGGATGAAGAGTTGCCCAGAGCGAGGGAGATTCACTTTGAAACTGACAGGGCCACTTCCGCGTTGTGACGTCACAAAGGAACTAGGGGCGGGGCGAGGAAACGTGACGGTACAGGAGGCGGGGCGAGTCCTTCAGCGGGCCGCCGCACCGCGCATGCGCGGCCCCTGCAGCAGACGGGGCGAGTCCTTCAGCGGGCCGCCGCACCGCGCATGCGCGGCCTCTGCAGCAGACGGGGATGACAACTCACTTTCCTAACCCCCTCCCTTCAGAGAATCCCCACAGTGTGGAAGCAGGTCACTCGGCCTCACCGACCCTCCCAAGGGTCACCCACCCACACCCATTCCCCCACATTGAACCCTGAGCAATTGTTAGAAACGAAAATCGCTTCCTAATAATCGCTCGAGACAAATTCAGGAAAACAAAGGTTTATTTCCAAGTCTGCAGAGTTGGGCACCCTTCTGAGAAAAAGGCGCCCCGAGGCTTACAAAGTTTCTCATTATATACAGCACAAGTCCCTCCCCTCCTTGGCTCTAACCAGCCATGAGGTTCACATTCTTAAACTATCATTATTCTCCAATTTGCACCCTTATCACAAAGTCTGCAACAAATGTCTCCAGAGTTGTTTTTTTACCCTGTAGTCTTATCAGTCAAAGACTTATTCTTCTCTGTCTGTGCTAGCGGTCTTATCAATCTGTAGCAGATGTCTCTCGAGTCGTTTTTCTATCCTGCAGTCTTATCAGTCAAGGACTCATTCTTCCCTGTCTGTGTTAATGGTTTCATCAATCAAGGACTTGTTTTTACTCTGCTCACAAAATGTCAGCATTTGCACAATTTAAGTTATCCTACTTTTGAGTATACAAAATGTTTTAGAAAAGAAGCAAAAGTCTTGTCTTTTATTATAGAGCAGCCTGTTGGTTCAGGCACATCTTAATTGTTTGAACCGAAATTGCCTCACAATTCCACCCTTTCTCTTTTTAAGATGTGCCTGACCAAGATAAGTGTGAGAGGTAATTTCGGTTCAAACTTTAAGATGTGCCTAGACCACAGACTGATCTATAATAAAAGACAAAACTTTTGCTTCTTTTCTAAAACATTTTGTATACTAAAAAGTAGAATAGTTTAAAATTGTGCATGCAGTTTGTGAGCAGAGTAAAAACAAACAGGCCCTTGATTGATGAAACCATAAACACAGGCAGGGAAGGATGAGTCCTTGACTGATAAAGACTGCAGGACAGGGAAACGACTCGAGAGACATCTGCTACAGATTGATAAGACCGCTAGCACAGACAGAGAAGAATAAGTCTTTGACTGATAAGACTACAGGGGGAGAAAGACAACACCTCTAGGAACATTGGAGACATTTATTGCAGACTTTGTGATAAGGATGCAAGTTGGAGAATAATGACGGTTTAAGAATGTGAACCTCATGGCTCGTTAAGAGCCAGGAAGGGGAGGGTCTGGAGACATTTGTTGCAGACTTTGTGATAAGGGTGCGAATTGGAGAATAATGATGTTTTTAAGAATGTGAACCTCATGGCTCGTTAGAACCAAGGAGGGGAGGGACTTGTGCTGTATATAATGAGAAACTTTGTAAGCCTCAGCGCGCCTTTTACTCAGAAGGGTGCGCAACTCTGCAGACTTGCTAATAAAACTTTGTTTTCCTGAATTTGTCTAGAGCGATTATTAAGAAGCGATTTTCGTTTCTAACAGTTTCATAGCAAAATGTGACATCTCAGCTCAGACAATGCAATAAAGATGTGAGGTCAGAGTCTTCTGTGTCCCGATCTTGGGTCAGACTGATTGTATTTCCAAAGTGGAATTCACAAAATATTGCACGTATTGAGTGCCTGCAGATTTTGCATTTTTTGAGCAAATATAATTCTGCAGATACACATTCACTGGCATGGACTTCTATGTGTGCGTATGTGCATGAGGGAGAGAAAAAGTCTACATCAGTGCTGTCTATCTCTATGCGTATTTGATAACAGATGCTTTATTTCTAGTGATGTAAATCCAAGCTGCATACGAATAGTTAAATGTAAGCGAGAGAGAGAATTCCTCAAGTTGGGCATGAGGAGAAACTTGTGAGATCCCTCCTTCTGGTTTTCTTCCTCATAAACATACAGTAAACACAAACATGTGTTTATTTCTCATTTTGTTTCATTTCTCTTGTTTAATTCCCTGCGATGATGTGGGAGAATTATTAGATTTGGGTCAGCCATCTTGTCACATATTAAAGCCTGGAAACCATTTTGAATCTCAGCTTAGTGCCTGCTTGCTAAAGCTTGTGTTTCCCAGGCTCAGCGGAGACGGTTGGCCTTGCAGCTGTACTGCTTCCTGATAAACAAATTATTTTCTGACATGGGGCTTTATTTCCACCCCCCACAGTTGGCGAGTCAGGCAGGAGATACCCTGGTCCTCTCAGGTCACCGGCCGATATCCTTTGAGAGATGAAATATAGAGGGTGGTTGCTGCTTTTGTTGTGTCCAAAATAAAGAGGAAAGCTGGCCAGGGACAAAAATGCTGTTAGAAATGTTGATACAATTCTCCCTACTCAGCCACAAGATACTAGTCAGAGAACTCAACAGGGTCCTAGCGTCAGGACGTAATGTTGCTGAGAGCACTTGTGCTTTACAAAATTATTCATAAATAATTTGCTTACCGCAGGGTTATGAGAGGTGACACCCTATTTGATAAGCCCTGGACCCATACAGGACACATTGGGCAACTATTAAAGACTCCGTTGTACTTCCCCCGGGTTGTGGACTCATGCAGAGACACAAACAACTTGTGTTGAAAACAGTGTTCGATTTGCAAATGGAACAGCTGAGAGGGATTTAGAGTTTGCACACTTGGCTAAGCAGCAAAGTGTCACAGCCAGGATTTAGGAGGCTCAACTCCCTAACTTGGGCTGTTCTGGAATGTGAGTGCCTCATTAACCCTGGAAGGAAGGAATAAATAAAAGCTGACAAACTGAGATATGAAGCAAGTTGGAAAATGTTAGAGAGAGACACACACACAGGCAGAAGTTTGCAGGAAAGTTAACACTTCATAATCTGGTTTCAATGCACATTAGCCTGGGTATGATACTGATATCACAAGGGCCTCAAAAAGGGCACTCCCTCAATACTCAAACCAAAACATGGGTGCCCCCTGCTCGACTGGTTTGTGTTCACTCTTTGCTGCTGCCTATTTCAGTTGATGATGTACATTATTGTACACGCTCACAAACCTGGTGGCACCCAGATTTTGGGAAAACAGCTAGGAAAAGATCTGAAGCGTGTTTAATTTGTGAACAAACAAGGTGCATATTCTAAGAGGGATGCCCTGTGTTTGTTAACCACTTCCTTGCCTGGTCGGTCTTTTTTACTTGTCTACAACTTGCATATATAGTATCACCTCCCATACATTGTTATGAATATTGTCTAATAAGAGTAGATGTATTTAGTAGATGAATCAAAACCATCTCAAATGACTGAAACAGCTGACATTGGATTGTTGGACAAGTGGGAAATATTTGCATCAGTTAACCAAAACACTTCAAAGTTTACAGTCACGGGTATGTCAAACTGAAGAATTAGGACCGGGGCATTTTGGAGCCTGCTTCCTCGGGCAGAGAATTCTGCAGATACACTACTCTCTGGGAAAACCAGCAGCCCTCACTTCCTCCTCCTCATCTCGGTCCTAAACCTACTCCCCCCAAAGCTTGAGGCCTAGTCTCAGCCACCAGCAGAAATGACTGGATAGGGTAGGGCTTCATCCTCTCAGTGCAATGAATTCCCACTTTCTCCCAAATTCCCGGATGTACTCACTTCGTGGTTGCTGTCTCACAAATGAAAGATTTCATTCTAACTTCTTCCAGTCCTAAGAAGGGCAAAACATCTTTGAAAGCTGCTCTGAAAGCCCTGCCTTCACAACCACACTTCTGCTTTCTCCGAAGACAGTTAGAGTCACACACCACACAAACAGATCCTTCAGCCCAACTCGTCTATGCGAACCATATATCCGAAATCAATCTATTCCATTTGCCGGTATGTGGCCCATATTCCTCAAAACCCTTCCTATTCATGTACCCATCCAGACGCAGAGGGATGTGGGCCAAATGCTAGCAAATGGGACAAGATTAGTTTTGGAGATCTGGTCGGCATGGACGAGTTGTACCAAAGGGTCTGTTTCCGTGCTGTATGACTCTAATCTTCTTCAGTGAAAGCAGAGGTGTGATTGTGAAGGCTGGAGTTTCAGAGCAGCTTTCAGAGATGTTTTGCCCTTAATGGGAGCAGAAGTTACAATGAAATCTTGCATTTATGAGACAGCAACTGAGTGAGTAAGTGAGTACATCCAGGATTTTGATGGAAGGTGGGAATTTGTTGCACTGTGGGGATGAAGCCCTACCCTATCGAGTCATTTTTGCTGCTGGATGAGACCAGGCCTCAAGATTAGGAGGAGCAGATTTAGGACCGAGATGAGGAGGAACTGCTTTTCCCAGACAGGAGTGAATCTATGGAATTCCCTGCCCATGGAAGCAGTAGAGGCATTTTCACTAAGAGAGACCTTGGAGTGCAGATTCTTAGCTCCTTGAAAGTGGAGTCACAGGTCAATAGAATAGTGAATATGGTATTTGGTATGCTTTCATTTATTGGTCAGAGTATTGAGTACAGGGGTCGAGAGGTCATGTTGTGACTGTCCAGGACATTGGTTAGGCCACTGTTGGAATATTGCGTGCAATTCTGGTCTCCTTCATATCAGAAAGATGTTGTGAAACTTGAAAGGGTTCAGAAAAGATGTACAAGGATGTTGCCAGGGTTGGAGGATCTGAGCTACAGGGAGAGGCTGAACAGGCTGGGGCTGTTTTCCCTGGAGCGTCAGAGGCTGAAGGGTGACCGTATAGTGGTTTATAAAAATCATAAAGGGCATGGATAGGATAAATAGACAAAATCTTTTCCCTGGGGTGGGGGAGCCCAGAACTAGAGGGCATAGGTTTAGGGTGAGAAGGGAAAGATATAAAAGAGACCAAAGGGGCAACTTTTTCACACAGAGGCTGGTGTGTGCATGGAATTACCTGCCAGAGGATGTGGTGGAGACTGGTGCAATCGCAACATTTAAGAGGCATTTGGATGGGTATATGAATAGGAAGGGGTTGGAGGGATATGGTTTGGGTGCTGGCAGGTGGGACAAGATTGGGTTTGGATATCTGTTTCAGCATGGAAGGGTTGGACCAAAGGGTCTGTTTTCAAGCTGTACATCGCTAGGACTCTAAACTCAAAACACAGTTGGATGGGTTTTTGCATGGTAGAGGAATGAAGGGTAGTTGGGACAATGCAGGGAGGAGGAGCTGAGACAATGGATAGATCGACCATGATCTTAATGAATGGTGGAGCAGGCTGGATGGGCCAAATGGCCTACTCCTGCTTCTATTACTATGAAACTATAACCCTGCATTTCCCAAGGCTAACCCACCTAACCTGCACATCCCTGGGCACTGTGGCCAATTTAGCATGGCCAATCCAAATCAAGGCCGGTGAGCAGTGTAGTGATGTGGAAAATGAACATCAGAGAACAATAGAAAGGGACAAGGAGAGTAACTATACCAGCAATCAAAACTGGATTCTAAAGATCACAAAAACTTGAAACTAAAAACAGTGTGTCTGAATGTGTGCCGCATTGTAACAAAAGTGAATGAATTAACTGCACACATTGAAGTGAATAATTATGATCTGAGACTCCTCACAGACACATGGCTTCAGGATGGCAAGGATTGGATCCTGAATATCGAGGGGATAGTCAGATAGGAAGCGAGGTAAAGGCAGAGGGTTGGCTGTGCTTATCAAAGCACTGATCACAGGGTAGGCTGGTGTCACCTCGGATTTCAGGTCCTGATCTCTCTGTCCTCTGTTGTTCTCCCTGTTCCCTATTACACCTTCTGGAACAATAAAACATTCAGTAATCAAGCCCCAACCAACAATCTCCCAGCCTGTCAACCATCCAGGCACAGAGTGTAGTCATAACAGGGAATCAAACAAGAAAAATGAAACAACATTAGAAATAAATAGGTGCTTCTGCTGAATGTTTGTTCATTCCGAAGTAAACCAGAATTAGGGCTCTCCCAGGATTCTCATGGTGCCCAACGTGGGGAATGTTGTCTCCCTTCCATCGAACTATTAGCACCCAGCAGAGATATACTGATGTAGATTTTTTTTTCTCTTTCATGCAAACACACACACACACGTCCATGGGGGTGAATTTGTATTTGCAGGTTCAGGGGGAATTGGCTATGCTAAATTACCCAAAGTGCCCAGGGATGTGCAGGTTAGTCAGGGTAAATGTAGAGCAACAGGTGTAGGGGAACGGGTGTGGGTGGGTTAACCTTCAGAGGGTCAGTATGGAGTCTTTGGGCCCAGTGACCTGCTTCCACACTGTCAGGATTCTCTGAAGGGAAGGGGTTTTGCAAACTGTGACTCGCCTCTTGATATGTTGATGTCACAGCAGGGAAATGGCCCTGTCCGTTAGAGTGAATCTCCCTCCCTCTGGGCAACTCTTCATCCTGGGAGGGAGACAGAGATGGGAGGAGGGGAAATTGGTCACTTGTAGCAACTGGAGTGAATCCAGGGAGGGAGCAGACTCCGCAAACTCAGCTTTCCCATGAGCTCTCGTGGGAGCGGTGCATTTGCCAAAAACATTTCTGAGGAATTCTGTCCAACTGTTGGACTGAAAGTAGTTTCCACACTGAACATTAAACAGGTATTGAGAACGTTGTGCATTATAGAGTGTGTTCCTGAGGACCGGAGGAGGATTGAACTTGCCAACGTGAACCACACTTTGCAGAGAGAGGAAATTTCTCCGGATGGAAGAGGTTGATGGAAGTCAACAATTGTCAGATTATTGCATGAAAATAGCAGCTGGTATGGGGATCCCAGAAGAGGGGCGTCTGTAATGAGCACACAGAAACAAACCCTTCAGTCCAGGCCAACCAGATATCCTAAATTAATCTAGTGACCCATTTGCTAGCATTTGGCCCATATCCCTCTGAATGCTTCCTATTCATGTCCCCATCCAGATGTATGTTTTTCTTCGGAGAATACTTGGGTGAGAGCCTAGATATGCTATTACTCAGCCTTTCCCCATTGAGCTTCACCTTTCCTTCATGCTAATTGTAACTGGAGAAGGCTGAAAGCTGAAAAGGATTTCCTGGGGGGAAAAAAACTTTTATTCCAGATTGGGCTCAGTGATGGATTTTCTAAAGCTTGGTTATTGTAGATTTCAATCAGACAAAAAAAAACTTTCAGTTGTCCTTGTCCAAGGCAGAGTAGATATTGTTTTAAGGTACAATTGAGATATCTACATTCTTTACAATGTTTTTTCCATCATTACCAGTGATTGTCCATCATTTGGTTTATTGAGCATCATCTTCTTGTGATTCACCAGAGATGATTTGAAGTGAATTCTGTAAGATGCTTTTCTATTTTATTTAACTTTACTTGGTTCTTTAAGGCAAAGATTTCCTTTTCATGTGATTGGTATTAAAATATCTCAATGTATAATAATGAAGCAGCTCATTTATTCTGAAATTATTTCAATTAGTTGGTCAATTGCCAAATAATAGCTGCACAACTGTTGTCAATATTGATACCCCGGAAAGCTATTTTGTTTAATATATTTCCTTTGTAAAGATCTTATAATAATTTGGATATGAAATAAAGTTTGCAGTGTCTTATTAAATAGTTGAAAGTAACTTTGTACTTAATTGCTCCGTTTGGGATTCAACATTGTGACTTTGATAAAAGTGATCTTTCACAATTTATGGTGAGTCTATTAACAAACAAATGTTGCCATTTGCTCTTGAATTACCACAAATTCAATTTGAAATTCTTGAATGAGTTGAATAAGGGGTTAAAAAGTGAATATTTATTGCACTTTTTCTGAAATTCTCTGTACTGCCATTGTATTTGGTTAAGTGTATGTAACCCTCTTCATAACTTTGTATTTCTTTGATATTGCATTTGTCACTGCTACTGCCCGAATAGCCTAAAAAAAATGTTTTGGCAGTTGGTGAAGTTGTGAATTTTTAGTCTAGTAACATTATTCAATTGTGAAACAATCTGAAGATTAATTTAGGCACATACAAGAACGTCAAAGAGATTGTGATGATAGAAAGTCAACATGTAGAATTGCCAAAGAAATGTCAACTGTGGCTGCTCTTAATTTGGTACAGAATAAGTAGAGATAATGGCATTGTACACAAACTGTGTGTAGTGTGAGTTCAGAATTTTTCTCTTCCTTTTAATTCTGGCACATGCAGTGATAGCAGCACCATAATCTGTTTTATTTGTTCGTGGAATGTAAGCATCACTGGCAGAGCCAGGATTTGACTGCTAAGAACACAGATATGAATATTCGGTGAGGTTGAGTTGCAAGGTCTACTATGGCAAAACAAATGGTACTGGCTTGCACTGTACTCTGACAAGACAGAGACTTTGGGAGGAGAACAAAAATAGGAATTTCTACTTCAATATTGATGCTCCTATTTATATCTCTCAAAAGGAGAGTGTTTGGTCCTAAAAAATTAATAATGGCTCTTTTGTTGAATTATTTCCCTGCATCCGCATATATCTGGAATCGTTTTCTTTTCAAGAATTTTGCAATTACCTTTGCCATTTACTGGTTACATTACCCCTTCACGATCATTTCAAATCGTAATAACTTGCTTATTTTCTTAAAAATTAACTATCTCAAGGTCACCTCAAACCCCTTTTTCAAAGTGGCTGCACTATTTCCAATATGTTCATGCTTTGTAAATATTACCATATACCATTAATTATGTCCAAGTCTCCTTAGATTTCAATGTATCGTTTTAAATATAAAAATGCCCCGTTACTTGTAGCTCAGCCCTTTAAATGTGTTATGTGTTCTCCCCCCGCAGCTGCAGAGTGAGACATGAGAGTTTGTTTTTGTGAATGAACAGTTGTAGCGCGAGGTGGCTGTGACTTGGTGAAGGTGAGGCTCCCCGGCCCCGCCCATCCCCAACCCCGGCCCCGCCCACCCCTCCCCCGGCCCCGCCCACACCCGTGTGGAGATCCTGTCCAACCTGAACATGATGTCCCAACCCTTGTACTCAATGGTGTGAACAATGAAGGCAATGGTGCTAAATGCCTTCTTAACCACCCTGTCTACCAGTGATGCAACTTCCAAAGAACGATGTAACTGAACCCCCCCTCCCCCCCACACACACAGACACACACACCCCTCTCTATTGCACAACATGAGCCGGGGCCCTATCATTCTGTGCAAGTCCTGCCCTTCCCTGTTTTAGCAGAATACAACCCCTCGCTTTGATTCATACCTTGCTCATACACATCTGTTCTCTCGAACCACACACACACACACTCTCTCTGACACACACAGGCTCATACTCCATTACACTCATTGTACCAAGCAAACACTCAACACATGCACACACATGCTCTCTCATGCATGCATGTGCACATACACAACTCAATGGGGTGAATTTGTATTGGCAGAATTGTATTTGCATATATATTCAACTTTGTGCACTTTTTGAGCAATCTGCAGAAAATCAATCCATGTAATGTTTTATAAATTCCTACTTTGGAAATAGAACTGGTCTGATTGAAGATTGGGATACAGATTCAATGTTCACACCTTTAATGCAACATCTGAACCCAGATGTCACCTATTTTAGAAGACCTTATGTCACCTTGAGAATGTGAATTAAAAAAAGCTCTGGGATTAAGTATTAAATGTACCAAAACCCGCAACTCATTCTAAAAGATGAAAGACTTAACATCTATCTAGGTCTGTTCAATATGTCATATCAGTTGAACGATACTGTGATCATTTGCTGTACATTTTGTTTTTATACAGCTACCCGATGAAGCAGTAGTGCACTGAAAGGTCGTGCTTCAAAATAAACCTGTTGGACTATAACCTGGTGTTGTATGATTTTTAACTTTGTCAACTCCAGTCCAACACTGGCACTCCACATCGTTTCCAGTCAACACAGCACCTGGTGCTGCCAGTAAACTTTAAAAAGCCAATAAAACACAGTACCTGCATGCCTGAAAAACTTACAATTTCTATGATACGAGTATTCACTGCTCCATCTGATACATTACATTGGAAGCTTAGTGCAAGAGGCTGAAAGAAAGGAGCAGCTTTAAAACAAAAACCACTTGGAGCTCAAAGCTTTCAAATCAGAGTTTGAGCCCGGTGGTAAGTTCAGGTAACCTTTATTGTGACCCAACTTTGTTACAGCTTCAGATCCCCCCAGCAAAAAGGCAGAGAAGAAGTACCTGCTTTTTAAAACAGCTCAAGGTCAAAGTGTGCACACTACCCTCCCACCTGACCTCACTTCCTTTACTATTGGTCAGCGCCAAGTTGTCCCTTTGTAATTGGATCCTTGGTACAGCCGTAACCCGGAGGAAGTATTGCCTCACTCAGCAATTTTAACCCATACCCTGTCTCCAAGTAAGTGTCTCCCTGCCCATCTGCCAGGAGGTGGGGGTTGGGGCATCTGTGTAGAGTCAACCACACTGATGTGGGTCTGGAGTCACACATAGGCCAGACTGGGATGACTGAGTCAATCTATTCACAAAATGGCAGTTTCCTTCCCTAAAAAAAGAGACGTGAGTGAATCAGATGGGGGTTTTCTCACCTCCCCCCCCCACCAAAAAATGGTTTCACCGTTAGATTCTGAACTCCAGATTTCTGACCAAATTCCAATTCCACCATCTGCCACAGCCGGATTCAAATCCGGGATCCCTGGAACTTGGTTGATAGTCCAGTCGATATTGGTACTCGGCCGTCGCTCCTACAATCCCCCTGCGATAGCTCCTGAACTTGCTGGTGGCTCTGCAGGTGGGGGGAGTGGGTGAAGGTCTTGCTGCACTTGGGGCAGGGGAATGGTCCCTCCCCCGTGTGGACCCGCCAGTGCCTCAACAGGTTGGACGAATTGTTGAAGGCCTTCCCACACTCAGGGCAGCTGAAAGGCCTCTCCCCGGTGTGGACCCGTCGGTGCCTCAGCAGGGACGGTGAACTGTTGAAGGCCTTCCCCCACTCGGGGCAGGGGAATGGTCCCTCCCCCGTGTGGACCCGTCGGTGCCTCAGCAGGGAAGAGGAATCGCTGAAGGCCTTCCCACATTCGGGGCAGCTGAAAGGCCTCTCCCCCATGTGGATCTGCTGGTGGGTCAGCAGGGCAGAGGCCTGGGTAAAGCCTTTTCTGCACTTGGGGCAACTGAAGGGTCTTCCCCCCCCCCCCCCCCCCCCCAGTGTGGCTACGCTGATGAGTCTCCAGGGCAGATGGGACATGAAAGCCTTTCCCACAGTTGGCACACTTCCACGGTTTCTCCAAAGAGTGGCATTCCTCTGGTTTCTCCATGGCCAAAACTTCAGTGACATACAAACGTGTGTACAGGCCCTCTCTGCCGTGAATTCCTCTTTCCAGGCCGTATAGTTGTTACACGCTCCACACACACACTCTGCACTGCAATGGTAGGGTCTGTCATCCAGTCCCACGGATACTGAAAATATACTTAAATGGGACCCAAAAACCTTTGCTCCTTCTCACAGATCATAGTTAAAAATTGTTGCGGTCCCGATGGATTGAGTGACTGTCAGATATTGATGTCAAAGTGAGAACTGCAGACGCTGGAGAGTCAATGTTTCCGGCGTAAGGCCTTCATCTGTTGGTTTCGAAGCTTCCTCCTTCAGATCCTCAAATATTCTGCAAAAACAGATTACAAACGTCCTCACTGTCAGCGCAGGGTAGAAATTCTGAACAAGCAATTCGACTTTCTGCAGAATATGCTTTTCTTTTGTTATTCCACAAAATTGAAAGCACCATCCCACTCTCTGTCCCCCCCTCTGTTCTCACTCCGCTCTAACTAATCCTCCTGCATGTTCTGATTCAGGATTGTACAGAAGCAGAAGAGCATTTTGGATAACTCTGCCTGAAAGTTAATATCACAGAATCATAGCTGAAAATCGTTACAGTCCCAATGAATTGAGTGACTCAGGCAGTGACCACTACAGACATTGGAGAGTCAGTGCTGAAAAGTGTAGCGCTGGAAAAGCACAGGAGGTCAGGCAGCATCCGAGGTGCAGAAGAGTCAACATTTTGGGCGTAGGCCTTTCATCTGTTGATTTTGAAACTTCAGTCTTCAGATCTTCAAGTACTCTTAAAAAGAGATCACAAAAGTCCTCCCTGTCTGTGCAGGGTAGAAATTCAGAACAAGCGATTCAGCGGAATGTTCTTTTGTTATTCCATGAAATTGAAAGCACCACTCCGCTCTCTCTCATTCTCCTGAAGGTGTTGATTCAGGATCTTATAGGGACAGAAAAGCAAAAATATCACTACTCTGAATGTTGAATACCTACATCTGAAAGTTAATATCTTTCACAGCATTCGGACACTGCCGAGAGTGAGCAGGTCAGATTTTGGGAAACAAAATAAACTGTTATTTCAGGGTGAGCCTGCGATGCAGCTTCTTGAGGAACAACTTTAGCATGAAATGGTTAACGTACATGGGAAGTTGGGGGAAAGGCACCATCAAGACATTACTTCCCTGGGCACGATGGGTAACTTAGCACGGTGAATCCATTCTCACCTGGACAAAGTTGAACAAGCCTGGTTGTTAAGTCTTTCATCGTTTAGTACAGGTTTCAGGTATCAATAATATGTAAATCCCAGAACTTGGTGTCAGCCATCTTCTCAAGATAAATTAAGGTTTTATAACAAAAAGTGACATCTCAGCTCAGAAAATGCATTAAAGGATTGAGGCCAGAGTCTGTCTGTATCCCAATCTTGAGTCAAACAGGATCCACTTCCAAAGTGGAATTTACAAAATATTACGTGTACCGACTGCTTACAGATTTTGCGCAAAAATGCACAATAAAATGTATCTGCAAACACGATTCTGCAAATACACATTCAACCCCTATTGGACATGTGTGCGCATGCGTGCGTGAGGGAGAGAAAATGTCTGTATTGGTGCTGTATATATCTACGTCTATTTGGTAACAGATGCTTCACTTCTGTTGGTGTAAATATTGTTGTAAATCATAGCTGGGTGCAAATGGTTAGATGTAAGGGAGAGATAATTCGTCAAGTAGAGCAGTCTTAAAATCCTGGGAGACCCCTATTTCTGCTTTGCTTCCTAATGAACAAACATTAAGCCTGAGCACTGATATGTTTTTAATTTTGTTTCATTTTTCTTGTTTGATTCCATGCTATGATTACGGTCTGTGCCTGGTCGGTTGACAGGCTGGGGGATTGTGGGTTGGGGCTTGATTGACTGAACGTTTTATTGTTCCAGAAGGTGTAAAGGTGGGGTCAAAGCTTCAGCAGAAATTCAGCAG
Source organism: Chiloscyllium punctatum (assembly GCF_047496795.1). NCBI lineage: Eukaryota > Metazoa > Chordata > Chondrichthyes > Orectolobiformes > Hemiscylliidae > Chiloscyllium > Chiloscyllium punctatum. The sequence continues at coordinate 15,157,089 of NC_092774.1, forward strand.
AGCTGAGAACAGACCAACATCTTACTCTGTGGGAACAGGCAGATCAGAGGACAGAGAAATCAGGATCTGAAACCCGAGCTGACACCAGACTACCCTGTGATCAGTGCTTTGATTAGCAGTGCCAACTCTCTGCCTTTACCTAGCTTCCCATTTGACTATCCCCTCGATATTCAGGATCCAATCCTTGTCATCCTGAAACCATGTCTCTGTAAGGAGTCTCAGATCATAATTATTCACTTCAGTGTGTGCAGTCAATTCATTCACTTTAGTTACAATGCAGCACACAATCAGACAACGTTTTAGTTTCAACTTTTGTGCTCTTTAGAATCCAGTTTTGATCGCTGAAATATTTACTCTCCTCGTCCCTTTCTATCGTTCTCTGATGCTCATTTTCCACATCACGACATTGCTCACTGGCCTCGATTTGGATTGGCCAGTCATTCACTATGATCATGGCTGATCTATTCATCATCTGAGATCCTCCTCCTTGCATTCAAAGCAGCTTTCAAAGGTGTTTTGCCCTTACAGGAAGCAGAAGAAGTTACAATGAAAGCTTTCATTTGTGAGGCAGCAACTGAGTGAGTGAGTACGTCTTGGGAAGTGGGAATTCATTGCACTGTGGGGATGAAACCCTACCTTGTCCAGTCATTTCTGCTGGTGGATGAGACTAGGCCTTAAGATTAGGGGAAGAGTAGATTTAGGACAGAGGTGAGGAGGAACTACTTTTCCTGGAGAGTAGTGAATCGACAGAATTTTCTGCCTAAGGAAGCAGTAGAGACAGCTTCATTAAGTATATTCAAGACACAGTTGGATGGGTTTTTGCATGGTAGGGGAATGAAGGGTAGTTGGGACAATGCAGGGAGGAGGAGCTGAAACAATGGATAGATCAGCCATGACCTTAATGAATGGTGGAGCAGGCTGGATGGGCCAAATGGCCTCCTCCTGCTTTGATTACTATGAAACTATAACCCTGCATTTCCCATGGCTAACCCACCTAACCTGCACATCCCTGGACACTATGGGCAATTTAACATGGCCAATCCAAATCAAGGCCAGCGAGTAATTTAGAAAATGAGCATCAGAGAACGATAGAAAGGGACAAGGAGAGTAAATATTTCAGCGATCAAAACTGGATTCTAAAGATCACGAAAGTTGAAACGAAAAATGTTGTCTGATTGTGTGCTGCATTGTAACAAAAGTGAGCGAATTGACTGCACACATTGAAGAGAATAATTATGATCTGAGACTCCTGACAGAGACATGCTGGATTTCTGCAGAAGCTTTAACGCTGCCCCCCACCCCCTTTACACCTTCCAGAACAATAAAATATTCAGTCAATCAAGCCCCAACCCACAATCTCCCAGCCTGTCAACTGACCAGACACAGAGCGTAGACATAGCAGGGAATTAATCAAGAAAAATGAAACCAAATATTAAATTAATTGTTGCTCATGTTTAAATGTGAACGAGGAAGTAAACCAGAAATAGGGGTCTCCCAGAATTCTTATAGTGCCCAACTTGAGGAATTCTCTTTCCCTTACATCTAACTATTATTACCCAACTATGATTTACAACAATATTTACACCAACAGAAATAAAGCATCTGTTATCGAATAGACAGAGATATACAGCACGGAAATAATCGTTTTCGCTGTCTCATACATGTAAAGAACACACAAGTCCTTAGTGGTGAATTATATTTTCAGATGCATTCTATTTTGCTCAAAAACACACGATCTGCAAGCAGTCAGAACATGTAGTATTTTATAAATTCATACTTTGGAAATGGAACCAGTGTGATTCAAGATTGGGATACTGACAGACTCTGACCTCACACCTTTAACACATTGTCTGAGCTGAGACGAGATTAGATTCCCTCCAGTATGGAAACAGGTCCTTTGGCCCAACAAGTCCAAACCGACTCTCCGAAGAGTAACCCACCCAGATCCATTTCCCATATTTACCCCTGATGAATGCACCTCACACTACGGGCAATATAGCATAGCCAATTCACCTAACTTGCACATTTTTGGATTGTGAGAGGAAACCGGAGCACGGGGAGGAAACCCTTGCAGACACAGGGAGAATGTGCAAACTCCACACAGGCATTCGTCCGAGACGGGACTCGAACCCAGGTTCCCTGACGCTGTGAGGCAGCAGTGCGAAACAATGAGCCACTATACTGCCCAGAGGTTACCTTTTGTGATAAAACCTTAAGTAATCTCAAGATTTCCATATGAATAATACCTGCAGCCCATTGTAAAAGATGAAAGAGGTAACAATCCAGGTTTGTTCAATATATCATTTCAGTGGCAGGGCTCTGTCATGTTTTTCCCTTTGGTCCAATTCTCTGATCAGATATCCTAAACTAATCTAGCCTCATTTGTCTGCATGTGCCCCATATCCCTCTGAACCCTTCCTATTCATATCCCCATCCAGATGCTTTTTAAATGTTGTAATTGTACCAGCCGTCACTACTCCCTCTGGCAGCTCGTTCCATACATGCACCACTCTCTGTGTGAAGTTGCCCCTCAGGTCCCTTTGAAATCATTCCCCTCTCACCTCAAACATATGGCCTCGAGCTTTGGACTCCCTTACCCTGGGGAAAAGACCTTGGGTATTCACCATATCCATGCCTCTTACAAACGTTTATCAGGTCACCCCTCAGACTCTGATGCTTCAGGTGAGGATCTAAAATTTGAATTTAGGGTATTGTCAGACTCAACAAGTATATGTAGGTTTTTACTAACCACAAAATGGCTTTTCAATTTAAAATAATACAACAAAATGGCTGAGAATAATGATTGAACTCTGTGAACTTGTCCTGCTGTTTTGCAGAATTAAGCTAAAATCCAAAGATAAAAGGACAATGGAGTTTGTTTAAAATGAACACTGACACATTAATTGACCATTTGAACTAACCTTGAGCTGCTACCATGGCATGATGATTTATGTAATTAAGACCCCTTCCCCAGGAAATATCATTGGATTAACCTGCTCTAAATCATGTCACCTTATTACATTTGATTGGTCTTTTCTTGTAATTAAGGCTGTACTGTCTCTTACAAAACCTAAATAAATAACGTGTCATTTTCAAATGTAATTGCACAACTTCGCCATGGAACACAGAAGCTTTAATCACTGTGTTGCTGGACAGAATTGGGTCAAGATGTCTTATTAAACTGATAACCTTGCTTTGTACAGACTGCATTTCATTGATTCTTTAGACCAATTGCGAACCAAAAGGGCCCTTAAGAGGGGTCTAGATCTTCACTCTGGATAGTTTGACCTGGCCAATTAACCCTAACCTGCACATTCCTGGGAACTATAGGTAATTTAGCATGGCCAATCCATTCTAAGCTGCGCATCCCTGGACACTATGTGTAATTTAGCACAGCCAATTCACACAAACCTGCACCTCCCTGAGCACTGTGAGTACTTTAGCATGATCAATCCAACCTAACGTGGACAAAGTTTAAAAAAAAATCACACACACCCAGGTTATTGTCCAACAGGTTTATTTGGAAGGACCAGCATTTGGAGTACTGCTCCTTCATCAGGTAGTTGTGGAGAATAAGATCATAAGGTACAGAATTTATAGAAAAACATTACGGTGTCCTGCCACTGAAATGATATATTGAACAAACCTGGATTGTTAAGCCTTTCATATTTCAGAATGGGTTGCAGGTATCATTAATATGTAAATCCCAGAACTTCCTGTCAGACACTTTCTTGAAATAACTTCAGGTTTTATAACAAAAGGTGTCATCTCAGCTTAGACAATGCATTAAAGCTGTGAGGTCAGAGTCTGTCTGTATCCTAATCTTGAATCAGACTGGTTCTATTTCCAAAGTGGAATTTACAAAATATTACTGGATTGACTGCCTGTGTGAACTGCCAGCCAGATGCATTATAAATATAATTGTACCAGCGTCCACCAATTCCTCTGGCAGCTCGTTCCACGCATGTACAACTGTCCATGTGAAAAGGTTGTCCTTCACGTCTCTTTTAAATCATTCCCCTCTCACCTCAAACATATGTCCTCTAGCTTTGGACTCCCCTACCCTGGGGAAATTCCTGATGAAGGGCTTTTGCCCGAAGCATCGATTTTCCTGCTCCTCGGATGCTGCCTGACCTACTGTGCTTTTCCAGCACCACTCTGATCTAAACTCTGGTTTCCAGCATCTGCAGTCCTCCCTTTTGCCTAGATCGAACCCTCTACCTCACCAACCAGCACACCCTTTATCTGCATCGCCCCCTACACCCATCCCCAATCCTGAAGAAGGGTTACACCCGAAACATTGACTTCTCCACCTCCTGATACTGCCCGGCTTGTTGTGTTTTTCCAGCCTCCTACCTGTGTATCTTGCCAATTGAGACACAGACCTGGAGCAACGTTTCCAGAGTCTGTCCCCATCCCGACACACTCCCTTTCCTTTTAGCTGCTGCAAGTCAACAACTGAATCCCAGAATGAAAAAAATAAATGGAAAAGGTGACAAGAGAAGAGAGTGCCGTACTCCCAGATAATGGACAGAGGGAGGAATTTGCAGTCTGGGATGAAGCTCAATGTTCATTCAGACACGAGCAGCAGCAGCTTCAGAACCTCATGGTCCAACTTCCGCATTCAGACAATGGGGTGACTCTGATTGGCAGGAGGACCAACGTCCTTCCGGTCCTCCTATGCTCCCTATTGGTCAATCAAAAGAAGGTCTCGCGTCTTATTTGCCGATAGCGATTAGCATGCGCACCAGTTTTTGCTGACACCGGCGAGCATGCGCAGTATGCTCTTTGAGGCTGCTGCTGTTATTGACAGATTTGAAGTGTCCAACTGCCAACAGGGAAAAAAGGGGTAGAGCCACAATTTTTTTTCCCCTGTGGTTCGACATTTTATTGCTTCTGCGTTTTGTCTGGTTACTCAACTTTTGTATGTCTTTTGTCCTTGTTGAGAGAGAGTGTGCCCCAGTGAGCTGTCTATGGGATGGAGCTGTAACCAGTTACACAGACTGAAGTAACATTATAGTATTCGCAGCAGAGAGTAACTGCACACATTTCCTGAGTGTGATCACAGTTTCAATTGTTCATCAGAAACAGGGAACCAAAAGGACACCAGAACGACAGAGAAGTCGTAGAAATGCGGGGACTGTGCTAACGGATTCCATTCCCTGTCGGTCCATGAGATTTATCAGCTCAGTCACAGGTGGGAGAGGCAGTTCTTCAAAACATTATTACAACATTATTTCCCATTGACAAAAACACATTCACACTGCCTGATTACCTTGAACTTGTACAAGTGCCCTGTCATCACATCTTTAATCATAGCTTTGAACATTTTCCCAATGGCATATGTTAAGGTAAATGGTCTGCAGTTTCCTGTTCTCGGTCTCCCATTTTGAAGAAACGAGTTTTCCAATCTACAGAAACCTTCCCTGAAACTAATGACGTTTGGAAAATTAAAACCAATGCATTAACTATATCACCAGTTAGTTTTTCTTTAAGGATCTAGAATGAAATCCTTTGGACCCCTGGGACTTGTGAGCTTGTAGTTCCAACAGTTTACTCTGTACTACTTCCCTGGTAATTGTAATTGTCTTCAGTTCCCCCTTCCCTTTCAATTCGGCACGGTGGCACAGTGATTAGCACTGCTGCCTCACAGCGCCAGAGACCTGGGTTCAATTCCCACCTCAGGCGACTGACCGTGTGGAGTTTGCACGTTCTCCCAGTGTCTGCGTGGGTTTTTTCCGGGTGTTCCGGTTTCCTCCCACAGTCCAAAGATGTGTAGGTCAGGTGAATTGGCCATGCTAAATTGCCCGTAGTGTTTGGTAAGGATGTATGGGTGGGTTACGCTTCGGCGGGGCGGTGTGGACTTGTTGGGCCAAAGGGCCTGTTTCCACGCTGTAAGTAATCTAATCTAATCTAATTCCTGATTTCCAGCTAGTTCCAGGCTGTTACTTGTATCCTTTCTAGTGAAGACAGATTCAAGCTCTTTTTAATTCATCTGCCATCTCTTTATCCTCCGTTGTTGAATCCCCAGACTCATTTTTTACAGAACCAACACTTAGCTTTTCTTAAAAAAGTTAACAAAGTGATGAAACTTTCCTTCCTGTTTTTATATTTTTGGCTAACTTTCTAACTCTAATTGCTGTGCTCCTGCCTCCATTATTTCTGATGTTTGCCCCAGCTCTCAACTCTCACATCAACCTGTCTGCATATTCTATAGAACTGACCTTGGTTAAGTGTTGCAAAACACACAAGGGCAAATTTTTCATCTCCAGAAAGTCTTAATAATGAACACGCTAACATTCACTTTGAAATATTGTTCATTCAAACTTCACAAGCACACCCTCCAGATTCAAAATCCCACAATGACACCCAGTTTTGTTATGATCTTTAATTTTGAAGAGAAATTTGAATATCCAGTGATTAACTGGAAGAACTGTTCACGAGGTTTTCACATTTTTAAACAGAAAAAAATCAACTGGATTAATTCAGCAGAATAGCACATATGGCCTTAAATTGTAAATTGAGTTTTGCTTTGAGTGACGGAGCAGGTCCACACCAGATGAGGATCTAATACCTAGATTTAGTCTCTTGTCAGGAGTTTTTATTCACCACAAAATGGCATCTCAATATAAAGTAGTAGAACAACATGGCTTCAGGATGCAAATTAACATTGTGTTTAAAATGGCTCAAAGCTGCATTTCTGCATTCCTGAGCTAACTGAATTACAGATTAAGCAAACAATGCCTTCTTCATTGTATGGACCTAATTAAGCTAGATAGGACATTACTGACCATCCTAGCTAACCTTGAAGCACAGGTATGAGGAGATAATACGTGTGAAACAACATTATTTCCCAGGAAATATCATTGGGTTAACCTGTTTCCATTATGTAATTTTATTACATTTTATTGGAGTATTCTGTAATTAAGGCTGTATGGTCTCTTAAGAAACATATGAAAATTGATATTTTATTCCACGTTAATCACACAGTTTCTTCAAGGAACACAGAATCTTTTAATATCTGTGATGCTGGACAAATCTTTGCCCGGCCATTACAAATTAAAGTGTGAAACCTTGCTGAAGCAGACCATAATCCTAGTGTTCATTTGACCGATCTCGGAACTGAGAGACCCCTCCCGGGGGTTGAGCTCTTCAACTCTCACTGTGCTTTTGGTGTGACCCATGATTACAGAGACTTGTGGGAATGGAGAGGATTTTTAACCCCCATGGGGCAGACGAACAGTAATGCTGTTTTGTCCAATCAATCTGGCAGCTATCAAGATGTTCAGCTCATGCTGAGGCAATGGATACAGTCTCCAAAGGAATGAGCAGATGGATGCTGCTGCCAAGCAGGCAGCCTGACACCCCAAACCTCTGGTCCTATTGGGTCCCCAGCAAAACCCCGACAGAGACAATATGGGGATAGAAATGCCAGGCCTGGGTATGGGACTGAAATCACAGGGTGCGCCCCCTGCTGAGCAGCACAAACTATGGTCTCAAACAGGGTACTCCCTCGATACTCAAACCGAAATGTGGGTGACCCCTGATGGACTACTTTGTGTTCCTTCTTTGCTGCTGCCTTTTTCAATTGATTATGTGCAGTATTGTACACACGTGGGCAAGGAGGGAATGGTTAATACTGTATTACAAACCTGGTGTCACCCAGATTTCCAGAAAACAGATAGGAAAAGAGCTGAAGCATGTTTAATTTGTAAACAAACAAGATGCATGGTTTAAGAGGGATGCCCTAAGGTTGTTAACCACCTCCTTGCCTGGTGGGCCTTTTTACTTGTCTACAACTTGCTTTTAGAGTCATAGAGATGTACAGCATAGAAAACAGACCCTTTGGTCCAACCCGTCCATGCCGACCAGATATCCCAATCCAATCTAGTCCCACCTGCCAGCACCCGGCCCATATCCCTCCAAACCCTTCCTATTCATATACCCATCAAATGCTTGTTAAAATGTTGCAATTGTACCAGCCTCCACCACATCCTCTGGCAGCTCATTCCATACACGTACCACCCTCTGCATGAAAAAGTTGCCCCTTAGGTCTCTTTTATATCTTTCCCCTCTCACCCTAAACCTATGTCCTCTAGTTCTGGACTCCCCGACCCCAGGGAAGACTTAGTTTATTTATCCTATCCATTCCCCTCATAATTTTGTAAACCTCTATAAGGTCACCCCTCAGCCTCCAACGCTCCAGGGAAAACAGCCCCAGCCTGTTCAGCCTCTCCCTGTAGCTTAGATCCTCCAACCCTGGCAACATCCTTGTAAATCTTTTCTGAACCCTTTCAAGTTTCACAACATCTTTCCGATAGGAAGGAGACCAGAATTGCATGCAATATTCCAACAGTGGCCAACCAATGTCCTGTTCGGCCGCAACATGACCTCCCAACTCCTGTACTCAATACTCTGACCAATAAAGGAAAGCATACCAAACGCTGCCTTCACTATCCTATCGACCTGCGACTCCACTTTTAAGGAGCTATGAACCTGCACTCCTAGGTCTCTTTGTTCAGCAATACTGTCTAGGAACTTATCATTATGTGTAACAGTCCTGCTAAGGTTTGCTTTCCCAAAATGCAGTACCTCGTATTTATCTGAATTAAACTCCATCTGCCACTTCTCAGCCCATTGGCCAATCTGGTCCAGATCCTGTTGTAATCTGAGGTAACCCTCTTCACTGTCCACTACACCTCCAATTTTGGTGTCATCTGCAAACTTACTAACTGTACCTCTTATGCTCACATCCAAATCATTTATGTAAATGACAAAAAGTAGAGGGCCCAGCACCGATCCTTGTGACACTCCACTGGTCACAGGCCTCCAGTCTGAAAAACAACCCTCCACCACCACCTTCTGTCTTCTACCTTTGAGCCAGTTCTGTATCCAAATGGCTAGTTCTCCCTGTATTCCATGAGATCTAACCTTGCTAAACAGTCTCCCATAGGGAACCTTGTTGAATGCCTTATTGAAGTCCATATACATCACATCTACAGCTCTGCCCTCATCTATCCTCTTTGTTACTTGTTCAGAAAAACTCAATCAAGTTTGAGAGACACACAAACCCATGTTGACTATCCCTAATCAGTCCTTGCCTTTCCAAATACATGTACATCCTGTCCCTCAGGACTCCCTCCAACAACTTGCCCACCAATGACATCAGGCTTACTGGACTACCACCCTTCTTAAACAGTGGAACCATGTTAGCCAAGCTCCAGTCTTGTAGGTTAGGGTGGATTGGCAGTGCTAACTTACCCATAGTGTCCTGGGATGTGCAAGTTAGATAGATTGGCCATGGGAAATACGGAGAAAGGGGTTAGGAATGGGTGGGATGCTCTTCAGAGGGCCAGTGTGGAATAAATGGGCCGAATGGCCTGCTTCCACATTGTTGGGATTCTATGACTCCCACTACAAAGAAGCATTTTATCAGCATCTATCCTGTCAAGCCCCTTTCAGAATTCTACTGGTTTCAATAAGATCACTTCTGGTTCAGAGAGGTAGACAGCACAGAAACAGACCCTTCGGTTCAACTCGTCCATGCCGACCAGGATTCCCAAACTAAACTAGTCCCACTTACTTACATTTGGCCCATATCCCTCTAAACCTTTCTATTCATGTACCCATCCAAATGTCGTTTCAATGTTGTAACTGTCCCCGCATCTACCACTTCCTCAGCAGGTTAATTCCATATGCAAACCACCCTGTACCAAAATGTTGTCCCTCAGGCTCCTTTTAAATCTCTCTCCCCTCACTTTTAAAAATATACCTCCTAGTTTTGAGCACTTCTACACTAAGGAAGAGCCCTTTGCTATTCACCTTACCTCCACTCTTCATGATTTTATCAATCTCAATGACATCACCACTCAACCTCCTGCACTTCAGTGAAAAGTGTCCCAGTCTCTCCTTATAACTCAAACCCTCCAGTCTTGGCAATGTCCTGGTAAATCTTTATTAAACCCTCTCTAATAGTATTCTTCCTATTACAGGCCCACCAGAACTGTACTCAGTCCTCTCCAAGTGCCCTCACCAACATCTTGTACAACCTCAACATGATGTCCCAACTCCTATACTCAATGGGGTCAACAGTGAAGGCAAGTGTGCTAAACACCTTCTTGACCACCCTGTCTCCCAGTGATGCAGCTATGCACCTGAATCCTCCCATGTCTCTGTTCTCCAACAAGACTCAAGGCCCTACCACTACCTGTATAGGTCCACCCTTCCTTGTTTCAGCAAAATGCAACCCTTTGCTTTTATTCATACTTCTCTCATACATATACACACACACATACACCCCCCAACACTCTCACAGGCTTATACTCTTTACCAAGCATGCACACAAACTCACATGCACACACACAAATAACTCTGAATTTGAATTGGCAGAATTATGTTTGCAGACACATTCTACTTTGCTCAAAAAGTGCGGAAACTGCAGGCAGTCAATCCATGTAATATTTTATAAATTCCTACTTTGGAAATAGAACCAGTCTGATCCAAACCAACTTTGTTACATCTTCAGATCCCCCTGCAAAAAGGCAGAGAAAAAGTAGCTGCTTTTTAAACAGCTCAAGGTCAAAGTACATACACTCCACCACCCCCCCCCAAGTTCTTTACTAATGGTTAGCACCCAGTCGTCCCTTTGTAATTGGATCCTTGGTACAGCTGTAACCAGGAGGATGTGTTGCCTCCTCACTCAGCAATTTCAATCCATACTCTGTCTCCAAGTAAGTTTCTTCCCTCTCATTTGCCGAGTGAGAAGGGGTGGGGCAGTGGAGATTCAACCACACTGCTGTAGACCTGGAGTCATGTGTAGGCCAGACCGGGTAAAGGATGCAACTTGGCCATCACAGTTTCAATTCCCCTCCAGGTGAACTCGCTGGTGCCTCCGCAGGCCGGAGGAGCAGGTGTAAGCCTTCTTGCACTGACAGCAGGTGAAGGGCCTCTCCCCTGTGTGAACCCGTTGGTGGGTCAGCAGGGCGGAGGAATTGCTGAAGGCCTTCCCGCACTCGGGGCAGGGGAACGGCCTCTCCCCGGTGTGGCTGCACCGATGAGAGTCCAGGGTAGATGGGAAACAGAAGCTTTTCCTGCAGTCATCACACTTCCATCGTTTCTCCAAAAGGTGGGATTTCTCCGGTTTATCCATGACTAAAGCTTCAGTTACACACAAACACGCATACAGCCCCACCCTGCCGTCAATTCCTCTTCCCAGGCCGTATAACTGTTTCAGGCTCCACACTCAGTGCACTGCAACAGTAGGGTCTCTCATCCAGTCCCACTGATGCTGAAAACATACGCAAACAGGAACCAAAAAGCTTTGCTCCTTCTCACAGAATCAGAGTTGAAAACCGTTGCGGTCCCGATGGATTGAGAGACTGTCAGACATTGACGTCAAAGTGAGGACTGCAGACACTGGAGAGTCAGAGTCTAAAAGTGTGGCGCTGGAAAATCACAGCAGGTCAGGCAGCATCCGAGGAGCAGGAGAGTCAATGATTTGGGCATAAGACCTTCATCTGTTGATTTTGAATCTTCCAACTTCAGATCTTCAAATACTCTGTAAAAAGGGATTACAAAAATTATCACTATCAGTGTAGGGTAGAAATTCTGAACAAGCAATTCTACTTTCTGCAGAATATTCTGTTCTTTTGTTGTTCCACAAAATTGAAAGCACCATCCCACTCTCCCTTCCCCTCTGTTCTCACTCCGCTCTAACTAATTCCCCTGAAGTTGCTGATTCAGGATCTTACAGGGGCAGAAAACCAAAAACATCAAGACTGACATCTCTGTGAATTTTGGATACCTCCACCTGAAAGTTAATATCTTTCACAACACTGGGATCCTGCTGAGAGTGAGCAGGTCTGATTTTGGGAAGCAAAAAAATAGTGTGTCAATTCAGGGTGAACCTGCAATGCAGCTTCTTGAGGAAGGACCAGACACAAAATGGTTAAAGTCCCCGGGAAGGTGGGAGCAAAATGAGACATCAAGGCATTAACACCAATACACTTCAGTCAAACTCTTCTGCTCCCAGTCAGGGTCCGTTTCTGTGCTGTACATCTCTATGACTCCAGTTGCATTTACCACCACTTGGCCCCTCTCCTTCTGAACCCTTTGTATTCATCCACCCATCCAGATGCCTTTTAACTGTTGGAATTGTACCAGCCCCCACCACTTCCTCTGGCAGCTCATTCCATAAACGCACCACCCTCTTCATGAAAAAGTTGCCCGAGGTCTCTTTTACATCTCCCCCCCCGCCCTCACCCTGAATCTATCACCCTCCAGTTCGGGATTGTCCCATCCTCATGATTTTATAAAAGTCTCAGACTCTGGCGCGATGGGGAAAACAGCTCCACCCCATCCTTCTGTCCCTCCTCTCCCGGGTAATTAAGACACATACCTGAGTTTGCAGAGTCTGCTGCCTCCTTGGATTCACTCCAGTTGCCACAAGTGAACAGATTCCCCCCACACACTCCCAGGACGAAGAATTGCCGAGAGGGAGGGAGTTTCATGCAAACTGACAGGGCCACTTCCGCGTTGTGACGCCTTCAATGGATCAGGGGTGGGGTAGGGAATGGGAAAAGGGGAGAGAGGAAGGGGTGGGGCGCGGCCGGCCGGCTGGCTAGCCTGCACTGCCCTGCACAGTTTGCAGGAATTCCTTCCCTTCACAGAATCCCCACGGTGTGGAAGCAAGCCACTCGGCCCGACGAGTCCACACTGACCCTCCAAAGGGTAACCCACCCACATCTATTCCCCTTCACCTGTTGCTCTACTCCCTGACTATCACACCTAACCTGCACATCCCTGGGCACTATGGGTAATTTAGCAGAGCAACTTCCCCCCCTAACCTGGACAAATTTAAAAATCACAACACCACATTGTAGTCCAACAGGTTTATTTAGAAGCACTCGCTTTTGGAGCACTGTTCCTTCATCAAGTGGTTATGGAGAATAAGATCATAAGACACAGAATTTATAGAAAAACACGACAGTGTCCTGTCACTGAAATGATCCATTGAACAAACCTGGATTGTGAAGTCTTTCATCTTTTCAAATGGGTTGCAGGTTAGCAGTGCCAACCCTTTACCTTTACCAAGCTTCCCAGAGACAACACCCTCAATATTCAGGATCCAATCCTTGTCATCCTGAAGCCATGTCTCTGTAAGGAGTCTCAGACCATAATTATTCACTTCAATGTGTGCAGTTAACTCATTCAATTTTGTTACAATGCAGCACACATTCAGACTCACCGTTTCAGTTTTTGTGATCTTTAGAATCCAGTTTTGATTGCTGGTACATTTACTCTCCTTGTCCCTTTCTCTAATATTCATTTCCCACATCACCTCACTGCTCACCGGCCTTGATTTGGATCGGCCATGCTAAATTGCCTGTAATGATGACGGATGTGCAGGTTAGGTGGGTTAGCTGTGGGAAATGCAGGGTTACAGTTACATAGTAATAGAAGCAGGAGAAGACCATTTGGCCCGTCCAACCTGCTCCGCCATTCATTAAGATCATGGCTAATTTATTCATCATCTGAGATCCTCCTCCTTGCATTGTCCCAACTACCTTTAATTCCCCTACCATGCAAAAACCCATCCAACTGTGTCTTGAATATACTTAATGAAGCTGCCTCCACTGCTTCCAGGGGCAGAGAATTCCATAGATTCACTACACTCCAGGAAAAGCAGTTCCTCCTCATCCCTGTCCTAAATTTACTCCTCCTAATCTTGAGCCTGGTTTCATTCACCAGCAGAAATGACTCAATAGGTAGAGCTTCATCCTCACAGTGCAATGAATTCCCACTTTGCACCAAAATCTCGGATTTACTCACTCACTCACTCAGTTGCTGTCTCACAAATGCAAGATTTCATTGTAACTTCTGCTCCCATTAAGGGCAAACATCTTTGAAAGCTCCTCTTCAACTCCAACCTTCACAATCACCCTTCTGCTCTCCCCGAAGATGATTAGAGTCATACAGCACAGAATCAGACCCTTTGTCCATCCACACATCATTCCTGATGAAGTGCTCGGGATCTAAATGTCGACTCTCAAGGTCCTCAGATGTTGCCTGACCTACTGCCTTTTTCTAGCACCACACTTTGACTCTAATCTCCAGCATCTGCAGATCTCACTTTCTCCACATCCCAAAGTATCACCATTTAAACAATAAACCGTCTTTCTGCTTTTTTATCATAGCAAAGGCTATAAGTTCACATTGAGATACTGCATTTGCCACGTGTTTGTAAATTGTGGTCTTCTCGACTTCGGGGAGACTGAGCGTAAACTTGGGGAACGGATTGGTGAGCATCACAGCCGGGTCCGAAAGGCTGACCAGACCTCCCAGTCACCATCGATTTAATTCCCCTTCCCACTCCCTTTCTGACAAGAACATCTTAGCCTTCCTTTATTGCCACAACGAACCAAACTGCAAATTAGGGAACAAACCCCATCTTCCGCCCGGGCAGCCTACAGCCTACAGGACCCAACATCGAGTTCTCCAATTTCAAATAACCTCCCTTTCCATCCCCCGACTCCCTTCTCAGCCCCGTGCCCCTCACTATCACTCCTTCCTGCCACCAACCTGATTTCTTCCACCCAATGATTAATCAGGCCGGACCCTCTCCCTATCTTCACCATTCCCCACTTTAGCCCCAGCCCCAGCCCCAGCCTCAGCCCTGAAGAAGGGTTACACCCGAAATATCGACTTCTCCACCTCTTGATGCTGCCTGATTTGCTGTGTCCTTCCAGCCTCCTGCCTGTCTATTTTGCCAATTGAAACACAGACCTCGATCACTTTTCCACAGTCCGTCCCCTCCCTGGGTTCAATCCCTTTCCTTTCAGTTGGTGTAAGTCAACAATTAAACTCCGGAAAGAAACAGAAATGGCAAAGGGGGCGAGAAAAGAGAGTGCGGTACTCACAGATCTGAGACAGAGGAATGAATTTGCGGTCTGAGTGAAGCTCAATGTTGATTCAGAAAGAGAGGAGCAAGAGGAGCAGCTTCAGAAACTCATGGTCCAACTTCCGCATTCAGACAATGGGGTGGCTCTGATTGGCAGGAGGACCAGTTTTGTTCTGGTCCTCCACGGTTCCCTATTGGGCCATCAAAGGAAGGTCGCGCGCCTTTTTTTTGCGGAAAGCAATGAGCATGCCCAGAGTTTTGCTGACACCGGTGGGCATGTGCACTGCGTTGATGACACCGGAAAACATGCGCAGTATGCTCACTGGGGGATGGTGGTGTTTCTTGGAGAAAGTGAGGACTGCAGATGCTGGAGACCAGAGTTGAAAATTCTGGCATAAAATGCCTGAAGAAGGGCTTATGCCCGAAACGTCGATTCTCCTGCTCCTCGGACGCTGCCTGGCCTGTTGTGTTTTTTCCAGCACCACACTTTTCAATGCTGGTGTTTCTGTCAGATGTTAAGAGTCCAAATGCCAATAGGAAAAAAGGGGTAGAACCACAATTTGTTTTTCCCTGTGATTCGACATTGCATTCTGTCTGGCTTGTCCCCAGCTTTTCCCCGAGTCCAGAACTGGAGGGCATGGGTTTAAGGTGAGGGGGGAAAGGGGTAGAGCCACAATTTGTTTTTCCCTGTGATTCGACATTGTATTTCTTTTGCATTCTGTCTGGCTGCTCAACTTTTGTATGTCTTTTCCCCAGCTTTTCCCCGAGTCCAAAACTGGAGGGCGTGGGTTTAGGGTGAGGGGGGAAAGGTTTCTGAGGGGCAACCTTTTTGCACAGACGCTGGTGCGTGTCAGCCAGAGGAAGTGATGGAGGCTAGTACGATGATAATATTTAAAATGCATCTGGATGGGGATATAAATAGGACAGATTCAGGGGGATAAGGAGCCAAATACTGGCAAATGGGTCACCAGATTAATTTAGGATATCTGGTCGGCACAGACCGAAGGGTATGTTTCTGTGCTCTGTGATGCTATTTCTAGATAGTTGGAACCAACTTCACAAGACTAGGACTAGGCCATTCACCCCTTACATTCAAGATCAGAGTGGTGTTGGAAATCACAGCAGGTCAGGCAGCATCCAAGGAGCAGGAACATTGACGTTTCAGACAAAAGTCTCGAATACTGCCTGACCGGCTGTGCTTTTCCAGCACCACTCTAATCTTGACTCTAATCTCCTGTATCTGCAGTGCTCACTTTCGCCCATTCACCCCTTCCAGCCTGTCCTGAGCGGTGGCCTGACTGCGTTTATTTCAGAGAAAGAATCAGATAGATTTCAGCAGCTCTTTTAAAAAAACTTGAACGCGCTTTCTGGCTTTAATGATGTTTCTGAAGATATCATTTTAGGTATTCTCAATTTTGAAGATCAGCCATTTCTCACTCCTCCCGACTCCCAGGTAGAGTCATCACCATCCATTATCTCTCTCTCTCTCTCTCTCTCTCTGTCCTTTGAAGGGTTTGATACAGAGGTCAAAGATGGTTCGAGGCTCGAGAAAGGACGGTGTGGTGGGAGCTGGGGAGAAAAGAGACCGAAAGGATGGGGGACAGAGAGAGAGAAAATGGACGGGGGGCAGAGTGTGGGGGTAGAGAGAGACTAGGGGTACAGAGAGAGAGAATGGGTGGGGTTGATGGAGAAATTGGGCGGGGGAGAGAGAGTGGGCGTGGTGGAGAAGTGGGAGATGGCACAGGGCAGGGTGATACTGGGCACACAGACACACAAGATGGCCACTGAGCCATCAGTTGGCCAACTTGACACACAAGATGGCCGCTGGATCACAATATGGAGAGAAACAGCAGAGCAGATACAGACACTGTCTGGGGCCACCAGAATGTAGCACAATGGACTCACAACCCAGGTGATTAGTTTAAGGCGGGTGGGGGTGAGAATATTCATGAGTAATGAACACTGCCCGCCGAAGTGTCTGGGTCCAGCCAACACCTCTTATAGAAGTGCTAACAGCATGATACAGACTCAATACCAAATGCTAACAGCCAGGGCTGCAGGAATCCTCCTTCTCAGGGAGAGCAATTAGCGCCCATTACAACAACAATGGATTTCCATGCAGACATTGAAATGGACAATGTCTGCACTGAAACTGACAACGACTGTGTGGAAATTAACAAAGGCTGTGCTGGAACTGACAATGATTGTATCAACTATCAACGATTCTGCAAGGATTACCATAAACAAATCATGTTACAAAGACAATAATCTCATCCCTGACCGATTGTGTCACAAAATGTATAAAAGTTTCTTGACGTGTGCTCCGGGTCGAGAGAAGTCTCGCAGCTGACACTGTGCTGTTGGTGTCTTTCTCTCCCCGGAGCCCCGGTATTTCCTTGTGCAATAAACTCTGTCATTGAACCCCAATTCTGACTCCGAGCCTGGTGTATTTCAGGGGAGAGAGAATGGGGCGGGTGGCAGATGGTGGGGGGAGGGGAGAGAGAGAGAGAATGGATGGTGGGGGCTGGAAGAATGGACATGGGACAGAGGGTGGGGTGAGAGAGAATAGATGGGGGCATGGGGTGGGGTGGAGAGAGAATAGATGGGGGCAGGGGGTGGGGTGGAGAGAGAATAGATGGGGGCAGGGGGTGGGGTGGAGAGAGAATAGATGGGGGCAGAGGGTGGGGTGGAGAGAGAATAGATGGGGGCAGAGGGTGGGGTGGAGAGAGAATAGATGGGTGTAGAAGGTGGGGAGACGGACTGGACAGGGCCTGAGGAATGAAACGACAGGGGTACAGAGGGTTGCGTGAGAGAGAGTGGACAGGGTGTTTGGAGTATAGAGGGAGAACGGGCAAGAACCTGGGGATGGAGAGAGAATGGACAAGGGGCGCTGTGGTTGGCGGTGGAATGGACAGTGGGAGCTGTGGGTGGTGGGAGGAAAGGACGGGGGTGCTGTGAGTGGTGAGGGAGAATGGATAGGGGGCGCTGGAGTGCCGGGGTAGAAATGGACAGGGAGCGCTGGAGTGGCGGGGGCTAATGGACAGGGGGCGCTGTGTGTGGCCAAGATCAAAAAGGTTGATGACAGTCAACACTAATCAGATGGTTTCCCGAACAGAAAACCTTGCACTGGAGACTCCCAGAAGAGGGGTGTTTCATCTGTATGCCTTCAATTAGTTTTGAAATATTGTTGTGTATCTGAATTGTTCAGGGATACCTGGGACAGAGAGATGGCTTTGGTTGTTGGAGGTCAGTCATCTCAGTTCCAGGACGTCTCTGCAGGAATTCATAGGGTCGTGTCTTCTGAGGCTCAACCATCTTCATCAGTGACCTTCATCCATCATAAGGTCAGAGGTGGTGATATTTGCCAATAATTGGACAATGTTCGGCACGATTCACAACTCCTCACAAACTGAAGCAGTTCAGTTTGAAATGCAACAAGATCTTAACAATATCCAATGGGCTCAGGAGTGGCAAGTAACATATATGCCATGCCAATGACAAACAATGACTCATCCCCAAAAGAGATAACTGACCACTGCCCCGTGATATTCAACAGTGTTACTGTCACTAAACACCCCACTATCAACATCCTTGGGGTTTACCATTGACCAGAAACTCAACTAGACTAATCACAGACACAATGGCAACAAGAGCAGGCAACAGGTCAGGCATACTGTGACTCCCCAAACCCTGTCCATCTTCGACAAGGCACAAGTCAGCAGTGTAATGGAATACTCTCCCACCAGCTTGGATGGGTGCAGCTTCAACAGCATGCAAAAAGCTTGATACCATCCAGGACAAAGTCGCCTGCTTGATTGGCACCATCTCCACATACATCCATTCCCTCTGCCCCACTGTTCAGAAGCAGGAATGTGTATGATCTACAAGACACAACACAGAAATTCTCCAAATATCCTTAGATAATACCTTCCAAACCAACAACCACTTCCATCTACAAGGACCAGGGCAACAGATTCTTGGGAACACAACCTCTTGCAAGTACCCCTCCAATCCACTCACCATCTTGACTTGGAAACACATTGCTGTTCCTTCAGTGTTGCTGGGTCTAAATCCTGGAATTCTCTCCCTCAGGACATTGTGGGTCACCGTACAGCGTGTGGACTACAGAAGGTCACCACCACCTTCTCAAGGGGAACTAAATGCTGGCCAACCAGCGATGCCCATGTAACACGAATAACTTTTAATAAATGATTGAAACGGAGGGTTGGAACCTGCAAACTAAAAAAAAATCAACGTTCAGGTGGAACAGACGTCGCGCTTTGATTCGGTCCTTATTTGAGGACAGATAAAGAGCGAGATACTGACACTGAACTGGAAATAGAGAGTTAAACCCCTGTAGTGTTTCACTCAGTCTATCAATTGAAAATCGATTCAAGATTAGCTCTTGACATATACGTCCCCAATACATGAAAAAGGACGGTTAAGAAGGCATATGGGACTCTTGCAGTCATCGCTTTAATGGCTGATTTAATACCCACAATCCCACGCGTTCCAGACACCGCTCTATTGGCCGTGAGCAGTGTTCATGGTGCGCATGTGTGGGATTGTAATGGGACCCCGCCCCTCGTCGTTCTGATGGACGGGGAGACCAATCTTTGGGAAACCCTCTCGGACCGGAAGGGGCCTGGTCCTCCTGCCAATCAGAACCTCCGCCACTGTCTGAATGCGGAAGGTCGACCATGAGCTTCTGAAGTTGCTGTTGTTCCTCTCTCTCTGAATGAAGATTGAGCTTCAGTCCAGACTGTAACTTCCTTCCTCTGTTTAACATCTGGGAGGACCGCACTCTCTTTTCTCGCCCTCTTTCCCATTTCTTTTCTCATCCTTGGGTTCAGCTGTTGGTCTGTAGGAGCTGAGGGGAAAAAGAAAGTCAATCGAGGTGAAGGGACAGACTCTGGAAAAGGTTGGTCTAGATCTGTGTCTATTAATGTTTGACAGGCTTTGTTTCCTGAGCTTGATACATTTACTTGTCTGGCAAAAAAAGGATGGTGTCTTGATCCATGTTGGGGATGGAAGTGGATTATGTTGTGGGTGACTTGCTCGTAGTAGTCCAATAAGTATTAGATAAGTAATCATGACACACAAACCTTGGGTTATTGACTGTTTATTCGGAGCTCACGGGGAGAGCCAAGTCGACCTCATGGTCACAAGTCACTCCAACGAGAAACAGAGAGTTGTATGATTATATAGGTTACAATCATTTAACAATTAGCAAACTGTTAATTGCAGGATATTGAGCAAACTGAGGCACTTTGCCCAGTCACGTAGTGCCTGGACAGTTTTGGTTAGAATCTGATCAGTATACAATAGGTCCTTGCAAAGAGAAAGATATTCCCATGCAAGGAAAGAATTTGTTTATCAGGTAGCAGTACAGCTGCAAGGCCGAGTGTCTCTGTTGAGCCTGGGAAACACAATCTTAGCCTGGGAAACATAAGGTTTGGCAAGCAGGCACTAAGCTGAGATTGAAAGTGGTTTCCAGGTTTTTAATATGCGACTAAATGGCTGACCAGAATATAATAATTCTCCCACAATTCCTTCCTTCTTTTCTTTCACCAAATCAGGAGGTCAGTTCAGAGGAACCGGCAAAAGGAGGGACCCAGTGGGGTTTGTTGGCGATGGGGGTTTAGAGTCGCCAAGGTAACCGTCATAGTCCAGGTCACCAGGATCAGGAGAGAGAGTGTCAGTGAAACCATCCATTGGTGCAGAAATGTCAGAAATGAGAAGCGGCACAGGTTGGGAAGATGCTGGGATATTCGGCATCAGAAGGCAGCTGAAATGGGCACAGCACTGTTTCTGGAAAATAATACTAAGTGCTCGCAGAACGAAACCAGCAATGAGAAGCACAAGGCCCTGGAAGAGAGCGGGAGCCCAAAAGCCAAGCCAACCACCCATCCATGTCCAAAGGTCCCAACGGGGAGTAGTGTCATGGAGGGAGGAGGCCGCCTCGCCAATGTGGGCGGCAATGTTAGTAATGTTGTCACTGGAGTCGGGGATGTAGATACAGCAGTCAGAGCCGATAAGGGCACAAGTGCCTGCTTTCTCAGCTAACAGGGCGTCGAGGGCCATGTGACTTTGGAGAGCAATGGTGCAGACAGTGACCATCCCTGCACTGAGCAGGTCAAAGGCTGAAGGTGTGGCATTGGCAATCTCTTCCAGAGTGGTAACAATTCGCTAACCTTCACCCTCAAGGTGGAGGGTAGCATAGGGAGGGGACAAGGTAGAGAAAAGGTGCTGTAAAGTTGTCAGCGCTCTTTTGATTTGCGGTTTGGAAGTCTCAAAAGGCAAAGTGTGGGAGTGGTAAAGGAAAGGGACAACATATCCTAAATACCAGCTGCCAGTCCAGGAGGTAGGCAGCCAGGGGTAAGCCATATGGCCACAAATGAAATCAGTGCCATTGGAGGGCAACAAATGATTGCATTGGGTTCCAATCCAAAAGGTGGGAAGTGAGGAATTGATGGCGGTCTTGTTGGGACCCCTGAGGTTAAGTATGCTCCTGTCTGCAGTGGGCTGGTAAGCAGTTGAAGTAAGGAGTAGGGAGTGCAGACACTTACTGAAACCAGCCTGCCATCCTGAGGGATGCTTGCTCTTGATGCAAGTACTTCCTAGATGTGGAGTCATGGCAGTGAGATTGGTGAGGAACAGGGAGGGGGGTGTTCGGGCAGGGTTGTATTTTTTTTCTCTTCTCTACCCCCACACTACCACCTTGCTGCAGGAGTGCTTATATTTCCCCCCGCACCCATGTTGCGTGTGTAGGTGTGAGACACAGTGAAAGACAATAAGTGCACAAATCTTTATTCCACTTCCAACACCAGGAAGAAAGGAAACACCTGAGTGGCCAGTGACGAGCAGTGCCCTTCTCAGAGGGCAATGCTGCGTGATCAAACAGTGAGGGGGAGGGCAGGGATCAAATCAAAATAGAGTTGGAGGGGGAAATAATACACTCCACTCCCTGCGGTGCCCACTTCTCTCTGAACAGCCCAAAGGTGTTGGTCGGCACCGCGTGCTCCTTCTCCAGAGACACCCCGGCTCTGACATACCCACAGAGGAGGGGCAGGCAGTCGCCCTAACGACCCCCTCCATGGCCTGCTGCCTGGACCTGTCTATGGCCAGTTTGGCCAGGCCCAGGAGCAGAGGAGGTCCTGTGACCTGTCCTCCCCACATCGCCCTGGGTGCCCAAACATGACAGGAGTGATAGTATTGAGGCTGGAACCAACCCTTGAATGTATCCATTGTATATCCCACTGATTGCCAGCGGAGGTGGGTATTATCCCCGTCAGAGTTTGGGGCGCTCACCCACTTAGGAAACCAGGGGGATGTGAAAAGTTGTGACAGCAGCAGAGCGACCCTGATGGCAGCCCCCCATTCAGCAGGGTCAGATTCATTAAAAGGTATGGATCTCAGGGGGAATCCCTCCCTTGGAGTGGATGGGAATATGGGCACAAACCCAGCAGCTCGAGCGGCTGTCCTTTTCTGCATAAAGGTATGTCCTGTAAAGAAAAGTATGACACTGTAATTCCCATTTACTACAGATCACCAGGTTATCCATTGTGTCTCAATCAAACATAGTCAGTGAAAGAAAGATAAGGAAGAGTGCAGTGAAAGGCAGAATGATCAGGCTGAACCATTCACGATGAAGACTGAAGATGTGTCTCTGACGGGGGTCTTCTGGTGTTCCTCCAGGAGGTGGCGCTCGTTTTCATTGTGTTGTGTGTGTGTCCATGCGGCCTCCCCATGACCTTGACTGTTGACCGGGGAACCCCAGCAGGGACTAGGAACGGGCCTTTCCATCTCAGCCCCAATATGCCCCGGTCCGACAGGCAGGGAGGATTGGAAATGAGGGATCGGGGCTGGGGAGGGAGTTGGGGATGGGAAGTGAGGGTTTATTTGAAATTGGAGAACCCAATCCTGAGTCCTCCGAGCTGTAGGCTGCACAGGCGGGAGATGAGGTGTTGTTCCTCCAGGTTGTGGTTTGGTGTGGTGTGGTAACGGAGGAGGCCAAAGGTGGTCATGCCAGGAATGGAGTGGGGGAGGGGGATTAAAATGGGTGGTGACTGGGAGGTCCGGTCGGCCTCTGTGGACCCGGCTGCGATGCTCGGCGAACCGTTCCCCAAGTTTATGCTCGGTCTCCCCGATGTAGAGAAGACCACCATTGGCAAACACATGGCAAATGGAGTACCACAATGTGAAGTGAGAGCCTTTCTGTAGAAATAAAAGCTGAAAGGAGGTGTATTGTTTAAATGGTGATGGATTGGGATGTGGAGAAGGTGAGGACTGAGATCAGAGTCAAAGTGTGGGACTGGAAAAGCACACTAGGTCAGGTAGCATCCAAGGAGCGGCAGAGTCGACATTTCGGGCACCAGCCCTTTATTCGGAATGATGTGTGGACATACCAAGTGGCCTCAGCGTCCTCCTACACCAGTCACTGCCAGTTGTCAGACAGGTGCAGCAAGCAGTCAGCAAGGCAAGTTGTATATTAGCAAAAGGAATTGAGCTCAGAAGTGAGAATGTCTCTCTGCAGTTAGGGGATCATTGAATATATTCGAGGCTGAGCTCATCTGATTTTAGAACAAGCATGAAGTGGATGTTTATGGGGGAAGGCAAGAAAATGATTTTAAGACCAGTACAGAACAGTTACTGGGTCATACAGCACAGAAACAGACCCTTCAGCCCAACTAGTCCATGCTGACTATATTCACAAACTAAACAAATCCCACCTAGATTGGCCCAATTCCCTCTGAACCTTTCCTATTCATGTACTTATCCAAATGTCTTTTAAATATTGTTACTGTACCTGCATCCACCACTTCCTTTGGACATTTATTCCACACACAAACCACTCTCTGTGTTGAAAAAAAGGTGCCCCTCCTGCCTTTTTGAAATCTTTCTCCTCTCGCCTTCAAATTTGCTGCCTACTCTTGAACCACCCACCCTAGGGAAATAATACCTGGCAGTCACCTCATAGGGGTCGGTTCCTGAGGATTGGAGGGCGGCTAATGTTATACCACTTTTTAAGAAAGGTGGGAGAGAGAAAGCAGGAAATTATAGACCAGTTAGTCTGACCTCAGTGGTGGGAACGATGCTGGAGTCTATTATAAAGGATGAAATTACGGCACATCTGGATAGCAGTAACAGGATAGGACAGAGTCAGCATGGATTTATGAAGGGGAAATCATGCTTGACTAATCTTTTTGAATTTTTTGAGGATGTGACTCTGAAGATGGACGAGGGAGATCCAGTAGATGTAGTGTACCTGGACTTTCAGAAAGCTTTTGATAAAGTCCCACACAGGAGGTTAGTGAGTAAAATTAGGGCGCATGGTATTGGGGGCAAAGTCCTAGATTGGATTGAAAATTGGTTGGCTGATAGGAAACAAAGGGTAGTGATAAACGGCTCCATTTCGGAATGGCAGGCAGTGACCAGTGGGGTACCGCAGGGATCCGTGCTGGGACCGCAGCTTTTTACAATATATGTAAATGATATAGAAGATGGTATCAGCAATAACATTAGCAAATTTGCTGATGATACAAATCTAGGTGACAGGGTGAAATGTGATGAGGATGTTAGGAGATTACAGGGTGACCTGGACAAGTTAGGTGAGTGGGTAGATGCATGGCAGATGCAGTTTAATGTGGATAAATGTATGGTTATCCACTTTGGTGGCAAGAACAGGAAGGCAGATTACTACCTCAATGGAATCAATTTAGGTAAAGGGGCAGTACAGAGAAATCTGGGTGTTCTTGTACACCAGTCAATGAAGGCAAGCATGCAGGTACAGCAGGTAGTGAAGAAGGCTAATAGCATGCTGGCCTTCATAATAAGAGGAATTGAGTATAGAAGCAAAGAGCTGCTTTTGCAGCTGTACAGGGCCCTGGTGAGACCACACCTGGAGTACTGTGTGCAGTTCTGGTCTCCAAATTTGAGGAAAGACATTGTGGCTGTTGAGGGAGTGCAGCGTAGATTCATGAGGTCAATTCCTGGAATGGTGGGATTACCTTACACTGAAAGACTGAAGCGACTGGGCTTGTATACCCTTGAGTTTAGAAGACTGAGAGGGGATCTGATTGAGACGTATAAGATTATGAAAGGATTGGACACTCTGGCAGCCGGAAAATGTTTCTACTGATGGGTGAGTGCTGAACCAGAGGACACAGCTTAAAAATACGGAGTAGACCATTTAGAACAGAGATGAGGAGAAACTTCTTCACCCAGATAGTGGTGGGTGTGTGGAATGCTCTGCCCCAGAGGGCAGTGGAGGCCCAGTCTCTGGATTCATTTAAGAAAGAGTTGGATAGAGCTCTCAAAGATAGTGGAATCAAGGGTTATGGAGATAAGGCAGGAAGAGGATACTGATTAGGAATGATCAGCTATGATCATATTGAATGGCGGTGCAGGTTCGAAGGGCTGAATGGCCTACTCCTGCACCTATTGTCTATTGTGTTATCCCCCTCATGATTTTATAAACCTCTGTGCGGTCACCTCTCAACCTCCTGTGGTCCATTGAACAAGTCCCAACCTATTCATCTAGATGTCGGCAGAATCACAACCAATCCGTTGAATGTTGGTGCAGGTTTGTAAGCCCAGATGGCCTACTCCTGCTTCCAATTCTCTCTCACTATCCAGGACAGCAAGAGAACATAAGACATGGGAGCAGAAATTTAGGCCATTCAGCCCATCAAGTCTGCTCCATCATTCAATCATGACTGATACGTTTCTCAATCACATTCTCCCACTTTGTCTCCATAACCCTCCATTGCCTTGATACTCAAGAACGTCTCTATCTCAGTCTTAAATATCCTCGGTGACCTGGCCTCTACAGCCTACTGTAGCAGTGAATTCCATAGATTCACCACTCTCTGGCTGAAGAAGTTTCTCCTTACCTCCATTCTGAAAGGTCTTCCCTTTACTCTAAGGCTGTGCCCACTGGTTCCAGTCCCTCCAACCAATGGAAACATCTTCCTAACTTCCACTCTGTCCAGGCTGTTCAAGATTCTGTATGTTTCAGTTAGACCCTCCCCCCTCCCGAGTGTGGGCCTATTAATTAGCATGAACCAGACCCTTCAGGATGAGGTATAGTAGGGATTAGGGTCAGCAAAGTGAGAATGGACGGAGTATGTGTGGGATGGAGATTTTCAGCATCTAGGGAATAAGAGAGGAAAGAGAGTTCACTATAAATTAGAATTGTCCGGATGGGCTGATGGGCCAAGGAGGAACAGATGGAGTTGAATTTGGAGAAATGTCAGGTTTGCATTTTGGTCAAGTAATCCAGGCAGGACTGACATAGTTAAGGGAAGTGTTGCAGAACAAAGAGACCTTGGAGTGCAGGTTCATAGTTCCTTGAGAGTGGAGTCACGTGTAGACAGGATAATGAAGAAGGCATTTGGGATGCTTTCTTTTATTGGTCAAAGCATTGAGTGGATGAGTTGGGAGGTCATGTTGTGGCTGTACAGGACATTGTTTGGACCATCTTTGGAATACTGCATTCAGTTCTGGTCTCCTGCTATAGGAAACGTGTTGTGAAACTTTGAAAGGGATTGGTAAAGATTTGTGAAGCTGTTGCCAGAGTAGGAGGGTTTGAGCTACAGGGAGAGTCTGAATGGACCAGGATATATTCTTGGTGCATCGGAGGCTGAGTGGTGACCTAACATGTTTATAAGGGGCATGCATAGGGTGAAGGTCTTTTCCCCAGGGTATGGGAGTCCAGAACTAAGAGGGGCATAGGTTTAAGGTGAATGGGGAAAGGGAAGTGAGGGGCAACTTCTTCACACACAGGGTGGTGAATGTATGGAACAAGCTGCCAGAGGGAGTGGTGGAGGCTGGGGCAATGACAACATTTAAAAGGCATCTGGCTGGCTCCATGAATAGGAAGGGTTTAGAGGGATGTGGGCCAAATGCTGGAAAATGGGACGCGATTAATTTAGGAATTCTGGTCAGCATAGACGAATTGGGATGACTGGTCTGTTTCTGTGCTGTATGACTCTAATCGTCTTCGGTGAAAGCAGAAATGTGGTTGTGAAGACTGGACTCGCAGAGCAGCTTTCAAGGATATTTTGCCCTTAATGGGATCAGAAGAAGTTAAAATGAAATCTTTCATTTGTGAGCCAGCAACTGAGTGAGTGAGGGCATCTGGGATTTTGTTGGAAAGGTGGAATTGATTGCACTGTGGGGATGAAGCCCTACCCTATCCAGTCATTTCTGCTGGTGGGTGAGTCTAGGCCTCAAGGTTAGGGGGAGTGGATTTCGGACAGAGATGAGGACAAATTGCTTATCCCAGACAGTAGTGAATCTATGGAATTCTCTGTTCAAGGAAGCAGTAGATGCAGCTTCATTAAATATATTCAAGACACAGTTGGATGGGTTTTTGCACGGTACGGGAATTAAGGGTCGTTGGATAATACAGGGAGGATGAGTTAAGACGATGGATAGATCGACCATGATCTTAATGAATGGTGGAGCAAGCTGGATGGGCCAAATGGCCTACTCCTGCTTCTATTACTCCAAAACTATAACCCTGCATTTCCCATGGCTAACCCACCTAACCTGCACATCCCTGGATGCTCTGGTCAATTTAGCATGGCCAGTCCAAATCAGGCCTGGTGAGCAGTGAGGTGATGTGGAAAATGAACATCAGAGAATGATAGAAAGGGACAAGGGACAATCGAAACTGGACTTTAAAGATCACAAAAATTGAAACTAAAAATGGTGTCTCAATGTTTGCTGCATTGTAACAAAAGTGAATGAATTAACTGCACACACTGAAGTGAATAATTATGATCTGAGACTCCTTACAGAGACACGGCTTCAGGATGATAAGGATTGGATCCTCAATAGCGAGGGAGTAATCAAATGGGAAGCTAGGTAAAGGTAGAGGATTGGCACTGCTAATCCAAACCCTGATCACAGGGTAGTCTGGTGTCAGCTCAGGTTTCAGGTCCTGATTTCTTTGTCCTCTGATCTCCCTGTTCCCCAGGAGTATGATGTCGGTCTGTTCTCAGCTCTGCTGAATCTCTGCTGAAGTTTTAACCCCCCTTTTACACCTTCCGGAAGAGTAAAACATTGAGACCCAACCCACAATCTCCCAGCCAATCTCTGTGTCAACCATCCAGACACAGAGTGTCGTCATAGCAAGGAATCAAACAAGAAAAATGAAACCAAATTCAAAATAAATATGTGCTCGTGTTTAATGTTTGTTCATGAGGAAGTAAACCAGAAATAGGACTCTCCCAGTATTCTTATGGTGCCCTACTTGAGGAATTCTCTGTCCCTTCCATCTAACTATTAGTACCCAGCTAAGATGTACAACAATATTTACATCAACAAAAATAAACTATCTGTTACAAAATATTCATAGAAATATACAGCATGGAAATAGATTTTTTCTCTCATGCACACACGAGTCCATAGGGATGAATTTGTATTTGCCGAATTATATTTACAAATACATTGTATTGTGCATTTTTTTTTTGGAGCAAAATCTGCAGGCAGTCAATCCATGTCATATTTTGTAAATTCCACTTTGGAAATAGAACCAGTCTGACTCAAGATTGGGATACGGACAGATCCTGACCTCACACCTTTAATGCATTGTCTGAGCGGAGATGTCACCTTTTATAAAACTTTTAAGTTCTCTCGAGAAGGTGCCTTACAGGACGTTCTGGGATTTACATATTAATGACACCTGCAACCCATTCTGAAAAATGGAAGCCTTAACAATCCAGGTTAGTTCAATATATCATTTCAGTGGCAGGACATTGTCATGTTTTTCCATAAATTCTGTGCGTTCTGATCTTATACTCCACAACCACCTGATGATGGAGCAGTGCTCCGAAAGCTAGTACTTCCAGATAAACCTGTTGGGCTATAACCTGGTGTTATGTGATGTTTAACTTTGTCCAGGTTAGGGTGGATTGGCCATGCTAAATTACCCATAGTGCCCAGCGATGTGCCAAGGAAGCTGGATTAGCCATGCCAAATTACCCATAGGGCCCATGGATGGGTGGATTGATTGTGCTAAATTACCCATAGTACCCAGGGATGTGCAGGTTAGGGTGGATTGGCCGTGCTAAATTACCCATAGTGCCTAGGGATGTGCAGGTTAGGGTGGATTGGCCATGCTAAATTACCCATAGTGCCCCAGGGATGTGCAAGTAAGGTTAAATGTAGAGCAATAGGGGTAGGGGAATGGGTGTGGGTGGGTTACCCTTCGGAGGGTCGGTGTGGACTCGTTGGGCCGAGTGGCCTGCTTCCACACTTTGGGGATTCTCTAAAGGGAAGGGGGGAGGGGGAGGGGGGGGGAGGGGGAGGGGGGGGGAGGGGAAGGGGGGAGGGGGAGGGAGGGGGAGGGGGGGGGAGGGGGAGGGGGAGGGGGGGGGAGGGGGAGGGGGAGGGGGGGGGAGGGGGAGGGGGAGGGGGAGGGAGGGGGAGGGGGGGGAGGGGGAGGGGGGGGGAGGGGGAGGGGGAGGGGGGGGGAGGGGGAGGGGGAGGGGGGGGGGAGGGGGGAGGGGGGGGGAGGGGGGAGGGGGGGGGAGGGGGGAGGGGGGGGGAGGGGGAGGAGGGGGAGGGGGGGAGAGGGGAGGGGGGAGAGGGGAGAGGGGGGGGAGAGGGGGGGGAGAGGGGGGGGAGAGGGGGGGAGAGGGGAGGGGGGGGAGAGGGGAGAGGGGAGAGGGGAGGGGGGGAGGGGGGAGGGGGGAGGGGGGAGGAGGAGGGGGGAGAGGGGGGAGGGGGAGGAGGAGGGGGAGAGGGGGAGAGGGGGGAGAGGGGGGAGGGGGAGAGGGGAGGGGAGAGGAGGGGAGGGGGAGGGGGGAGAGGAGAGGAGAGGAGGGGAGGAGAGGGGGGGAGAGGAGGGGAGGGGGAGGGGGGAGAGGGGAGGAGAGGGGGGGAGGGGAGGGGGAGAAGGGGGAGGGGAATCTGGTCACTTGTAGCAACTGGAGTGAATCCAGGGAGGAGACTCCGCAAACTCAGGTATGTGTCTTAGTTACCCGGGTGAGGAGGGACTGAAGGATAGAGATTGGGAAGGGGGAGGGCTGGGTATCTTTTCTTCCCTGGACTGACAGTGGTGACCTTTAAAATCTCTTTTTACAGAGTATTTGAAGATCTGAAGTTGGAAGTTTCAAAATCAACACATGAAGGGCTTATGCCCGAAAACTGCTGTGTTTTTCCAGCGCCACACTTTCTGACTCTGACTCTCCAGCGTCTGCAGTCCTCACTTTGACGTCAATGTCTCACAGTCTCTCAATCCATCGGGACCGCAACGGGTTTCAACTCTGATTCTGTGAGAAGGAGCAAAGCTTTTTGGTTCCTGTTTGAGTAGGTTTTCAGCATCAGTGGGACTGGATGAGAGACCCTACCGTTGCAGTGCACTGAGTGTGGAGCCTGAAACAGTTATACGGCCTGGGAAGGGGACTTCACGGTGGGGAGGGGCTCCACATGTGTTTGTGTGAGGCTGAAGCTTAGACCATGGAGAAACCCAAGGAATCTCGCTGCGTAGAGGAACCGTGGAAGTGGGGGGACTGCGGGAAAGGCTTCTGTTTCCCATCTGCCCTGGAGACTCAGAGGCGCAGTCACACCGGGGAGAGGCTGTTCCCCTGCCCTGAGTGCGGGAAGGGCTTCATCAATTCCCTGCTGACACAGCAGCAGATTCACACTGGGGAGAGGCCATTCACCTGCCCCGTATGTGGGAAACATTCAGTCAGGTGGGCAACTTGCGCAAACACCAGCGGGTCCACACCAGAGAGAAGCCCTTCAGCTGCCCCAAGTGAGGGAAGGGCTTCACCCACTCCTCCCACCTGCAGAGGCACCAGCGAGTTCACGTGCCATCGCAGGGGGATTGAAGGAGCAACGGTTCAGTGCCATTATTGATTGGACTATCAACCCAGTTCCAGGGACTCCTGGGTTTGAATCCCACTGCGGCAGATGGTGGAATTGGAATTCGGTCAGAAATCTGGAGTTCAGAATCTAACGGTGAAACCACTTTCGGGGGGTGGGGGTGGAGAAACCCCCATCTGATTCACTCACGTCCTTTTTTTTGGGAAGGGAACTGTCGTTGTGGGAAACAATTCACTCAGTCGTCCCAGCTGCACCCTTTACCCAGTCTGGCCTATACGTGACTCCAGACCCACAGCAGTCTGGTTGACTCAATACTGCCACCTCCTGGCGAATGAGCAGGGAGAAAATTACTTGGAAACAGGGTCTGGGTTGAAATTGGTGAGTGAGGCAATACTTCCCACAGGTTAAGGCTGTACCAAGGATCCAATTACAAAGGGACAACTTGGTGCTGACCAATAGTAAAGGAGTTGGGGGGGAGTGTGTGCACTTTGAGCTTGAGCTGTTTAAAAAATATAACCTACTTTTTCTACACCTTTTTGCTGGGGGGATCTGAAGCTGTAACTAACCGCCGGGCTCAGACTCTTATTGAAAGCTTTGAGCTCCAAGAGGTTTTTGTTTTAAAGCTGCTCATTTCTTGCAGCCTCCTGCACTAAGTTTCCAGTGCAGTGTATCAGATGGAGCAGTGAATGAGAAGCTAGTATTGTTAGAAATGGTAAATTTTTTTTGTGAGTGCAGGTACTGCATCATTTTGTTAGCATTGTAAAGTTTACTGGCAGCACCAGGAGCTGTGGGCTGTGTTCACTAGAAACGATGTGGAAGTGCCAGTGTTGGACTGGGGTGGATAAAGTTTAAAAATCTCTCAACACCAGGTTATAGTCCAACAGGTTTGTTTGGAAGCACAAGCTTTCAGAGTGCTGCTCCTTCATTAGGTGGTTGTGGAGAATAAGTTCATGATCATAGAATTTATAGTCAAAGCAGTCGAGTGTCATGGAGATGTGATTCATTAAACAATTTTAGATTTAAATATTTCATGGTTTAGAATTGGCTTCTGTTCTTTGGTATGTTAATCCCAGAACGTAGTTTAACTGCAGAGCTTTTCTCACAAGCATGTCAGTCTGACTCGACATTGGGACCCAGACAGAATTCACACCTCCTGTCAGAAAACCTCTGCATTTAAATGACGTTCTGAAATGGCTGATCTTAAACATTGAGAATAGCTACAATTATATATTCAGAAACATCATTGAAGTCTGAAAGCATGTTCAATTTTATTTTACAGGAGCTGCTGAAATCTTTCTGAAACTTGCACTAAAAAAGTGTGCAGTGAGGCCACAGCTTGGGACAGGCTGGAAGGGGTGTATGGCTTATTCCTTGTTTTGTGAAATTGGTTCCAACTATGTAGAAATAGTCACAGAGCGGGAAACAAACCCTTCAGTCAATGCCGACCAGATATCCTAAATTAATGTAGTGACGCATTTGTCCCATACCCTATAAATTCTTCCTTTTCATATACCCATCCCGATGCCTTTTAAATGTTGTAATTGTACCAGCCATCACCACTTCCTTTGGCAGCTCATTCCATACACACACCACACTCTGTGTTAAAAGGTTGCCCCTGAGGTCCCTCAAATCTTTCTGGTCTCACCCTAAATCTATGCCCTCTAGTTCTGAACTCTCCCTACCCTGGGGAAAAGACATACAAAAGTTGAGTAGCCATTAAAATGCAAAAAGAAAACAATATTGAGCCACAGAGGGAATAAAAAATTGTGACTTTTGAACTCCTTTTGGCATTTGGACACTTAAAATCTGTCAGTAACACTAGCATCTCCACAGGGAATACTGCGCATGATCCTCGGTGTCAGCAAGCACTGCGCATGCTTCTCGCTGACCGCAGAAAGGGCGCGTGACCTTCTTTTGACGAACCAATAGGACGCCCTGGAGGACCGGAAGGGGACGGGTCCTCCTGCCAATCAGAGCCGCTGTATTGTCTGAATGCGGAAGTTGGACCTTGAGCTTCTGCTGTTGCTCGTCTCTCTCTCTGAATGAAGATTGAACTTTACTCCCAGACTGCAACCTTTTTCCTCCATACAATATCTGTGAGTATGGCCCTCTTTTCTCGCCCAATGTTTCCATTTCTTTTTCATTCTGGGGTTCAATTGTTGACCTGCAGCAACTGAAAGGAAAGAGTCAATTCAGGGAGGGGACACTTGGGCAATGTTGGTCCAGGTCTGTGTCTCAATTGGCAAACATATGGCAACTGCAGTACCACCGTGTGAAGTTATAGACTTTGTTGTGATTTTTTAAAAATACACAAAGGAGGTGCATTATTTAAATGGTGATACATTGGGATGTGGAGAAAGTGAGGACCGCAGATCAGTCGAAAAGTGTGGTGCTGGAAAAGCACAGCAGGTCAGGCAGCATCCGAGGAGCAAGAAAGTTGATGTTTCAGGCACAAGCCCTTCTTCAGGAATGATGTGTGGATGGACAAATGGGTCTCAGCGTCCTCGTACACCAGTCACTGCCAGTTGTCAGACAGGTGCAGCAAACAATCAGCAAGGCAAGTGGTATATTAGCAAGTGGAATTGAGTTCAGAAGTGGGGATGCCTTCCTGCAGTTAGATTAGATTACTTACAGTATGGAAACAGGCCCTTCAGCCCAATAAGTCCACACTGATCCTTTGAAGCGCAACCCACCCAGACCCATTCCCCTACATTTACCCCTTCACCTAACACTATGGGCAATTTAGCATGGCCAATTCACCTAACCAGCACATTTTTGGATTGTGGGAGGAAACCCACGCAGACACGGGGAGAACGTGCAAACTCCACACAGTCACCTGAGGTGGGAATTGAGCCTGGATCTCTGGCACTGTGAGGCAGCAGTGCTAACCACTGTGCTGCCCACGTTAGGGGGGTTATTGAATGTATTCAAGGCTGAGTTCATCTGATTTCTGA
Organism: Chiloscyllium punctatum; assembly: GCF_047496795.1. Taxonomy (NCBI): domain Eukaryota; kingdom Metazoa; phylum Chordata; class Chondrichthyes; order Orectolobiformes; family Hemiscylliidae; genus Chiloscyllium; species Chiloscyllium punctatum. Next base: position 15,190,782 of record NC_092774.1, read on the forward strand.
ACTGCAATGAAGTGGATGGTTACGGGGGAAGGCAAGAAAATGATTTTAAGACAAGTACATAACTGTTCAAGTCAGACAACACAGAAACACGATTAGAGTGGTGCTGGAAAAGCACAGCAGGTCAAGCAGCATCCGAGGAGCAGGAAAATTTACGCTTTGGGCAGGAGCCCCTCCTGCCCAAAATGTTGATTTTCCTGCCCCTCGGATGCTGCCTGACCTGCTGTGCTTTTCCAGCACCACACTAATCGTGGCTCTGATCTCCAGCATCTGCAGTTCTCACTTTCGCCGAGCACAGAAACAGACCCTTCAGCCCAACTAGTCCATGCTGACTATATTCACAAACTAAACCAATCCCACCTGCCTGTCTTTGGCCCGTATCCCTCTGAACCTTTCCTATTCATGTACTTCTCCAAATGTATTTTAAATGTTCACCTCACCTATACCCCTCATGATTTTATAAAACTCTGTAAGGTCACCTGTGCTCCACTGAGAGTAGTCCCAGCCTCTGCACCCCTATGTAGGGAGATCCATATCCATTTATGATCTGTTCAATGCTGGTGCAGGCTTGAAAGACCAAATGGCCTACTCCTGCTCCCAATTCTCACTCTGTGTCCAGGACAGCAAGAGACCATCAGACAGAGGAGCAGAAACACGACCTCCCAACTCCTGTACTCCTGGAGGGCAAAAAGAAGACATAGCTTTGGCAAATATGGTGAAGGAGAATCCAAAGGGTTTTTACAAATACAATAAGGGCAAAAGGGTAACTAGGGAGAGAATAGGGCCCCTCCAAGATCAGCAAGGTGGCCTTTCTGTGGAGCCGCAGGAGATGGGGGAGATACTAAACGAGTATTGTGCATCAGTGTTTACTGTGGAGAAGGACATAGAAGATATAGAATGTAGTCAAATAGATGGTGACAACTTGAAAAATGTTCATACTACAGAGGATGTGGTGCTGGATGTCTTGAAACGCATAAATCCCCAGGACCTGATCATGTGTAACCTAGAACTCTGTGGGAAGCGAGGGAAGTTGCTGAGATATTTGTATCATTGATAGTCACAGGTGAGGTGCCAGAAGACTGAGGTTGGCTAACGTGGTGCCACTGTTCAAGAAGGGCAGTAAGGACAAGCCAGGGAACTACAGACCAATAAGCCTGATGTCTGTGGTGGGCAAGTTGTTGGAAGGAATCCTGAGGGACAGTATTTATACATTTGGAAAGGCAAGGACTGATTAGGGATAGTCAACATGGCTTTGCGTGTGGGAAATCATGTCTCACAAACTTGATTGAGTTTTTTGAAGAAGTAACAAAGAGGCATGATCTATGTGGACTTCAGTAAGGTGTTCGAGGTTAGATCTCATAGAACACAAGGAGGACTTGCTCAAAGATCGAAGACAGAGGGTGATGGTGGAGAGTAGATTTTCAGACTTGAGGACTGTGACTAGTGGAGTGCCACAAGGATCGGTGCTGGATTCACTACTTTTCATAATTTACATAAATTATTTTGATGTGAACATAGGAGGTACAGTTAGTGAGTTTGCAGATGACACCAAAATTGGAGGTGTAGTGGACAGCAAGCAAGGTTACCTCAGATTTACAACAGGATCTTGGTCAGATGGGCCAGTGGCTGAGGAGTGGCAGATGGAGTTCAATTTAGATAAATGAGAGGGGCTGCATTTTGGAAAAGCAACTCAGAGCAGGACATGTACATTCAATGGGAAGGTCCAGGGGAGTGTTGCTGAACAAGGAGACCTTGGAGTGCAGATTCATAGCTCCTTAAAAGTGGAGTTGCAGGTAGATAGGATAGTGAAGAAGGTTTGCTTTCCTTTCTTGGTCAGAGCATTGAGTACAGGAGTTGGGAGGTCATGTTTCAGCTGTATCACACCTCGGTTAGGTCACTTGTAGAATATTGCGTGCAATTCTGGTCTCCTTCCTTTTGGAAGGATGTTGTGAAACTTGAAAGGGTTCAGAAAAGATGAACAAGGATATTGCCAGAGTTGGAGGGTTTGAGCTATAGGGAGAGGCTGAAGAGGATGGAGCTATTTTCTCTGAAGCATCAGAGGCTAAGGGGTAACTGTGCAGAAGTTTATAAAATCATGGACAGGGTAAATTAGACAAAGTCTTTTCCTGGGGCGGGGGAGTCGAGAACTAGAGGATATTAGTTTAGTGTGAGGGGGCAAAGATGTAAAGTCCCCCACCATAACCACCGTATTATTCTTACTGATAACTGAAATCTCCTTACAAATCTGTTTCTCAATTTCCTGCTGACTCTTAGGGGGTATATAATACCATCCCAATAAGGTGATTATCCCTTTCTTATTTCAGTTCCACCCAAATAACTTTCCTGGATGTATTCCCAAGAATATCCTGCTTAAATACAGCTGTAATACCAACCCTTATCAAAACACCACTCCCCACCTCGCTTGCCCCCTTTTGTACCCTTCCTATAGCATTTGTATTGTGGAACATTAAGCTGCCAGTCCTGTCCATCCCTGAGCCATGTTTCTGTGATTGCTGTCATATCCCATGCCCTGACTTCATCTGCATTTCATGTTCGGCCTCTTGCATTGAAGTAAATTCAGTTTAGTTTACCAATCCTAACTTGTTCTTTGCTTTGTCCCTGCCTACCCTGACTGCTTGACTCACTCCTTTTCCCAATTGTACCCATCTCAGATTGATCTCTTTCCTCACTATTCCCACCTTACTAGTTTAAAACCTCCTGAGCAGCTCTCGCAAATCTCCCTGTCAGTATATTAGTCCCCTTCCAATTCAGGTGCAATCCGTCCTCCTTGTACAGGTCACTTCTACCCCAGAAGAGATTCCAACAATCCAAAAATGTGAGCCCTTCTCCCCTGTACACGCTCCTCAGTCATACATTCATCTTCTCTATCCTCCTATTCCTACCCTCACTAGCTTATAGCACCGACAGTAACCCAGATATTATGATCCTTGAGGACCTTCTTATTTCAATTCCTGCCTAATTTTCTTTGACACTTCAGAATCTCATCCTTTTCCCTTCCGATGTCGTTGGTTCCAGTGTGTACAATGACCACCTGCTTGTCCCTCTCCCCTTTTGGAACATTCTGCACCCTCTCTGAAACATTCTTGATCCTGACACGAGGGAGGCAACACACCATTCTGATTATTCGCTGCTGGCTGCAGAAATGTCTGTCTGTGCATCTGACTAGAGGGTCCCCTGTCTCAATCGAACACTTGGACACCAGCATACCCCTCATCACATTAGAGCCTGTCTCAATACCAGAAGCTTGGCTGTTCATGCTACGTTCCCCTGGGAGTCCATCACCCCATACATTTTCCGAAACAGCATACTTGTTTGAAACGGGGATAGCCACAGAAGATTCCTGCACTACCTGTTTACCTCTCCTACCTTTCCTGGTGTTACTCCATCTATCTGATTGTATCTGCAGCTTTTCTCCCTTCCTATAACTATCTATCACACCCCCTAGCTCTTGTAAATTCCTCATTGTCGCTCCAACAGTTCCAGTCGATCTGGTAGGATTCGTGACCAAGGACACTTGCTGCAGGTAATCCTCAGTAAGGTGGAAACTCTCCCTAAATCTCCCATTTCCGACAGGAAGGGCGTATCTCTATATTAAAGGTCATCTTTGCTCAACCAAAATCTACAGACCCAGAAAATAACACTGTCTTTTTGCTCTTAAAAAGAAGTGCTCCAGGCTAAGTTAGCACTTATCACTTATACTTTTAAAATTTTAATCAAGAGACATTTTAATAAGACATTATAATCAAGAAAGGACCCATTCTGCTCACTTCTGAACAGGCTGAAAATTGAATAAAAAAACTACATTCGAACCCAAAAGAAACTCAACTTTGAGGTGGCTGGGGGCGGGGCAAAACTATCGCCCCGCCCCCTATTGTTTCCGAATCCTCGGAGGACTCCTCCAACCACGCCCCCTGAGTTGACGCTGACGTCACTCACCAGGACCCCGCCCCCTCTCCGAACAGGCGCACGCGCAGTGTAGCTCCCGCAGCGGGACGGGCGGCAGTGTGACTGATGGCGCCGGCGGCCGAAGGAACAAGGACAGAAACCGCTGGGAAAGGCTGAGCGGGTCCGGGGGGAGGCCGCGAAGTGAGACAGGGTAGGGTTGGGAACCGCGGGGGGGGGGGCAGGTTTATAAACTCCTCGGGGAGGCCTTAGGCCTCCAATAAAAGCCCCACAGGCCCAGTGTTTACTTCACCAGCGAAGGACCCCTCGGGTTGCCTATTGCAACCGGCGGCCATCTTTGTGAAGGTCAGGCGGAAGTTGCTTTCGGGCCTGGAGCACCCTACGGCCATCATTGTGAAGGTCAGGCGGAAGTTGCCTCCGGGCCTGGAGCGCCCGGCGGCCACCTTTGTGAAGGTCAGGCGGAGGTTGTCTTTGGGCCGGCGTCGTGTGCGGCCATCTTGGTGAAGGCATCGTCCGCTGTCATTTCCGGGAGAGGATTCCAACCTCGGGGGCAGCCTTTGTGTCAACTAGAATTTCCTGATTTCACTCTGGGAGACCTGGCCCTGAGCTTGGTCTGTGTGTGCCCTTAAAACAGGAAAAGGAAGTGGGAGAGAGAGGTCCAGGGGAGAAAAAAAAACACTTAGATGGGCTGTGAATTTGAGGTGAATTAATGTGATAATCTGTGGCACTGGAACAGAATGTGGGTCCTTCCAAGGTGGCAGTGACCAGGAGAGCATTGACATGTTGATGTTAGTTACAGTTTGTAGACAAGAGAAAAGAGCGAACACCAGGAGTGGAGGAAAGACATGAGGATGGATTTGAACTTCAATACAGGGGGAGGGATCATGTGTAGGATTCAAATTTAATACATTCAGTGAGCAGATAGGAAAAGTGTTCTGTAGGAAGTCGAACTGTCCCCTCAGTTGCTTTTTTAATCTTTTTTTTAGATTAGATTAGATTACTTAGTGTGGGAACAGGCCCTTCGGCCCAACAAGTCCACACCGCCCCGCCGAAGCGTAACCCACCCATACCCCTACATCTACATCTACCCCTTACCTAACACTACGGGCAATTTAGCATGACCAATTCACCTGACCTGCACATCTTTGGACTGTGGGAGGAAACTGGAGCACCCGGAGGAAACCCACGCAGACACGGGGAGAACATGCAAACTCCACACAGTCAGTCAGGGAATTGAACCCGGGTCTCTGGCGCTGTGAGGCAGCAGTGCTAACCACTGTGCCACCGTGACGCCCTAATCTTGTGCTCACAGTGATGTCTTTTGTACATTTCTTTTACAGGATGACGCAAGTTTCAGATGGGAAACTCAAGACAAACATCATAGCATGGAAACAGACCCTTCAGTCCAACTCATCCATGCTGACCAGATATCCCAACCTAATTTAAATCCACTTGCCAGCAACTAGCCCATATCCCTCTGAACCCTGCCTATTCATATACCCATCCAGATGCCTTTTACATGTTGCAATTGTACTAGCCTCTACCACTTCCTCTGGCAGCTCATTCCACACACGCACCATCCTCTGAGTGAAAAGGTTGTCCCTTGGGTCTCTTTTATATCTTTCCCCTCTCACCCTAAGCCTATGCCCTTTAGTTCTGGACGTCCCCCACCCCAGGAAAAGACTTTGTCTATTTATCCTATCCATGCCCCTTATGATTTTATAAACCTCTATAAGGTCATCCTCCAACGCTTCAGAGAAAACAGCCCCAGCCTATTCAACTTCTCCCTATAGCTCAAATCCTCCAACCCTGGCAACATTTTTGTAAACCTTTTCTGAACCCTTTCAAGTTTCACAACATCCTTCCGATAGGAAGGAGACCAGAATTGCATGCGATATTCCACCAGTGGCCTAACCAGTGTCCTGTACAGCCACAACATGACGTCCTAACTCCAGTAATTAATATTCCGACTAATAAAGGAAAGCATACCAAACACACTCACTATCCTATCTACTTGCAACTCCACTTTCAAGGAGCTAAGCACCTGAACTCCAAGGTCACTTTGTTCAGCAACACTCCCTGGGACCTTACCATTACGTGTATAAGTCCTGCTAAGGTCAGCTCAAGATTTGACATTTGGATGACTTGGGCCATAGTCTGGGGTTTGGATCACCAGGTGCTGGGGATTTGTAAACTTTTAATCCCATCAATTTCCCCAACACCATTAGTTAGAGGGGAGTGAGATGGTGCTTTCAGTTTTGTGGAATAAAAAGAAAGGATTCCGTAGAAAGTAGAATTTCTACCCGGGACTGACAGTGATGACCTTTGTCATCTCTTTTTACAGAGTATTTGAGGATCTGAAGACGGAAATTTCAAGATCAACAGATGAAGGGCTTATGCCCGAAACGTTGACTCTCCTGCTCCTCGGATGCTGCCTGACCTGCTGTGCTTTTCCAGCGCCACACATTTCGACTCTGACTCTCCAGCATCTGCAGTCCTCACTTTGACTTCAATGTCTGACAGTCACTCAGTCCATCGGGACCGCAACAGTTTACAACTGAGTCTGTGAGAAGAAGGAAAGCATTTTGGTTCCTGTTTGGGTAGGTTTACAGCATCAGTGGGACTGGATGAGAGACCCCACTGTCGCAGCACATTGATTGTGGGGCGTGTAGCAGCTATACGGCCTGGGAAGAGGAATTCACGACGTGGAGAGCGTCTACACGTGTTTGTGCGCGGCTGAAGCTTCGGCCATGGAGAAACCCGAGGAATCCCGCCCCGTGGAGAAACCGTGGAAGTGTGGTGACTGTGGGAAAGGCTTCCGTGCTCCGTCTGCCCTGGAGATTCATCGGCGCAGTCACACCGGAGAGAGGCCGTTCTCCTGCCCTGAGTGCGGGAAGGCCTTCAGCAACTCCTCCGCCCTACAGGCCCACCAGCAGGTCCACACGGGGGAGAGGCCGTTCCCCTGCACCGAGTGCGGGAAGATCTTTAGCAATTCCTCCATCCTACTGAAGCACCGGCGGGTCCACACGGGGGAGAGGCCCTTCAGCTGCCCTGAGTGTGGGAAGACCTTTACACAGGCGTCTATCCTGGTGACCCACCAGCGGATCCACACTGGGGAGAGGCCCTTCTCCTGCCCCGAGTGCGGGAAGGGATTCAGTCAGGTGGGCAACTTGCGTACGCACCAGCGGGTCCACACGGGGGAGAAGCCCTTCACCTGCCCTGAATGTGGCAAGGCCTTCAGCTATTCCTCGGACCTGCTGAAGCATCAGCGCGTCCACACCGGGGAGAGGCCCTTCAGTTGCCCCGAGTGCGGGAAGGGCTTCAGCGATTCCTCCGACCTGCAGAAGCACCAGCGGGTCCACACGGGGCAGAAGCCCTTCAGCTGCCCCGAGTGCGGGAAGGCCTTCAGCGATTCCTCTGCCCTGGTGAAGCACCGGCGAGTCCACACGGGGGAGAGGCCCTTCAGCTGCCCCGAGTGTGGGAAAAGCTTTGCCCGGGCCTCCAACCTGCTGACCCACCGGCGGATCCACACGGGGGAGAGGCCCTTCAGCTGCCCCGAATGTGGGAAGGGCTTCACCCGCTCCTCCCACCTCCGGAGCCACCAGCGCGTTCACGTACCATCGCCGGGGAAATTGAAGGAGTGACGGCCGAGTGCCATTATCGACTGGACTATCAATCCGGTTCCGGGGACTCCCGGCTTCACTTCCCACCGTGACAGATGGTGGAATTGGAATTTGGTCAGAAATCTGGAGTTCAGAATCTAACGGTGAAACCATTTTAGGGGTGTGGGGGTGGAGAAACCCCCATTGGATTCACTCAGTCGTCCCAGCTGCATCCTTTACCCGGTCTGGCCTGTACGTGACTCCAGACCCACAGCAGTGCGACTGATCTAGCAAATGGGTGAGGAGGAACTTACTTGGATACATGTCATGGTTGAAATTGCTGAGTGAGGCAACACTTCCTCCGGGTTATGGTTGGACCGAGGATCCAATTACAAAGAGACAACTCCGTGCTGACCAATATTAAAGGGAGGGGGGGGGGATGTCTGTGTGCACTTTGATCTTGAGGTGTTTTTTTTAAATCTGCTCTGTTTTCTCTGTCTGTTTGCTGGGGAGAATCTGAAGCTGTAACAAAGTTGGGTCACAATAAAGGTTACCTGAGCTTACCCCCTCCGGCTCAGACTCTCATTGAAAGCTTTGAGCTCCAAGAGGTTTTTGTTTTAAAGCTGCTCATTTCTTTCAGCCTCCTGCACTAAGCTTCCAATGTTGTCTGTCAGATGGAGCAGTGAATGAGCAGCCAGTATCGTGAGAATTTTTTCAGGAGTGCAGAGTGTGCGCCATGTCATCGGCATTGTAAGGTTTCCTGGCAGCACCAGGAGCTGTGGGCTGTGTTCACTGGAAACGATGTGGAAGGGCCGGCGTTGGACTGGAGTGGATAAAGTGAAAAAATCTCACAGCACCAGGTTATCATCCAACAGATTTCTTTGGAAGCACTAGCTTTCGGAGTGCTGCTCCTTCATCGGGTAGCGATGGAGCAGGAACATATAGCAACCGATCACAGTGTTATACTACTGATAGGATATATTGAGCAAATCAAGATTCTGGTTTAGTCTTTCATCTTCTAGAATGGGTTGCGGGTTTTGGTTCATTAATATGTAAAGCTTAGAAGTACTTTTGAGTCACATTCTTGAGATGACTTAAGGTTTTATGGAAATCAGTGACATCTCAGCTCAGTATATGAAGGCTGTGAGGTTTGACTCTGTCAGTATCCCAATCTTGAATCAGACTGGTTCCATTTCCAAAGTAGGAATTTATAAAATATTACATGGATTGGCTGCCTACAGACTGTGTGCTTTTTGGATCAAAATTGAATGTATCTGCGAATTCAAACTTACCCCATAGACCTGTGTGTGTCTGTGCATGCATCAGAGAGTGTGTGTGTGCGTGTGTGTGTGACTGTGTGTGAGAGTTTGCCTCAGAGTATATGTTTGCCTGTGTGCATGCTTGGTCATGTATGAGTGTGATGGAGTATAAGCCTGTGAGAATGTTGGGTGCTATGTGTCTGTGTACGAGAGAGGTTTAGATGAAAGTGAGGAATTGCATTTTGCTTTAAAAAAAGGGGGAGGACTTGTAGCAGTTAGTGGCAGGGCCCTGGGTTATGTTGTCGAACAGAGACATGGGGGTGTGGTTCAGGTACATAGTTCTTTGAAAGTTGCATCACCGGTAGACAGAGTGGTTAAGAGTTGTTTAGCCCACTTACCTTCATTGTTCACACCGTTGAATGTTGGAGTTGGGACATCATTTTGAAATTGTACAGAATGTTGGTGAGGCCACTTTTAGAACACTGAGTACAGTTCTGGTCGCCCTGTTATAGGAAGATTACGATTAGAGAAGATTCGGTAAAGATTTACCAGGATGTTGCCAGGTCTGAAGTGTTTGAGTTATAAGGAGAGGCTGAGACTTCATTCACTGGAGTGGAGGAGGTTGAGGGGTGACCTTATTGAGATTTGTGAAATCATCAGGGGTGTAGGCAAAGTGACTGGCAAAAATAGTGAGGAGCATGTTTGGTCAGGTCGAGTCACGGGGAAAAATAAATATTGGCTCTACCGTCTCTTTTTCTCCTATTGGCATTTGGACACTTAAATTTGTCAGTAATTGCAGCATTGCCACAGAGTGTACAGCGCATGCTCCTCGGTGTCAGCAAGAACGGCGGAAGCCTTCGAGGACCGGAAGTAGGGTAGTCCTCCTGCCAATGAGAACGTCCACTATTGTCTGAATGCGGAAGTTGTCCTTTGAGCTTCTGATGCTGCTGCACCTCTGTCTCTGAATGAAGATTGAGCTTCACTCCAGACTGCAACTTCCTTCCTCTGTTTAACATTGTGAGTACGGGACTCTCTTTTCTCACCCTCTTTTCCATTTCTTTATTTCATTGTGGGCTTCAATTCTTGACTCGCACCAACTGAATGTGTAAAGGCAGTGAATCCAGGGAGGAGCAGACTCAGGAAATGTTGATCCAGGTCTGTGTCTCAATTGGCAAAAACAGTCCCACGGTGTGAAGTTATAGCCTTTGCTGTGGGGGAAAAAAACAGCAGAAAGGAAGTGCATTGTTTAAATGGTGATATATTGGGATGGGGGGGGAAAGTGAGGACTGCAGGTGTTGAAGATCAGAGTCAAAAAGTGTGGCACTGGAAAAGCACAGCAAGTCACGCAGCTTCCAAGGAGCAGGAGAGTCGACGTTTTGGGCCCTTCATCAGGAATACCGTGTGGATGTACAAAGGGGCCTCAGCGTCCTCCTACACCAGTCACTGCCTGTTGTCAGACAGGTGCAGTAAGCAATCAGCAAGGTAAGTGTTATCATTAGCAAGAGGAATTGAGTTCAGAAGTGGGGATGCCTTCCTGCAGTTCGGGGGGGTGGGGGGGTGTCATTGAATATATTCAAGGCTGAACTCATCTGATTTTTGAACAACAAAGAGGTGGATGTTTCTGGGGGAGGGCAAGAAAATGGTTTCAAGACCAGTATAGAACAGTTACAGAGTCGGACAGCACAGAAACAGACCCTTCAGCCCAACTAGTCCATGCTGACTATATTCACAATCTAAACTAGTCCCACCTGCCTGTGTTTGGCCCATATCCCCCTGAACCTTTCCTATTCATGTACTTATCCAAACATCTTTTAAACGTTGTTACTGCACCTGCATCCACCATTTCCTCTGGACATTCATTCCACACACAAACCACACTTTCAAAGGAACAAGGTGCTCCTCATATCTTTTTTAAAATCTTTCTCCTCTCACCTTAAAAATTTGCTCCTAATCTTGAAACGACACCTGCCATTCACCTCATCTATGCCCCTCATGATTTTATAATTCTCTATAATGTCGCATCTCAACCTCCTGTGTTCCATTGAAACCATCCCAGCCTATCCACCGAGATGTAGGTAGATTAATATCCAGTTATGATCTGTTCAAAGCTGGTGCAGGCTCAAAAGACCAACTGACCTACTCCTGCTCCCAACTCTCTCTCACTATGTCCAGGACAGTAAGAGACCATAAGACAGGAGCAGACATTTTGGCCATTCACCACATCAGATCTGCTCATACCATTTCAGTTGTGGCTGATCAGTTTGTCAACCCCATTCACCTGCTTTCTCCCAATACCTCTCGATCCCCCTTGATACTCAAGAACCTATCTATCTCCGTTTTAAATATCCTCAGTGACCTGGCCTCCACAGCCTCCTGTGTCAAGGAATTCCATAGATTCACCACTCTCCGGCTGAAGTTTTTCCTTTTCTCCATCCTAAAAGGTCCTCTGTTCCTCGTCTGTCTTACCAATTGAAGCATCTTCCCAATGTCCAGGTCGTTCAGTATTATGTATGTTTCAATTAGATCCCCCCCCCCCCCCCCCCCTGGTGAGTGTGGGCCTGTTAATCAGCATGAACCAGACCCTTCAGGATGAGGTACAGCAGGGATTAGGTTCAGCAAACTGAGAATGGAGGGAGAGTGTGTGGGGTGGAGATTTTCAGCTTCTCTGGAATAAGAGAGGAAAGAGTTATAAATCAGAATTGATCAGATGGGCTGATCGGCCTAAGAGTGGCAGGTGGAGTTTAATTCAGAGAAATGTGAGGTTTGCATTTTGGTCAAGCAATCCAGGCAGGACTGACACAGTTAAGGGGAGTGTTGCAGAACAAAGAGACGTTGGTATGCTTTCCTTTATTGGTCAGAGCATTGAGTACAGGATTTGGGAAGTCCTGTTGCGGCTGTGCAGGACATGTGGTTAGGCCACTTTTGGAATCCTGCATTCAGTTCTGGTCTCCCTGCAATAGGAAAGATGTTGTGAAACTTTGAAAGGGGTGGGAAAACTTTTATAAAGCTTGTTGGCAGAGTTGGAATGTTTTGAGGTACAGGGAGAGGCTGATAGGCCAGGGATATTTTCCCTGGAGCATCAGAGGCTGAGGGGTGACCTTATAAAAGTACAGAAGGGGCATGGATCAGGGCAAGGTCTTTTCCCCAGGGTAGGGGAGTCCAGAACTAGAAGAACATAGGTTTAAGGTGAATGGGGAAAGGGAAATGAGCAGAAACTTTTTCACGCAGAGGGTGGCGGATGTATGGAACGTGCTGCCAGAGGAAATGGTGGAGCCTGCCATAATGACACAATATAAAAGGCATCTGGGTATATGAATAGCAAGGGTTTAGAGGGATATGGGCCAAAGGCTGGCAAATGGAATTTAGGATTAATTTAGGATGTCTGGCTGGCGTCTGTCTAGGTTAGGGTGGACTAGCCATAGGATGTGCAGGTTAGGTGCATTAGTAAGGGTTAAATGCAGAGCAATAGGGGTTGGGGAATGGGTGTGGGTGGGTTACCCTTCGGAGGGTCAGTGTGGACTCCCTGGGCCGAGTGGCCTCCTCCCACACTATGAAGCTTCTCCAAAGGGAAGATGGGTTTGGAGACTGCGCAGGCGCACTGCGGACCAGACGGCCGCCGTCCGGAGCAGGCGCAATGTGGGGGGCCCCTCCTCGCTCCATTGGTGACGTCACAACGCGGAAGTGGCCATTGTCAGTTTCAGAGTGTAACTCCCTTCCCTATGGGGATCTCTTCATCCAGGGAGGGAGGGGGGAATCTGTTCACTTGGAGCAACTGGAGTGAATCCAGGGAGGGAACAGACTCTGCAAACTCAAGGTGAGGAGAGACGGATAGATGGGGGGGGGGGGGGGGGGGTCTGCAGTCCTCACTTTGAGTCAATGTCTGACAGTCACTCAGTGCGTTCGGACCGCAACAATTTTCAACTATGAGCCTGTGAGAAGGAGCAAAGCTTTTTGGTTCCTGTTTGAGTACGTTTTCAGCGTCACTGGGACTGGATGAGAGACCCTACTGTTGCAGCGCACTGAGTGTGGAGCATGTAACTGTTATACAGCCTGGAAAGAGGAATTGACGGCAGGGTGGGGCTGTATGCGTGTTTGTGTGTAACTGAAGCGTTGGCCATGGAGAAACCCGAGGAATCCCACCTTTTGGAGAAACGATGGAAGTGTGATGACTGTGGGAAAAGCTTCTGTTTCCCATCTACCCTGGACTCTCATCAGCGCAGCCACACGGGGAGAGGCCGTTCCCCTGCCCCGAGTGCGGGAAGGCCTTCAGCAATTCCTCCAACCTGCTGAGGCATCAGCAGGTCCACACGGGGGAGAGGCCCTTCAGCTGCCCAGAGTGCGGGAAGTGCTTTACCCAGGTCTCCGCCCTGCTGACCCACCAACGGGTTCACATGGGGGGAGAGGCCCTTCAGCTGCCCAGAGTGCGGGAAGTGCTTTACCCAGGTCTCCACCCTGCTGACCCACCGGCGGGTCCACACAGGGGAGAGGCCGTTCACCTGCTGTCAGTGCAAGAAGGCTTACACCTGCTCCTCCGCCCTGCGGAGGCACCAGCGAGTTCACCTGGAGGGGAATTGAAACTGTGATGGCCAAGTTGCATCCTTTACCCGGTCTGGCCTACACATGACTCCAGGTCCACAGCAGTGTGGTTGACTCTACACTGCCCCACCCCTCCTCGCTCGGCAAATGAGAGGGGAGAAACTTACTGGAGACAGAGAATGGATTGAAATTGCTGAGTGAGGCAACACATCCTCTGGGTTACAGCTGTACCAAGGATCCAATTACAAAGGGACGACTGGGTGCTAACCAATAGTAAAGAACTTGGGGGGGGGTGGTGGAGTGTATGTACTTTGACCTTGAGCTGTTTAAAAAGCAGCTACTTTTTCTCTGCCTTTTTGCAGGGGGATCTGAAGATGTAACAAAGTTGGTTTGGATCAGACTGGTTCTATTTCCAAAGTAGGAATTTATAAAATATTACATGGATTGACTGCCTGCAGTTTCCGCACTTTTTGAGCAAAGTAGAATGTGTCTGCAAACATAATTCTGCCAATTCAAATTCAGAGTTATTTGTGTGTGTGCATGTGAGTTTGTGTGCATGCTTGGTAAAGAGTATAAGCCTGTGAGAGTGTTGGGGGGTGTATGTGTGTGTATATGTATGAGAGAAGTATGAATAAAAGCAAAGGGTTGCATTTTGCTGAAACAAGGAAGGGTGGACCTATACAGGTAGTGGTAGGGCCTTGAGTCTTGTTGGAGAACAGAGACATGGGAGGATTCAGGTGCATAGCTGCATCACTGGGAGACAGGGTGGTCAAGAAGGTGTTTAACACACTTGCCTTCACTGTTCACCCCATTGAGTATCGGGGTTGGGACATCATGTTGAGGTTGAACAGGATGTTGGTGAGGCCACTTGGAGAGTACTGAGTACAGTTCTGGTGGCCCTGTAATAGGAAGAATACTATTAGAGAGGGTTTAATAAAGATTTACCAGGACATTGCCAGGACTGGAGGGTTTGAGTTATAAGGAGAGACTGGGACACTTTTCACTGAAGTGCAGGAGGTTGAGTGGTGATGTCATTGAGATTTATAAAATCATGAAGAGTGGAGGTAAGGTGAATAGCAAAGGGCTCTTCCTTAGTGTAGAGGTGCTCAAAACTAGGAGGTATATTTTTTAAAAGTGAGGGGAGAGATATTTAAAAGGAGCCTGAGGGACAAACATTTTGGTACAGGGTGGTTTGCATATGGAATTAACTTGCTGAGGAAGTGGTAGATGCGGGGACAGTTACAACATTGAAACGACATTCGGATGGGTACATGAATAGAAAGGTTTAGAGGATTATGGGCCAAACGTAAGTAAGTGGGACTAGTTTAGTTTGGGAATCCTGGTTGGCATGGACGAGTTGGACCGAAGGGTCTGTTTCTGTGCTGTCTACCTCTATGAACCAGAAGTGATCTTATTGAAACCAATAGATTTCTGAAAGGGGCTTGACAGGATAGATGCCGATAAAATGCTCCTTTGTGGGGAGGGTCATAGAATCCCAACAATGTGGAAGCAGGCCATTCAGCCCATCTATTCCACACTGGCCCTCTGAAGAGCATCCCACCCATTCCTAACCCCTTTCTCTGTATTTCCCATGGCTAATCTATCCTAACTTGCACATCCCAGGGCACTATGGGTAAGTTAGCACTGCCAATCCACCCTAAGCTACACCCTAAAATACAGAAGAGGAAGTGTTGGATGTCTTCAAACATAAAGGTGGATAAATCCCCAGGACCTGATCCGGTGTAGCCTAGAGCTCCGTGGGAAGCTAGAGAAGTGATTGCTGGGCCTCTTGCTGAGATATTATCATCAATAGTCACAGGTGAGGTGCCGGAAGACTGGAGCTTGGCCAACATGGTTCCACTGTTTAAGAAGGGTGGGAGTCCAGTAAGTCTGATGGCATTGGTGGGCAAGTTGTTGGAGGGAGTCCTGAGGGACAGGATGTACATGTATTTGGAAAGGCAAGGACTGATTAGGGTAAGGTCCTAGGGAGTGTTGCTGAACAAAGAGACCTTGGAGTGCAGGTTCATAGCTCCTCGAAAGTGGAGTCGCAGGTAGATAGGATAGTGAAGGCAGCGTTTGGTATGCTTTCCTTTATTGGTCAGAGTATTGAGTACAGGAGTTGGGAGGTCATGTTGTGGCTGTACAGGACATTGGTAGGCCACTGTTGGAATGTTGCATGCAATTCTGGTCTCCTTTCTATCGGAAAGATGTTGTGAAACTTGAAAGGGTTCAGAAAAGATTTACAAGAATGTTGCCAGGGTTGGAGGATCTGAGCTAAAGGGAGATACTGAACAGGCTGGGGCTGCTTTCCCTGGAGCATTGGAGGCTGAGGGGTGACCTTATCGAGTTTACAAAATTAGGAGGGGCATGGAAACGATAAATAGACTAAGTCTTTTCCCTAGGGTCAGGGAGTCCAGAACTAGAGGGCATAGCTTTTGGGTGAGAGGGGAAAGATATAAAAGAGACCTAAGGGGCAACTTTTTTATGCAGAGGATGGTACGTGTATGGAATGAGCTGCCAGAGGATGTGGTGGAGGCTGGTACAATTGCAACATTTAAAAGGCATTTGGATGGGTATATGAATAGGAAGGGTTTGGAGGGTTATGGGCTGGGTGCTGGCAACTGGGGCTGGGTGCTGGCAGCTGGGACTAGATTGGATTGGGATATCTGGTCAGCATGGACGGGTTGGACCAAAGGGTCTGTTTCTATGCTGTACATCTCTTTGACTCTAAAAGCAAGTTGTAGACAAGTAAAAAGGCCCAACCAGGCAAGGAGGTGGTTAACAACCTTAGGGCATCTCTCTTAAACCATGCATCTAGTTTGTTTACAAATTAAACATGCTTCAGCTCTTTTCCTATCTGCTTTCTGGAAATCTGGGTGACACCAGGTTTGTAATACAGTATTAACCATTCCCTCCTTGCCCACGTGTGTACAATACTGCACATAATCAATTGAAAAAGGCAGCAGCAAAGAAGGAACACAAAGTAGTCCATCAGGGGTCACCCACATTTCGGTTTGAGTATCGAGGGAGT
Organism: Chiloscyllium punctatum; assembly: GCF_047496795.1. NCBI lineage: Eukaryota > Metazoa > Chordata > Chondrichthyes > Orectolobiformes > Hemiscylliidae > Chiloscyllium > Chiloscyllium punctatum. The sequence continues at coordinate 15,207,131 of NC_092774.1, forward strand.
ACCTTATTTGAGGCCATAGTTTGTGCTGCTCAGCAGGGGGAGCACCCTGTGATTTCAGTCCCATACCCAGGCCTGGCATTTCTATCCCCATATTGTCTCTGTCGGGGTTTTGCTGGGGACGCAATGGGACCAGAGGTTTGGGGTGTCAGGCTGCCTGCTTGGCAGCAGCATCCATCTGCTCATTCCTTTGGAGACTGTATCCATTGCCTCAGCATGAGCTGAACATCTTGATAGCTGCCAGATTGATTGGACAAAACAGCATTACTGTTCGTCTGCCCCATGGGGGTTAAAAATCCTCTCCGTTCCCACAAGTCTCTGTAATCATGGGTCACACCAAAAGCACAGTGAGAGTTGAAGAGCTCAACCCCCGGGAGGGGTCTCTCAGTTCCGAGATCGGTCAAATGAACACTAGGATTATGGTCTGTTTCAGCAAGGTTTCACACTTTAATTTGTAACAGCCGGGCAAAGATTTGTCCAGCAACACAGATATTAAAAGATTCTGTGTTCCTTGGAGAAACTGTGAGATTAACTTGGAATAAAATATCAATTTTCATATGTTTCTTAAGAGACCATACAGCCTTAATTACAGAATATTCCAATAAAATGTAATAAAATTACATAATGGAAACAGGTTAACCCAATGATATTTCCTGGGAAATAATGTTGTTTCACACGCATTATCTCCTCATACCTGTGCTTCAAGGTTAGCTAGGATGGTCAGTAATGTCCTATCTAGCTTAATTAGATCCATACAATGAAGAAGGCATTGTTTGCTTAATCTGTAATTCAGTTAGCTCAGAAATGCAGCTTTTAGCCATTTTAAACACAATGTTAATTTGCAGCCTGAAGCCATGTTGTTCTATTACTTTATATTGAGATGCCATTTTGTGATGAATAAAAGCTCCTGACAACAGCCTAAATCTAGCTATTAGATCCTCATCTGATGTGGACCCGCTCCGTCACTCAAAGCAAAACTAAATTTACAATTTAAAGCCATACGTGCTATTCTGCTAAATTAATCCAGTTGATTTGTTTTTGTTTAAAAATGTGAAAACCTCGTGAACAGTTCTTCCAGTTAATCACTGGATATTCAAATTTCTCTTCAAAATTAAAGATCATAACAAAACTGGGTGTCATTGTGGGATTTTGAATCTGGAGTGTGTGCTTGTGAAGTTTGAATGAACAATATTTCAAAGTGAATGTTATCGTGTTCAGTATTAAGACTTTCTGGAGATGAAAAATTTGCCCTTGTGTGTTTTGCAACACTTAACCAAGGTCAGTTCTATAGAATATGCAGACAGGTTGATGTGAGAGTTTGAGAGCTGGGGCAAACATCAGAAATAATGGAGGCAGGAGCACAGCAATTAGAGTTAGAAAGTTAGCCAAAAATATAAAAACAGGAAGGAAAGTTTCATCACTTTGTTAACTTTTTTAAGAAAAGCTAAGTGTTGGTTCTGTAAAAAATGAGTCTGGGGATTCAATAACGGAGGATAAAGAGATGGTCGGTGAATTGAAAAGAGCTTGAATCTGTCGTCACTAGAGAGGATACAAGTAACAGCCTGGAACTAGCTGGAAATCAGGAATTGAAAGGGAAGGAGGAACTGAAGACAATTACAATTACCAGGGAAGTAGTACAGAGTAAACTGTTGGAACTACAAGCTCACAAGTCCCAGGGGTCCAAAGGATTTCATTCTAGATCCTTAAAGAAAAACTAGCTGGTGATATAGTTAATGCATTGGTTTTAATTTTCCAAACGTCATTCGTTTCAGGGAAGGTTTCTGTAGATTGGAAAACTCCTTTCTTCAAAAAGGGAGACCGAGAACAGGACACTGCAGACAATTTACCTTAACATATGCCATTGGCAAAATGTTCAAAGCTATGATTAAAGATGTGATGACAGGGCACTTGTACAAGTTCAAGGTAATCAGGCAACATGAATGTGTTTTTGTCAATGGGAAATAATGTTTTGAAGAACTGCCTCTCCCACCTGTGACTGAGCTGATAAATCTCATGGACCGACAGAGAATTGAATCCGTTAGCACAGTCCCCGCATTTCTACGACTTCTCTGTCGTTCTGGTGTCCTTTTGGCTCCCTGTTTCTGATGAACAATTGAAACTGTGATCACACTCAGGAAATGTGTGCAGTTACTTCCTGCTGCGAATACTATAATGTTACTTCAGTCTGTGTAACTGGTTACAGCTCCATCCCATAGACAGCTCACTGGGGCACACTCTCTCTCAACAAGGACAAAAGACATACAAAAGTTGAGTAACCAGACAAAACGCAGAAGCAATAAAATGTCGAACCACAGGGGAAAAAAAAATTGTGGCTCTCCCCCTTTTTTCCCTGTTGGCATTTGAACACTTCAAATCTGTCAATAACAGCAGCAGCCTCAAAGAGCATACTGCGCATGTTTGCCGGTGTCAGCAACGCAGTACGCATGCTCGCTGGTGTCAGCAAAAACTGGTGCGCATGCTAATCGCTATCGGCAAATAAGGCGCGGGACCTTCTTTTGATTGACCAATAGGAAGCACGGGAGGACCGGAAGGACATTGGTCCTCCTGCCAATCAGAGTCACCCCATTGTCTGAATGCGGAAGTTGGACCATGAGGTTCTGAAGTTGCTGCTGCTCGTGTCTGAATGAACATTGAGCTTCATCCCAGACTGCAAATTCCTCCCTCTGTCCATTATCTGGGAGTACGGCACTCTCTTCTCTTGCCACCTTTTCCATTTATTTTTTTCATTCTGGGATTCAGTTGTTGACTCGCAGCAACTAAAAGGAAAGGGAGTGTGTCGGGATGGGGACAGACTCTGGAAACGTTGCGCCAGGTCTGTGTCTCAATTGGCAAGATACACAGGAAGGAGGCTGGAAGAACACAACAAGTCAGGCAGTATCAGGAGGTGGAGAAGTCAACGTTTCGGGTGTAACCCTTCTTCAGGATTGGGGATGGGTGTAGGGGGCGATGCAGATAAAGGGTGTGCTGGTTGGTGAAGTGGGGATAGATGTAGACAGGTAGAGGGTTCGATCTAGGCAGAAGGGAGGACTGCAGATGCTGGAAACCAGAGTTTAGATCAGAGTGGTGCTGGAAAAGCACAGCAGGTCAGGCAGCATCCGAGGAGCAGGAAAATCGATGCTTCGGGCAAAAGCCCTTCATCAGGAATTTCCCCAGGGTCAGGGAGTCCAAAGCTAGAGGACAAATGTTTGAGGTGAGAGGGGAATGATTTAAAAGAGACGTGAAGGACAACCTTTTCACATAGACAGTTGTGCATGCGTGGAACGAGCTGCCAGAGGAATTGGTGGAGGCTGGTACGATTATATTTAAAATGCATCTGGCTGGGTACAGGAATCGGGATGGTTTGGAGCCGTGTGGGTCACATGCTGGCAAACGGGATTAGATTAATTTTGGATATCTGGTCATCACGGACAAGTTGGGCCAAAGGGTCTGTTTCCATGCTGTATGACTCTTAATCATCTTTGGTGAAAGCAGAAGTGTGGTTGTGAAGACTAGAGTTTCAGAGCAGCTTTCGAAGATGTTTTGCCCTTACTGGGAGCAGAAGAATACAATGAAATCTTGCATTTGTGAGAGAGCAACTGAGTAAAGGGAGTACATCTGCGATTTTGGTGGAAAATGGGAATTCATTGCACTGTGGGGATGAAGCCCTACCCTATCCAGTTATTTCAGCTGGTGGATGAGACTCGGCAGTTCACACAGGCAGTCAATCCAGTAATATTTTGTAAATTCCACTTTGGAAATAGAACCAGTTTGATTCAAGATTGGGGTACAGACAGTCTCTGACTTCACACCTTTAATGCATTGTCTAAGCTGAGATGACACCTTTTTGTTATAAAACCGTGTTATCTCAAGAAAGTGTCTTACAGGAAGTTCTGGGATTTACATATTAATGATACCTGCAACCCATTCTGAAATATGAAAGGCTTAACAATCCAGGTTTGTTCAATATATCATTTCAGTGGCAGGACACCGTAATGTTTTTCTATAAATTCTGTGCCTTATGATCTTATTCTCCACAACCACCTGATGAAGGAGCAGCACTCCAAATGCTGGTCCTTCCAAATAAACCTGTTGGACAATAACCTGGGTGTGTGTGATTTTTTTTTAAACTTTGTCCAGTTTAGGTTGGATTGATCATGCTAAAGTGCTCACAGTGCCCAGGGAGGTGCAGGTTTGTGTGAATTGGCTGTGCTAAATTACACAGTGTCCAGGGATGCGCAGCTTAGAATGGATTGGCCACGCGAAATTACCTATAGTTCCCAGGAATGTGCAGGTTAGGGTTAATTGACCAGGTCAAACTATCCAGAGTGAAGATCTAGACCCCTCTTAAGGGGCCTTTTGGTTCGCGATTGGTCTAAAGAATCAATGAAACGCAGTCTGTACAAAGCAAGGTTATCAGTTTAATAAGGCATCTTGACCCAATTCTGTCCAACAACACAGTGATTAAAGCTTCTGTGTTCCATGGCGAAGTTGTGCAATTACATTTGAAAATGACACGTTATTTATTTAGGTTTTTTAAGAGACAGTACAGCCTTTTTTACAAGAAAAGACCAATCAAATGTAATAAGGTGACATGATTTAGAGCAGGTTAATCCAATGATATTTCCTGGGGAAGGGGTCTTAATTACGTAAATCATCATGCCATGGTAGCAGCTCAAGGTTAGTTCAAATGGTCAATTAATGTGTCAGTGTTCATTTTAAACAAACTCCATTGTCCTCTTATCTTTGGATTGTAGCTTAATTCTGCAAAACAGCAGGACAAGTTCACAGAGTTCAATCATTATTCTCAGCCATTTTGTGTATTATTTTAAATTGAAAAGCCATTTTGTGATTCTTAAAAAATCTACATATACTTGTTGAGTCTGACAATAATCTAAATTCAAATTTTAGATCCTCACCTGAAGCATCAGAGTCTGAGGGGTGACCTGATAAACGTTTGTAAGAGGCATGGATATGGTGAATACCCAAGGTCTTTTCCCCAGGGTAAGGGAGTCCAAAGCTCGAGGGCATATGTTTGAGGTGAGAGGGGAATGATTTCAAAGGGACCTGAGGGGCAACTTCACACAGAGAGTGGTGCATGTATGGAACGAGCTGCCAGAGGGAGTGGTGACGGCTGGTACAATTACAACATTTAAAAAGCATCTGGATGGGGATATGAATAAGGAGGGTTCGGAGGGATATGGGGCACATGCAGACAAATGAGGCTAGATTAGTTTAGGATATCTGATCTGATGAATTGGACCAAAGGGAAAAACATGACAGAGCCCTGCCACTGAAATGATATATTGAACAAACTTGGATTGTTACCTCTTTCATCTTTTACAGTGGGCTGCAGGTATTATTCATATGGAAATCTTGAGATTACTTAAGGTTTTATCACAAAAGGTAACCTCTGGGCAGGATAGTGGCTCGTTGTTTCACACTGCTGCCTCACAGCGTCAGGGACCTGGGTTCGAGTCCAGTCTCGGACGAATGCCTGTGTGGAGTTTGCACATTCTCCCTGTGTCTGCAAGGGTTTCCTCCCCGTGCTCCAGTTTCCCCTCTCAATCCAAAAATGTGCAAGTTAGGTGAATTGGCTATGCTATATTGCCCGTAGTGTGAGGTGCATTCATCAGGGGTAAATATGGGGAATGGATCTGGGTGGGTTGCTCTTCGGAGAGTCGGTGTGGACTTGTTGGGCCAAAGGAGCTGTTTCCATACTGGAGGGAATCTAATCTAGTCTCAGCTCAGACAATGTGTTAAAGGTGTGAGGTCAGAGTCTGTCAGTATCCCAATCTTGAATCACACTGGTTCCATTTCCAAAGTATGAATTTATAAATTACTACATGTTCTGACTGCTTGCAGATTGTGTGTTTTTGAGCAAAATAGAATGCATCTGAAAATATAATTCTGCAAATGCAAATTCACCCCCAAGGACTTGTGTGTGCTTACATGCATGAGACAGCGAAAACGATTATTTCCGTGCTGTATATCTCTGTCTATTCGATAACAGATGCTTTATTTCTGTTGGTGTAAATATTGTTGTAAATCATAGCTGGGTAATAATAGTTAGATGTAAGGGAAAGAGAATTCCTCAAGTTGGGCACTATAAGAATCCTGGGAGACCCCTATTTCTGGTTTACTTCCTCGTTCACATTTAAACATGAGCAACAATTAATTTAATATTTGGTTTCATTTATCTTGATTAATTCCCTGCTATGTCTACGCTCTGTGTCTGGTCAGTTGACAGGCTGGGAGATTGTGGGTTGGGGCTTGATTGACTGAATATTTTATTGTTCTGGAAGGTGTAAAGTGGGGGGTGGTGTTAAAGCTTCAGCAGAAATCCAGCATGTCTCTGTAAGGAGTCTCAGATCATAATTATTCTCTTCAATGTGTGCAGTCAATTCGCTCACTTTTGTTACAATGCAGCACACGATCAGACAACATTTTTAGTTTCAACTTTCGTGATCTTTAGAATCCAGTTTTGATCGCTGAAATATTTACTCTCCTTGTCCCTTTCTATCGTTCTCTGATGCTCATTTTCTACATTGCTCGCTGGCCTTGATTTGGATTGGCCATGTTAAATTGCCCATAGTGTCCAGGGATGTGCAGGTTAGGTGGGTTTGTCATGGGAAATGAAGGGTTATAGTTTCATAGTAAAAGAAGCAGGAGGAGGCCATTTGGCCCATCCAGCCTGCTCCACCATTCATTAAGGTCATGGCTGATCTATCCATTGTCTCAGCTCCTCCTCGCTGCATTGTCCCAACTACCCTTCATTCCCCTACCATGCAAAAACCCATCCAACTGTGTCTTGAATATACTTAATGAAGCTGTCTCTACTGCTTCCTTGGGCAGAAAATTCTGTAGATTCACTACTCTCCAGGAAAAGTAGTTCCTCCTCACCTCTGTCCTAAATCTACTCTTCCCCTAATCTTAAGGCCTAGTCACATCCACCAGCAGAAACGACTGGACAAGGTAGGGTTTCATCCCCACAGTGCAATGAATTCCCACTTCCCAAGACGTACTCACTCACTCAGTTGCTGCCTCACAAATGAAAGCTTTCATTGTAACTTCTTCTGCTTCCTGTAAGGGCAAAACATCTTTGAAAGCTGCTTTGAATGCAAGGAGGAGGATCTCAGATGATGAATAGATCAGCCATGATCTTAGTGAATGACTGGCCAATCCAAATCGAGGCCAGTGAGCAATGTCGTGATGTGGAAGATGAGCATCAGAGAATGATAGAAAGGGACAAGGAGAGTAAATATTTCAGCGATCAAAACTGGATTCTAAAGAGCACAAAAGTTGAAACTAAAAACGTTGTCTGATTGTGTGCTGCATTGTAACTAAAGTGAATGAATTGACTGCACACACTGAAGTGAATAATTATGATCTGAGACTCCTTACAGAGACATGGCTTCAGGTTGACAAGGATTGGATCCTGAATATCGAGGGGATAGTCAAATGGGAAGCTAGGTAAAGGCAGAGAGTTGGCACGACTAATCAAAGCACTGATCACAGGGTAGTCTGGTGTCAGCTCGGATTTCAGGTCCTAATTTCTCTATCCTCTGATCTCCCTGTTCCCACAGAGTAAGATATTGGTCTGTTCTCAGCTCTGCTGAATTTCTGCTGAAGCTTTGACCCCACCTTTACACCTTCTGGAACAATAAAACATTCAGTCAATCAAGCCCCAACCCACAATCCTGTCAACCGACCAGGCACAGACCGTAATCATAGCATGGAATCAAACAAGAAAAATGAAACAAAATTAAAAACCTATCGGTGCTCAGGCTTAATGTTTGTTCATTAGGAAGCAAACCAGAAATAGGGGTCTCCCAGGATTCTTATACTGCCCTACTTGACGAATTATCTCTCCCTTACATCTAACCATTTGCACCCAGCTATGATTTACAATATTTACACCAACAGAAGTGAAGCATCTGTTACCAAATAGACGTAGAGATATACAGCACCGATACAGACATTTTCTCTCCCTCACGCACGCATGCGCACACATGTCCAATGGGGGTTGAATGTGTATTTGCAGAATCGTGTTTGCAGATACATTTTATTGTGCATTTTTGCGCAAAATCTGCAAGCAGTCGGTACACGTAATATTTTGTAAATTCCACTTTGGAAGTGGAACCAGTTTGACTCAAGATTGGGATACAGACAGGCTCTGGCCTCAATCCTTTAATGCATTTTCTGAGCTGAGATGTCAATTTTTGTTATAAAACCTTAATTTATCTTGAGAAGATGGCTGACACCAAGTTCTGGGATTTACATATTATTGATACCTGAAACCTGTACTAAACGATGAAAGACTTAACAACCAGGCTTTTCAACTTTGTCCAGGTGAGAATGGATTGACCGTGCTAAGTTACCCATCGTGCCCAGGGAAGTAATGTCTTGATGGTGCCTTTCCCCCAACTTCCCATGTACGTTAACCATTTCATGCTAAGTCGTTCCTCAAGAAGCTGCACTGCAGGCTCACCCTGAAATGACAGTTTATTTTGTTTCCCAAAATCTGACCTGCTCACTCTCGGCAGTATCCGAATGCTGTGAAAGATATTAACTTTCAGATGGAGGTATTCAAAATTCAGAGTAGTGATATTTTTGCTTTTCTGTCCCTATAAGATCCTGAATCAACACCTTCAGGACAATGAGAGAGAGCAGAGTGGTGCTTTCAATTTCATGGAATAACAAAAGAACATTCCGCTGAATCGCTTGTTCTGAATTTCTACCCTGCACTGACAGTGAGGACTTTTGTGATCTCTTTTTAAGAGTACTTGAAGATCTGAAGACTGAAGTTTCAAAATCAACAGATGAAAGGCCTACGCCCAAAACGTTGACTCTTCTGCACCTCGGATGCTGCCTGACCTCCTGTGCTTTTCCAGCGCTACACTTTTCAGCACTGACTCTCAAATGTCTGTAGTGGTCACTGCCTGAGTCACTCAATTCGTTGGGACTGTAACGATTTTCAGCTATGATTCTGTGATATTAACTTTCAGGCAGAGTTATCCAAAATGCTCTTCTGCTTCTGTACAATCCTGAATCAGAACATGCAGGAGGATTAGTTAGAGCGGATTGAGAACAGAGGGGGAGAGAGAGTGGGATGGTGCTTTCAATTTTGTGGAATAACAAAAGAAAAGCATATTCTGCAGAAAGTCGAATTGCTTGTTCAGAATTTCTACCCTGCGCTGACAGTGAGGACTTTTGTAATCTGTTTTTGCAGAATATTTGAAGATCTGAAGGAGGAAGCTTCAAAACCAACAGATGAAGGCCTTATGCCAGAAACATTGACTCTCCAGCGTCTGCAGTTCTCACTTTGACATCAATGTCTGACAGTCTCTCAATCCATCGGGACTGCAACAATTTTCAACTATAATTCTGTGAGAAGGAGCAAAGGTTTTTGGGTCCCATTTAAGTATATTTTCAGTATCAGTGGGACTGGATGAGAGACCCTACCATTGCAGTGCAGTGTGTGTGTGGAGAGTGTAACAACTATACGGCCTGGAAAGAGGAATTCACGGCAGAGAGGGCCTGTACACACGTTTGTATGTCACTGAAGTTTTGGCCATGGAAAAACCAGAGGAATGCCACTCTTTGGAGAAACCGTGGAAGTGTGCCAACTGTGGGAAAGGCTTTCGTGTTCCATCTGCCCTGGAGACTCATCAGCGTAGCCCCACTGGGGGGGGGGGGGGGGGGGAAAACCCTTCAGTTGCCCCAAGTGCAGAAAAGGCTTTATCCAGGCCTCTGCCCTGCTGACCCACCAGCAAGATCCACATGGGGGAGAGGCCTTTCAGCTGCCCCGAATGTGGGAAGGCCTTCAGCGATTCTTCTTCCCTGCTGAGGCATCGACGGGTCCACACGGGGGAGGGACCATTCCCCTGCCCCGAGTGGGGGAAGGCCTTCAACAGTTCACCGTCCCTGCTGAGGCACCGACGGGTCCACACGGGGGAGAGGCCTTTCAGCTGCCCTGAGTGCGGGAAGGCCTTCAACAATTCGCCCAACCTGTTGAGGCACTGGCGGGTCCACACGGGGGAGGGACCATTCCCCTGCCCCAAGTGCAGCAAGACCTTCACCCACTCCCCCCACCTGCAGAGCCACCAGCAAGTTCATGAGCTATCGCAGGGGGATTGTAGGAGCGACGGCCGAGTACCAATATCGACTGGACTATCAACCAAGTTCCGGGGATCCTGGATTTGAATCCGGCTGTGGCAGATGGTGGAATTGGAATTTGGTCAGAAATCTGGAGTTCAGAATCTAACGGTGAAACCATTTTTTGGTGGGGGGGGTGAGAAAACCCCCATCTGATTCACTCACGTCTCTTTTTTTAGGGAAGGAAACTGCCATTTTGTGAATAGATTGACTCAGTCATCCCAGTCTGGCCTATGTGTGACTCCAGACCCACATCAGTGTGGTTGACTCTACACAGATGCCCCAACCCCCACCTCCTGGCAGATGGGCAGGGAGACACTTACTTGGAGACAGGGTATGGGTTAAAATTGCTGAGTGAGGCAATACTTCCTCCGGGTTACGGCTTTACCAAGGATCCAATTACAAAGGGACGACTTGGTGCTGACCAATAGTAAAGGAAGTGAGGTCAGATGGGAGGGTAGTGTGCACGCTTTGACCTTGAGCTGTTTAAAAAGCAGGTACTTCTTCTCTGCCTTTTTGCTGGGGGGATCTGAAGCTGTAACAAAGTTGGGTCACAATAAAGGTTATCTGAACTTACCACCAGGCTCAAACTCTGATTTGAAAGCTTTGAGCTCCAAGTGGTTTTTGTTTTAAAGCTGCTCCTTTCTTTCAGCCTCTTGCACTAAGCTTCCAATGTAATGTATCAGATGGAGCAGTGAATACTAGTATCATAGAAATTGTAAGTTTTTCAGGCATGCAGGTACTGTGTTTTATTGGCTTTTTAAAGTTTACTGGCAGCACCCGATGCTGCGTTGACTGGAAACGATGTGGAGTGCCAGTGTTGGACTGGAGTTGACAAAGTTAAAAATCATACAACACCAGGTTATAGTCCAACAGGTTTATTTGGAAGCACTACCTTTCAGTGCACTACTGCTTCATCCGGTAGCTGTATAAAAACAAAATGTACAGCAAATGATCACAGTATCGTTCAACTGATATGACATATTGAACAGACCTAGATAGCTGTTAAGTCTTTCATCTTTTAGAATGAGTTGTGGGTTTTGGTACATTAATACTTAATCCCAGAGCTTTTTTAAATTCACATTCTCAAGGTGACATAAGGTCTTCTAAAATAGGTGACATCTGGGTTCAGATGTTGCATTAAAGGTGTGAACATTGAATCTGTATCCCAATCTTCAATCAGACCAGTTCTATTTCCAAAGTAGGAATTTATAAAACATTACATGGATTGATTTTCTGCAGATTGCTCAAAAAGTGCACAAAGTTGAATATATATGCAAATACAATTCTGCCAATACAAACTCACCCCATTGAGTTGTGTATGTGCACATGCATGCATGAGAGAGCATGTGTGTGTGTGCATGCGTTGAGTGTATGCTTGGTACAATGAGTGTAATGGAGTATGAGCCTGTGTGTGTCAGAGAGAGTGTGTGTGTGTGTGTGTGGTTCGAAAGAGCAGATGTGTATGAGCAAGGTGTGAATCAAAGCGAGGGGTTGTATTCTGCTAAAACAGGGAAGGGCAGGACTTGCACAGAATGATAGGGCCCCGGCCCATGTTGTGCAATAGAGAGGTGTGTGTGTGTGTGTGTGTGTGTGTGTGTGTGTGTGGGGGGGGGGGGGTTCAGTTACATCGTTCTTTGGAAGTTGCATCACTGGTAGACAGGGTGGTTAAGAAGGCATTTAGCACCATTGCCTTCATTGTTCACACCATTGAGTACAAGGGTTGGGACATCATGTTCAGGTTGTACAGGATCTCCACACGGGTGTGGGCGGGGCCGGGGGAGGGGTGGGCGGGGCCGGGGGAGGGGTGGGCGGGGCCGGGGGAGGGATGGGCGGGGCCGGGTGGATGGGCGGGGCCGGGGAGCCTCACCTTCACCAAGTCACAGCCACCTCGCGCTACAACTGTTCATTCACAAAAAACAAACTCTCCTGTCTCACTCTGCAGCTGCGGGGGGAGAACACATAACACATTTAAAGGGCTGAGCTACAAGTAACGGGGCATTTTTATATTTAAAACGATACATTGAAATCTAAGGAGACTTGGACATAATTAATGGTATATGGTAATATTTACAAAGCATGACCATATTGGAAATAGTGCAGCCACTTTGAAAAAGGGGTTTGAGGTGACCTTGAGATAGTTAATTTTTAAGAAAATAAGCAAGTTATTACGATTTGAAATGATCGTGAAGGGGTAATGTAACCAGTAAATGGCAAAGGTAATTGCAAAATTCTTGAAAAGAAAACGATTCCAGGTATATGCGGATGCAGGGAAATAATTCAACAAAAGAGCCATTATTAATATTTTTGGACCAAACACTCTCCTTTTGAGAGATATAAATAGGAGCATCAATGTCTCTGTCTTTTCAGAGTACAGTGCAAGCCAGTACCATTTGTTTTGCCATAGTAGACCTTGCAACTCAAGCTCACCGAATATTCAGATCTGTGTTCTTAGCAGTCAAATTCTGGCTCTGCCAGTGATGCTCACATTCCACGAACAAATAAAACAGATTATGGTGCTGCGATCACTGCATGTGCCAGAATTAAAAGGAAGAGAAAAATTCTGAACTCACACGACACACAGTTTGTGTACAATGCCATTACCTCTACTTAGTCTGTACCAAATCAAGAGCAGCCACAGTTGACATTTCTTTGGCAATTCTACATGTTGACTTTCTATCATCACAATCTCTTTGACGTTCTTGTAGGTGCCTAAATTAATCTTCAGATTATTCAATTGTGAAACAATGTTACTAGACTAAAAATTCACAACTTCACCAACTGCCAAAACATTTTTTTAGGCTATTTGGGCAGTAAAAGTGACAAATGCAATATCAAAGAAATACAAAGTTATGAAGAGGGTTACATACACTTAACCAAATACAATAGCAGTGCAGAGAATTTCAGAAAAAGTGCAATAAATATTCACTTTTTAACCCCTTATCCAACTCATTCAAGAATTTCAAATTGAATTTGTGGTAATTCAAGAGCAAATGGCAACATTTGTTTGTTAATAGACTCACCATAAATTGTGACTTTGATAAAAGTGATCTTTCACAATGTTTAATCCCAAACATTGCAATTAAGTGCAAAGTTACTTTCAACTGTTTAATAAAACACTGCAAACTGTATTTCATATGAAAATACAATCATTTTATAATTTGGATAAGATCTTTACAAAGGAAATATATTAAACAAAATAGCTTTCCTGGGTATCAATGTTGACAACAGTTGTGCAGGTATTATTTGGCAATTGACCACCTAATTGAAATAATTTCAGAATAAATGAGCTGCTTCATTATTATACATTGAGATATTTTAATACTAATCACATGAAAAGGAAATCTTTGCCTTAAAGAACCAAGTAAAGTTAAATAAAATAGAAAAGCATCTTACAGAATTCACTTCAAATCATCTCTGGTAAATCACAAGAAGATGATGCTCAATAAACCAAATGATGGACAATCACTGGTAATGATGGAAAAAACATTGTAAAGAATGTAGATATCTCAATTGTACCTTAAAAGAATATCTACTCTGCCTTGGACAAGGACAACTGAAAGTTTTTTTTTGTCTGATTGAAATCTACAATAACCAAGCTTTAGAAAATCCATCACTGAGCCCAATCTGGAATAAACGTTTTTTTTCCCCCCAGGAAATCCTTTACAGCTTTCAGCCTTCTCCAGCTACGATTAGCACGAAGGAAAGGTGAAGCTCAGTGGGGAAAGGCTGAGTAATAGCATATCTCGGCTCTCACCTAAGTATTCTTCGAAGAAAAACATATATCTGGATGGGGACATGAATAGGAAACATTCAGAGGGATATGGGCCAAATGGGTCACTAGATTAATTTAGGATATCTGGTTGGCCTGGACTGAAGGGTTTGTTTCTGTGTGTCATTACAGACTCCCCTCTTCTGGAATCCCCATACCAGCTGTTATTTTCATGAAATAATCTGACAATTGTTGACTTCCATCAACCTCTTCCATCCGGAGAAATTTCCTCTCTCTGCAAAGTGTGGTTCACGTTGGCAAGTTCAATCCTCCTCCGGTCCTCAGGAACACACTCTATAATGTGCAACATTCTCAATACCTGTTTAATGTTCAGTAGGGAAACTACTTTCAGTCCAACAGTTAAGACAGAATTCCTCAGAAATGTTTTTGGCAAATGCACTGCTCCCACGAGAGCTCGTGGGCCCATAGTTCACATGCTTTTAACAGCCTGTTTTTATTTTCATTTCCCTGCCTTCCCAGGATACAGAATTTCTCCCACCAGAAATTGTTTGCCCTGAAAAATATCCAGCAGGAAGATGATTATGGAGCTATCAATAAAAATGCCTCATATAGGTCACCCAAGGTTAAAAATAGAAGAACATCTCTCTTCAAAGTTACTGTTCGTTTGCCCTTTCAAAATTCCTCGAATTTAAGGTGTTCCATTGTAGCATTTAATTATGATCCATTAAAAGCAGTATCCAGTCTCATCTGAGTGAGGAACTGACTGAACAAGCGAAATAACTTTTCTATCTGCTCTTTAGATGTGACATCCTCTCCCTCTCTGTGTTGATGCAACAGGATTACCAGAGCTGGAAGTACCACTCTCTGAATACAATTGCCGATTGACAGTTTACTTGAACTGCTTAACGTAAGGATTTAAAAGCTGCTCGCCCGATCTCGCACAAAGTACAAAAAACAAACTGTTCACCCGTGCCTGCACAGAGGAGAAATTTCACCTGGAATAGATCACAAAATAAGAACTGTTACCAGTCCCACAACTCATGTGTTTCCCATGGACAAAGTTAAACATCACCCAACACCAGGTTATAGTCCAACAGGTTTGGTTGGAAGCACTAGCTTTCGCAGCACCGCTCCTTCATCAGGTGGTTGTGGAGAATGAGATCATGATCACAATTTATATCCAAAGGAGTCTAGCGTCACGGAAATATGACACATCAACCAATTTTAGATTAAATCTTTCACCTTTCGAATGCGTTTCTGTTCTTTGCTATGTTAATCCCAGAATTTGATTTTAATTACCTTCTCAAGAATATCATTCAAATGTAGAGCTTTTCTAACAATAGGTGTGAATTCTGTCTGCGTCTGAATATTGATTCAGAGTGACATTTATCTGAGAGAAAAGCTCTGCATTTAAATTTCATTTTTGAGGAGGTAATTTCTAGATCAGGGTGTAGAGGTTTGGGTGGATTGGCTGTGCTGAATTACCCATAGTGACCAGGGATGTGCAATTTAGGGTGGATTGTCCATGGGAAATACGGAGGATGGGAATGGATATGGGTGAAACTCTTCGGAGGGCCAGAGTAAAATAAATGGGCTGAATGGCCTGCTTCCACATTGTCGGGGGAGTCACAGAATCCCAACAAAGGAGCATTTTATCGGCATCTATCCTGTCAAGCCCTTTTCAGAATTCTACTGGTTTCAATAAGATCACTTCTGGTTCAGGGAGGTAGACGGCACAGAAACAGACCCTTCGGTTCAATTCATCCATGCCGATCAGGATTCCCAAACTAAACTAGTCCCACTTGCCTGTGTTTGGCCCATATCCCTCTAAACCTTTCTATGCATGTTCTCATCCAAATTCCACATGCAAACCACCCTCTGTCAAAACGTTGTCCCTCAGGTTCCTTTTAAATCTCTCTCCTCTCACTTTAAAGATATATGCCCCTGAGCCTTGACTTCCCCTACACTAAGGAAGAGCCCTTCGCTATTCACCTTACCTCCATTCCTCATGATTTTATCAACCTCAATAATGTCACTCCTCAACCTCCTGTGCTCCAATAAATAAAGTCCAAATCTCTTCTTATAACTCAAACCATCTAGTCTTGGCAACCTCCTGGTAAATCTTTACCGAACCCTCTCTCATAGGAAGACTTCTCTTACAGGGTCACCAGAATCGTACTCCGTACTCTACAAGTGGCCTCACCAACATCATGTACAACCTCAACATGATGTCCCATCCCCGATACTCAGTGGGGTGAACAATGAAGGCAAGTATGCTTAATGTCTTCTTGACCACCCTGTCGAGCAGCGATGCAACTTTCAAAGAACTGTGTACCTGAACCCCACCCTGTCTCTCTTTTACAGCACGACAAAGGGTTGGACCCTTAATTGTTCATGGGCTTCCCTTCCTTGTTTTAGCCAAACGCAAGCCCTCGCTTTTGATAGCTCACTCATACACACGCTTTCTCTCCAGACACCCACACATACACGCCCCCAACACTCTCTCAGCGTATACTCCATCACGCACTCACTTTACCAAACATGCGCAGACACTTACGTGCACTCTCATGCACAAACTCACATCACTTTTTGGGCAAACTTGTATTGGCAGAAATATGTTTGCAGACACATTCTACTTTGCTCAAAAATGTGCAGAAACTGCAGGCAGTCAATCAGTGTAATATTTTATAAATTCCCAGTTTGAATCAGACTGGTTCTAGTTCCAAATTTGGGATACTGACAGACTCGAACCTCACACCTTTAATGCATTGTCTAGGCTGAGATGTCACTTTTTTAAAAAAAAACCTTAAGTCATCTCGAGAATGTGAATTAATAGTAATTCTGGGATTTACAGATTAATGAACTGAAACCTGCAACTCAGTCAAAAAGGTGAAAGGCTTAACAGCAATCTTGGTTTGTTCAATATGTCATTTCAGTTACATGACACTGTGATCTTTTGCTATAAAATCTGGGTCTTATGATCCTGCTCCACAGTTACATGATGAAGGAGCAGCGCTCCAAAAGCTCATCCTTCCAAATAAACCTGTCGGACTATAACCTAGTCTTGTGTGATTTTTAACTTTATCCAGCCCAGTCCAACATCGGCCTCTCCACATAATTTCTCGCGAACACTGCCCACACCTCCTGATGCTGCCAGGAAACTTTACAACGCCGATGAAATGGCACACTCTGCACTCCTGAAAAATTGTCAAGTTCTCACGATACTGGCTGCTCATTCACGACTCCAACTGATAGGCGACATTGGAAATTTAGTGCAGGAAGCTGAAAGAAATGACAGCTTTAAAACAAAAACTCTTGGAGCTCAAAGCTTTCAATGAGAGTCTGAGCACAGCAGCAAGTTCAGGTAACCTTTATTGCGACCCAACTTTGTTACAGCTTCAAACCCCCTCAGCAAAATGGCAGAGAAAAAGCAGTTGCTTTTTAAACAGCTCAAAGTCAAAGCGCACACACCCCCCCCCCCCCCCCACCATCCCCCATTACTTTCTTGACTATTGGTCAGCACCAAGATGTCCCTTTGTAATTGGATCCTTGGTACAGCCTTAACCTGGAGGAATTATTGCCTCACTCAGCAATTTCAACCCATACCCTGTATAGCGCCATCTGCCGCAGCGGGATTCAAACCCGGGAGCCCCTGGAACTGGGTTAATAGTCCAGGTGATAATGGCACTCAGCCATCATTCCTTCAATCCCCCCTGCGGTGGTACGTGAACTCGCTGGTGCCTCTGAAGGTGGGAGGAGCGCGTGAAGCCCTTTCCGCACAGGGGGCAGCTGAAGGGCCTCTCCCCCGTGTGGACCCGCCGATGGGTCAGCAGGTGGGAGGAATTGCTGAAGGCCTTCCCGCAGTCGGTGCAGGGGAACGGCCTCTCCCCCGTGTGGGCCCGCTGGTGTCTCAGCAGGTTGGGGGAATGCCTGAAGGCCTTCCCACACTCGGGGCAGCTGAAGGGCCTCTCCCCCGTGTGGACACGTTGGTGTCTCAGCCGGGTGGAGGAATTGCTGAAGGCCTTCCCGCACTCGGGGCAGCTGAAGGGCCTCTCCCCCGTGTGGACCCGCTGGTGGGTCAGCAGGTTGGTGGAATTGCTGAAGGCCTTCCCGCAGTCGGTGCAGCTGAAGGGCCTCTCCCCCGTGTGGCCCCGCTGGTGGGTCAGCAGGTGGGAGGAATTGCTGAAGGCCTTCCCACACTCGGGGCAGCTGAAGGGCCTCTCCCCCGTGTGGATCCGCTGGTGGGTCAGCAGAGAAGAGGAATTGTTGAAGGCCTTCCCGCACTTGGGGCAGCTGAAGGGCCTCTCCCCCGTGTGGATCCGCTGGTGGGTCAGCAGGTTGGAGGAATTGCTGAAGGCCTTCCCACACTCGGGGCAGCTGAAGGGCCTCTCCCCGGTGTGGACCCTCCGGTGGGTCAGCAGGTTGGAGGCCTGGGCAAATCTCTTCCCACACTCAGGGCAGGAGAACGGCCTCTCCCCCGTGTGGGCCAGCTGGTGTCTCAGCAGGTGGGAGGCCCGGGTAAATCTCTTCCCGCACTTGGGGCAGTTGAAGGGCCTCTCTCCCGTGTGGGAGCGCTGGTGCCTCAGCAGGTCGGAGCATTTGCTGAAGGCCTTCCCACACTCGGGGCAGGAGAACGGCCTCTCCCCTGTGTGGATGCGCTGATGAATCTCCGGGGCAGACGGGAAATGGAAGCTTTTTCCGCCATCAGCACACTTCCACCATTTCTCCACGGGGCAGGATTCCTCAGGTTTCTCCATGGCCGAAGCTTCAGCTGCGTGCACACACACGTTTCCAGCCCCTCCCTGCCGTCAATTCCTCTTTCCAGGCTGTAGATGCTTCTACACACCCCACACTCAATGCGCTGCAACAGTAGGGTCTCTCATCCAGTCCCACTGATGCTGAAAACGTACTCAAACAGGAACCAAAACGCTTTGCTGCTTCTCACAGACTCAGTTGAAAATTGTTTCCTGTCCCGATGGATTGAGCGACTGTCAGACATTGACGTCAAAGTGAGGACTGCAGACGCTGGAGAGTCAGTGTCAAAATGTGTGGCACTGAAAAAGCGCAGGTCAGGCAGCATCCGAGGAGCAGGAGAGTCAATGTTTCGGGTGTAAGGACTTCATGCGTTGATTTTGAAGCTTCTATCTTCAAATCTTCAAGTACACTGTTTAAAAAGAGATTACAAAAGTCATCACTGCCAGGGCAGGGTAAAAATTCAGAACAAGCAATTCTACTTTCTGTGGAATATTCTGGTCTTTTGTTACTCCACAAAATTGAAAGCACCATCCCACTCTCTGTTCTCACTCCGATATAACTAATTCCCGTGAAGGTGCTGATTCAGGATCTTACAGGGGCAGAAAAAGCAAAAACATCAAGACTGACATCTCCCTGAATTTTGGATAATACCACCTGAATGTGAATATCTTTCACGACACTGGGATCCTGCTGAGAGTGAGCAGGTCTGATTTTGGGAAGCATAAAAAAAAAGTGTCAATTCAGGGTGAACCTGCAATGCAGCTTCTTGAGGAAGGACCAGACACAAAATGGTTAATGACCCCGGGAAGGTGGGAGCAAAATGAGACATCAAGGCATTAACACCGACGCACTTCAGTCAAACTCTTCTGCTTCCAGTCAGGGCAAAACATGCTCTGAAAGTCCAGCCTTCACAATCACAAGATGGTCATAAATCCTATCCCTCAGAATCCTTTCCAACACCTTGCAGACGACAGATGTGTTCTTGCCTTCCCCCACAAACATCCACTTCTTTGTTGTTCAAAAATCAGATGAAACCAGCCTTGGATATATTCAATGACCTTATTCTCTGAATCCTTTCAAGTTTCACAACATCCTTCCTCAAGCAGAGATACCAGAACTGCACACAACATTCCAAAAGTGGCCTAACCAATGTCTGGTGCAGCTACAACATAACTTCACAACTTTTATAAGAAGAGCATTGGGAAAGTTTTCAAAACCCACAAAAAGAATGGAGGGATAAACCGATCTTTTGCGGGTCAGCTTGGAACATCAGGGCAGGGGGATGGGAATGAGGGAAGGAAGCTGAATGTGCTGGAGCCAGGGTGGAGGAAAAACAGAGGATGCAAAACCGGCTTGAAGCTGCAATGAGGAATATTGCATGTGCTGTTCTTGTACCTGTTGCAGTTACTGGTGGGAATCGGGTGCATTTTAAACATCAAAACAGAAAAGATATCCAGCCCTCCCCCTTCCCAATCTCTATCCTTCAGTCCTTCCTCACCCGGGTAACTAAGACACATACCTGAGTTTGCGGAGTCTGCTCCCTCCCTGGATTCACTCCAGTTGCTACAAGTGACCAATTTCCCCTCCTCCCATCTCTGTCTCCCTCCCAGGATGAAGAGTCGCCCAGAGGGAGGGAGATTCACTTTGAAACGGACAGGGCCACTTCCGCGTTGTGACGTCACAAAGGAACTAGGGGCGGGGCGAGGGATACAGGCAGACTCTGACCTCACACCTTTAATGCATTGTCTGAGCTGAGATGTGAGCTTTTGCTATAAAACCTTGTTATCTCGAGAAGGTGACAACAAGAAGTTCTGGGATTCACATTGTAATGAGACC
Source organism: Chiloscyllium punctatum (assembly GCF_047496795.1). Lineage (NCBI taxonomy): Eukaryota > Metazoa > Chordata > Chondrichthyes > Orectolobiformes > Hemiscylliidae > Chiloscyllium > Chiloscyllium punctatum. The sequence goes on from NC_092774.1 coordinate 15,227,607, forward strand.
TGCAACCTATTTGAAAAGGTGGAAGACTTAACAATCCAGGTTTGTTGAATATACCATTTCAGTGGCAGGACGCTGGAATGTTTTGCTCTAAATTGTGTCTCAGGATCTTATCCTCCACAACCACCTGATGATGAGGCAGCACTCCAAAAGTTACTGCTTCCAAAGAAGCCTGTTGGACTACAACGTGGAGTTGTGTGATTCTAGAATCTGGTCTCCAGCATCTGCAGTCCTTGTTTTTACCTCGTTGATTTTAACCCTACTGCGAATCCTCCTCTGTCTACAAGACTCTCAGGGAGTCCCTCTCCCACTGCAACTCCCAAGTCATTTCCTCTGCCCTGAACCTCTTCAACCATGTCCTGAAACAGACTCGCTACCACAGCCCCATTCGCTTCCTCAGTGCCTGCCTCCGTAACCAACTCATCCTACACAGACTCTGGACCACCTTTAAACCAGCAGCGTTCGGATCCGAACAGGACAAACAGTACAGACTACAGATTCAAAAAACACCAGCAACGGTTCTCCTTCAAGATCCTCCGCTCCATGCTTGCAGCAAAGCGCCGGCACCTAACCTCTCTCCAGTCAGCCCTGCCTCAGCTGAGGGCCACACTCTCTCAGAATTACAAAGGACCCACTCTGTACTACATCCTCAGGAGAATTCATACTCTCAACAAACAGTATTTCAACTCCATCTTAAACATCAAAAACTGTAAGTACAACAAACTTTTATCCACCCACCTCCATAACCAGCGCTCCTCAAACATTCCAGAAGATTCCCCCGGCCTCTGAAATTGCTCAGACGCCATTAGCCATGCGGCTGGTGCAGCTGCCGCCCCCACACGCTGATTGATGTCACTTCCGCCCCCATCATGGCTACTCCCACAGCCACTTCCGCCCCTCACAATTCCTCGTGCATCACATGTGACATCATTTCTGCCCCTCACATCATCGGCTGATGTCACACGCTCAGTGACTTCCGCCACCTCTACTGCTGTGGTCACCCCCACTTCCGCCCCCACCAACGCCACTCACCTGCATTCTGCTGACATGCCCCCCACAGATCCCACCGTCACCATTCCTGCCTACAGAACCCTGAGGGGAACACCACCCCAGCTCATGACTCCACCCCCCCATTCCCCCCCACCATCACACCCACTCCAGTTACCGGCTCCGCCCCCACTCCCAGCTCCACACCCACACCAGATCCAGCTGCCAGCCCTGCCGAGTTTTCACCATCCCTCCAGACCTCCCCCTCACTGAGGACGAACGATTAGTCCTCAGCAAAGGACTCATCTTCATCCCCCTCCGTCCACGCATCAATGAATTTAATACACGCCGTGATGTCGAACACTTCCTCCGCCTCCGAGCTTACTTCACAATCTGGACTCCCGCCCACCTTCCGAGGACCCCTTCGCCCACCTCCAACACACTGCATCCACCTGGACACCCCGCGCTGGCCTATTACCTGCCCTCGACCTCTTCATTTCCAACTGCCGCCGGGACATTAACCGCCTCAACCTGTCTACCCCCCCTCCCCCACTCCAACCTCTCACCCTCACAACGCGCAGCTCTCCAATCCCTCTGCTCCAATCCCCGACCTCACCATCAAGCCAGCGGATAAAGGGGGCGCAGTGGTAGTCTGGCGCACTGACCTCTACACCGCTGAAGCCAAACGCCAACTCGAAGACACCTTTTTCCTACTGCCCCCTCGACCATGACCCAACCCCCCATCACCAACCCATCATCTCCTCAGACCATACAGAACCTCATCACCTCAGGAGATCTCCCACCCACAGCTTCCAACCTCATAGTCCGGGAACCCCGCACTGCCCGGTTCTACCTCCTTCCCAAGATCCACAAGCCTGGCCACCCTGGCTGACCCATTGTCTCAGCATGCTCCTGCCCCACTGAACTCATCTCTACCTACCTCGACACTGTCCTATTCCCCCTAGTCCAGAAACTCCCCACATACATTCGAGACACCACCCACGCCCTCCACCTCCTCCAAGACTTCCGTTTCCCCGGCCCCCAACGCCTTATCTTCACCATGGATATCCAATCCCTCTACACCTCCATCCGCAATGTCCAGGGCCTCCAAGCCCTCCGTTTTTTCCTCTCCAGACGTCCCCAACAGTACCCTTCCACTGACACACACATTCGTTTGGCTGAACTGATCCTAACCCTTAACAATTTCTCCTTCGAATCCTCCCACTTCCTCCAGACCAAAGGGGTAGCCCATGGGCACACGTATGGGCCCCAGCTATGCCAGTCTCTTTGTTAGCTATGTAGAACAGTTGATCTTCTGTAATTACACCGGCACCACTCCCCACCTCTTCTTCCGCTACATTGATGACTGCATTGGCACCACCTCGTGCTCCCGCGAGGAGGTTGAGCAATTCATCAACTTCACCAACACATTCCACCCTGACCTTAAAGTTAACTGGACCATCTCTGACACCTCCCTCCCCTTCCTCGACCTCTCCATCTCCATTAATGATGACCGACTTGACACCGACATTTTCTACAAACCCACCGACTCCCACAGCTACCTGGATTACACCTCTTCCCACACTACCTCTTGCAAAAATGCCATCCCGTATTCCCAATTCCTCCGCCTCCGCTGGATCTGCTCCCAGGAGGACCAGTTCCACCAGAGAACACACTAGATGCCCCCCTTCTTTAGAGACCGCAATTTCCCTTCCCACGTGGTTAAAGGTGCCCTCCAACGCATCTCGTCCACATCCTGCACTCCTGCCCTCAGGCCCCACCCCTCCAACCGTAACAAGGACCGAACGCCCCTGGTGCTCACCTTCCACCCTACCAACCTTCGCATAAACCAAATCGTCTGCCGACATTTCCGCCACCTCCAAAAAGACCCCACCACCAGGGATATATTTCCCTCCCCACCCCTTTTCCGCCTTCCGTATCTACTTGGTTAGGTCCACGCCCCCCAACAACTCACCCTCCCATCCTGGCACCTTCCCCTGCCACCGCAGGAATTGCAAAACCTGCGCCCACACCTCTTCCCTCACCTCCGTCCAAGGCCCCAAAGGAGCCTTCCACATCCATCAAAGTTTTATCTGCACATCCACCAATATCATTTTATTGTATCTGTTGCTCCCGATGCGGTCTCCTCTACATTAGGAAGACTGGGTGCCTCCTAGCAGAGCGCTTTAGGGAACATCTCCAGGACACCTGCACCAATCAACCACACCGCCCTATGGCCCAACATTTCAACCGCCGCTCCCTCACCACCAGACGCCTGGAGGAAGAACGCCTCATCTTCTGCCTCTGAACCATTCAACCCCAGGACATCAATGTGGACTTCAACAGTTTCCTCATTTCCTATTCCCCCACCTCACCCTAGTTCCAAACTTCCAGCTCAGCACTGTCCCCCTGACTTGTCCTAACTTTCTATTTTCTTTTCCACCTATCCACTCCACCCTCCGCCTTGACCTATCACCTTCATCCCCTCTCCCACTCGCCTATTGTACTCCATGCTACTTTCTCCACTCCCCCACCCTCCTCTCACTAGTCTCTCCACGCTTCAGGCTCTCTGCCTTTATTCCTGATGAAGGGCTTTTGCCCGAAACGTCGATTTCGAAGCTACTTGGATGCTGCCTGAACTGCTGTGCTCTTCCAGCACCACTAATCCCGAATCTGGTTTCCAGCATCTGCAGTCATTGTTTTTACACAATAGTAAAGACAGGGTGGGGGGGGGTGAGGAGGAGGGGAGGTGTGGTGTGGGGGAGGGGTGGTGAGGAGGAGGGGAGGTGTGGTGTGGGGGGTGGGGGTGGTGAGGAGGAGGGGAGGTGTGGTGTGGGGGGTGGGGGTGAGGAGGGGAGGTGTGGTGTGTGTGAGGGGGGGTGAGGAGGGGAGGTGTGGTGTGTGGGGGGGAGCGGGTGAGGAGGGGAGGTGTGGTGTGTGGGGGAGCGGGTGAGGAGGAGGGGAGGTGTGGTGTGTGGGGGGGAGCGGGTGAGGAGGGGAGGTGTGGTGTGTGGGGGGGGGTGAGGAGGAGGGGAGGTGTGGTGTGTGGGGGGGGGGGTGAGGAGGAGGGGAGGTGTGGTGTGTGGGGGGGGGTGAGGAGGAGGGGAGGTGTGGTGTGTGGGGGGGAGCGGGTGAGGAGGGGAGGTGTGGTGTGTGGGGGGGAGCGGGTGAGGAGGGGAGGTGTGGTGTGTGTGCGGGGGGGGTGAGGAGGAGGGGAGGTGTGGTGTGTGTGCGGGGGGGGGTGAGGAGGAGGGGAGGTGTGGTGTGTGTGCGGGGGGGGGGTGAGGAGGAGGGGAGGTGTGGTGTGTGTGCGGGGGGGGGTGAGGAGGAGGGGAGGTGTGGTGTGTGGGGGGAGGGGTGAGGAGGAGGGGAGGTGTGGTGTGGGGGGTGGGGGGGGGTGAGGAGGAGGGGAGGTGTGGTGTGGGGGGGGGGGTGAGGAGGAGGGGAGGTGTGGTGTGTGGGGGGGGTGAGGAGGAGGGGAGGTGTGGTGTGTGGGGGGGAGGGGTGAGGAGGAGGGGAGGTGTGGTGTGGGGGGTGGGGGGGGGTGAGGAGGAGGGGAGGTGTGGTGTGGGGGGTGGGGGGGGTGAGGAGGAGGGGAGGTGTGGTGTGGGGGGGGTGAGGAGGAGGGGAGGTGTGGTGTGTGGGTGGGGTGGGGGGTGAGGAGGAGGGGAGGTGTGGTGTGCGGGGGGGGGTGAGGAGGGGAGGTGTGGTGTGTGGGGGGGGTGAGGAGGAGGGGAGGTGTGGTGTGCGGGGGGGGTGAGGAGGGGAGGTGTGGTGTGTGGGGGGGGTGAGGAGGAGGGGAGGTGTGGTGTGTGTGAGGGGGGGTGAGGAGGAGGGGAGGTGTGGTGTGTGCGGGGGGGGGTGAGGAGGGGAGGTGTGGTGTGTGCGGGGGGGGGTGAGGAGGGGAGGTGTGGTGTGTGGGGGGGGGTGAGGAGGAGGGGAGGTGTGGTGTGTGGGGGGGGGTGAGGAGGAGGGGAGGTGTGGTGTGTGTGGGGGGGGGTGAGGAGGAGGGGAGGTGTGGTGTGCGGGGGGGGGTGAGGAGGGGAGGTGTGGTGTGTGGGGGGGGTGAGGAGGAGGGGAGGTGTGGTGTGTGTGAGGGGGGGTGAGGAGGAGGGGAGGTGTGGTGTGTGTGGGGGGGGGTGAGGAGGAGGGGAGGTGTGGTGTGTGTGGGGGGGGTGAGGAGGAGGGGAGGTGTGGTGTGTGCGGGGGGGGTGAGGAGGGGAGGTGTGGTGTGTGCGGGGGGGGTGAGGAGGGGAGGTGTGGTGTGTGGGGGGGGGTGAGGAGGAGGGGAGGTGTGGTGTGTGGGGGGGGGTGAGGAGGAGGGGAGGTGTGGTGTGTGTGGGGGGGGGTGAGGAGGAGGGGAGGTGTGGTGTGTGTGCGGGGGGGGTGGAAAAAAAATTGTGGCTCTCCCCCTTTTTTCCCTGTTGGCATTTGGACACTTCAAATCTGTCAATAACAGCAGCAGCCTCAAAGAGCATACTGCGCATGTTTGCCGGTGTCCGCAACGCAGTACGCATGATCGCCGGTGTCAGCAAAAACTGGTGCGCATGCGAATCGCTGTCGGCAAATAAAACGCGAGACCTTCTTTTGATTGACCAATAGGGAGCACAGGAGCACCGGAAGGACATTGGTCCTCCTGCCAATCAAAGTCACCCCATTGTCTGAATGCGGAAGTTGGACCATGAGGTTCTGAAGCTGCTGCTGCTGCTCGTGTCTGAGTGAACATTGAGCTTCATCCCAGACTGCAAATTCCTCCCTCTGTCCATTCTCTGGGAGTACGGCACTCTCTTCTCTTGTCATCTTTTCCATTTATTTTTTTCATTCTGGGATTCAGTTGTTGACTTGCAGCAACTAAAAGGAAAGGGAGTGTGTCGGGCTGGGGACAGAATCTGGAAACGGTGCTCCAGGTCTGTGTCTCAATTGGCAAGATACACAGGCGGGCGGCTGGAAGAACACAGCAAGCCAGTCAGTATCAGGAGGTGGAGAAGTCAATGTTTCGGGTGTAACCCTTCTTCAGGATTGAGGATGAGTGTAGGGGGCGATGCAGATAAAGGGTGTGCTGGTGGGTGAAGTGGGCACAGGTGGAGACAGGTAGAGGGTTCGACCTAGGCAAAAGGGAGGACTGCAGATGCTGGAAACCAGAGTTTAGATCAGAGTGGTGCTGGAAAAGCACAGCAGGTCAGGCAGCATCAGAGGAGCAGGAAAATCGACGTTTCGGGCAAAAGCCCTTCATCAGAAATTTCCCCAGGGTAGGGGAGTCCAAAGCTAGAGGACATTTGTTTGAGCTGAGAGGGGAATGATTTAAATGGGACGTGAAGGACAACTTTTTCACAGAGACAGTTGTGCATATATGAAACAAACTGCTAGAAGAGTTGGTGGAGGCTGATACGATTATATTTAAAATGCATCGGGATGGTTTGGAGTTGTATGGGTTTCGTGCTGGCAAACGGGACTAGATTAATTTCAGATATGTGGTCGGCACAGACAAGTTGGGCCGTAAGGTCTGCTTCCATGCTGTGAAAGCAGAAGTGTGGTTGTGAAGACTGGACTTTCTGAGCAGCTTTCAAAGATGTAAAAACAATGACTGCAGATGCTGGAAACCAGATTCTGGATTAGTGGTGCTGGAAGGGCACAGCAGTTCAGGCAGCATCCAAGGAGCAGCGAAATCAACGTTTTGGGCAAAAGCACTTCATTAGGAATAAAGGCAGAGAGCCTGAAGCGTGGAGAGATAAGCTAGAGGGGGGTGGGGGTGGGGAGAAAGTAGCATAGAGTACAATGGGTGAGTGGGGAAGGGGATGAAGGTGATAGGTCAGGGAGGAGAGGGTGGAGTGGCTCGGTGGAAAAAGAGATAGGCAGGTAGGACAAGTCCGGAGAAGTCATGGGGACAGTGCTGAGCTGGAAATTTTGAACTAGGGTGAGGTGGGGGAAGGGGAAATGAGGAAGCTGTTGAAGTCCACATTGATGCCCTGGGATTGAAGTGTTCCGAGGCGGAAGATGAGGCGTTCTTCCTCCAGGCGTCTGGTGGTGAGGGAGCGGCAGCGAAGGAGGCCCAGGGTCTCCATGACCTCGGCAGAGTGGGAGGGGGAGTTGAAATGTTGGGCCACGGGGCGGTGTGGTTGATTGGTGCGGGTGTCCCGGAGATGTTCCCTAAAGCGCTCTGCTCGGAGGCACCCAGTGTTTTGCCCTTATTGGGAGCAGAAGAATGTAATCAAGTCTTGCATTTGTGAGAGAGCAACTGAGTAAGGAAGTACATCTGGGATTTTGGTGGTAAATGGGAATTCTTTGCACTGTGGGATGAAGCCCAACCCTATCCATTTATTTCAGCTCGTGGGTGAGACTCGGCAGTTCATGCAGGCAGTCAATCCAGGTAATATTTTATAAATTCCTGCTTTGGAAATAGAACTAGTCTGATTCAAGATTGGGATATAGACAGACTCTGGTCTCACACCTTTAATGCATGGTCTGAGCTGAGATGACACCTTTTCTTATAAAACCTTAAGTTATTTCAAGGAAGTGTCTTTCAGGAAGTTCTGGGATTTACATATTAATGATACCTGCAGACCACTATGAAAGCTGAAAGGCTTAACAATCCAGGTTTGTTCAATATATCATTTCAGTGGCAGGACACCGTAATGTTTTTCTATAAATTCTGTGCGTTATGATCTTCTCCACAACCACCTGATGAAGGAGCAGCACTCCAAATGCTGGTCCTTCCAAATAAACCTGTTGGACAATAACCTGGGTGTGTGTGATTTTTTTTTTTACTTTGTCCAGGTTAGGTTGGATTGATCATGCTAAAGTACTCACAGTGCCCAGGGAGGTGCAGGTTTGTGTAAATTGGCTGTGCTAAATTACACATAGTGTCCAGGGATGCGCAGCTTAGAATGGATTGGCCATGCTAAATTACCGATAGTTCCCAGGAATGTGCAGGTTACGGTTAATTGACCAGGTCAAACTATCCAGAGTGAAGATCTAGACCCCTCTTAAGGGGCCTTTTGGTTCGCGATTGGTCTAAAGAATCAATGAAATGCAGTCTGTACAAAGCAAGGTTATCAGTTTAATAAGGCATCTTGACCCAATTCTGTCCAACAACACAGTGATTAAAGCTTCTGTGTTCCATGGCGAAGTTGTGCAATTACATTTGAAAATGACACGTTATTTGTTTTGGTTTTTTAAGAGACAGTACAGCCTTAATTACAAGAAAAGACCAATCAAATGTAATAAGGTGACATGATTTAGAGCAGGTTAATCCAATGATATTTCCTGGGAAAGGGGTCTTAATTACATAAATCATCATGCCATGGTAGCAGCTCAAGGTTAGTTCAAATGGTCAATTAATGTGTCAGTGTTCATTTTAAACAAACTCCATTGTCCTTTATCTTTGGATTTTAGCTTAATTCTGCAAAACAGCAGGACAAGTTCACAGAGTTCAATCATTATTCTCAGCCATTTTATGTATTTTTTTAAATTGAAAAGCCATTTTGTGGTTAGTAAAAACCTACATATACTTGTTGAGTCTGACGATAACCTAAATTCAAATTTTAGATCCTCACCTGAAGCATCAGAGTCTGAGGGGTGACCTGATAAACGTTTGGAAGAGGCATGGATATGGTGAATACCCAAGGTCTTTTCCCCAGGGTCAGGGAGTCCAAAGCTCGAGGGCATATGTTTGAGGTGAGAGGGGAATGATTTCAAAGGGACCTGAGGGGCAACTTCACACAGAGAGTGGTGCATGTATGGAACGAGCTGCCAGAGGGAGTGGTGACGGCTGGTACAATTACAACATTTAAAAAGCATCTGGATGGGGATATGAATAAGGAGGGTTCGGAGGGATATGGGGCACATGCAAACAAATTAGACGAGATTAATCAAATGTTGTCTGATTGTGTGCTGCATTGTAACTAAAGTGAATGAATTGACTGCACCCACTGAAGTGAATAATTATGATCAAAGACTCCTTACAGAGACATGGCTTCAGGTTGACAAGGATTGGATCCTGAATATTGAGGGGATAGTCAAATGGGAAGCTAGGTCAAGGCAGAGAGTTGGCACTGCTAATCAAAGCACTGATCACAGGGTAGTCTGGTGTCAGCTCAGATTTCAGCTCCTGATTTCTCTGTCCTCTGATCTCCCTGTTCCCACAGAGTAAGATGTTGGTCTGTTCTCAGCTCTGCTGAATTTCTGCTGAAGCTTTGACCCCACCTTTACACCTTCCGGAACAATAAAACATTCAGTCAATCAAGCCCCAACCCACAATCCCCCAGCCTGTCAACCGACCAGGCACAGACCGTAATCATAGCATGGAATCAAACAAGAAAAATGAAACAAAATTAAAAACATATCGGTGCTCAGGCTTAATGTTTGTTCATTAGGAAGCAAACCAGAAATAGGGGTCTCCCAGGATTTTTATACTGCTCTACTTGATGAATTATCTCTCCCTTACATCTAACCATTTGCACCCAGCTATGATTTACAACAATATTTACACCAACAGAAGTGAAGCATCTGTTATCAAATAGACGTAGAGATATACAGCACCGATACAGACATTTTCTCTCCCTCACGCACGCATGCGCACACATGTCCAATAGGGGTTGAATGTGTATTTGCAGAATCGTGTTTGCAGATACCTTTTATTGTGCATTTTTGCGCAAAATCTGTAAGCAGTCGGTACACGTCATATTTTGTAAATTCCACTTTGGAAGTGGAACCAGTTTGACTCAAGATTGGGATACAGACAGACTCTGGCCTCAATCCTTTAATGCATTTTCTGAGCTGAGATGTCACTTTTTGTTATAAAACCTTAATTTATGTTGAGAAGATGGCTGACACCGAGTTCTGGGATTTACATATTATTGATACCTGAAACCTGTACTAAACGATGAAAGACTTAACAACCAGGCTTGTTCAACTTTGTCCAGGTGAGAATGGATTGACCGTGATAAGTTACCCATCGTGCCCAGGGAAGTAATGTCTTGATGGTGCCTTTCCCCCAACTTCCCATGTACGTTAACCATTTCATGCTAAAGTTGTTCCTCAAGAAGCTGCATTTCAGGCTCACCCCTGAAATGACAGTTTATTTTGTTTCCCAAAATCTGACCTGCTCACTCTCTCGGCAGTATCCGAATGCTGTGAAAGATATTAACTTTCAGATGGAGGTATTCAAAATTCAGAGTAGTGATATTTTTGCTTTTCTGTCCCTATAAGATCCTGAATCAACACCTTCAGGAGAATGAGTGAGAGCGGAGTGGTGCTTTCAATTTCATGGAATAACAAAAGAACATTCCGCTGAATCGCTTGTTCTGAATTTCTACCCTGCACTGACAGTGAGGACTTTCGTGATCTCTTTTTAAGAGTGCTTGAAGATCTGAAGACTGAAGTTTCAAAATCAACAGATGAAAGGCCTACGCCCAAAACGTTGACTCTTCTGCACCTCGGATGCTGCCTGACCTCCTGTGCTTTTCCAGCGCTACACTTTTCAGCACTGACTCTCCAATGTCTGTAGTGGTCACTGCCTGACGGTCACTCAATTCATTGGGACTGTAACGATTTTCAGCTATGATTCTGTGATATTAACTTTCAGGCAGAGTTATCCAAAATGCTCTTCTGCTTCTGTACAATCCTGAATCAGAACATGCAGGAGGATTAGTTAGAGCGGATTGAGAACAGAGGGGGAGAGAGAGTGGGATGGTGCTTTTAATTTTGTGGAATAACAAAAGAAAAGCATATTCTGCAGAAAGTCGAATTGCTTGTTCAGAATTTCTACCCTGCGCTGACAGTGAGGACTTTTGTAATCTGTTTTTGCAGAATATTTGAAGATCTGAAGGAGGAAGCTTCGAAACCAACAGATGAAGGCCTTATACCGGAAACATTGACTCTCCAGCATCTGCAGTTCTCACTTTGACATCAATGTCTGACAGTCTCTCAATCCATCAGGACCGCAACAATTTTCAACTATGATTCTGTGAGAAGGAGCAAAGGTTTTTGGGTCCCATTTAAGTATACTTTCAGTATCACTGGGACTGGATGAGAGACCCTACCATTGCAGTGCAGTGTGTGTGTGTGGAGCGTGTAACAACTATACGGCCTGGAAAGAGGAATTCACGGCAGAGAGGGCCTGTACACACGTTTGTATGTCACTGAAGTTTTGGCCATGGAGAAACCAGAGGAATGCCACTCTTTGGAGAAACCGTGGAAGTGTGCCAACTGTGGGAAAGGCTTTCATGTCCCATCTGCCCTGGAGACTCATCAGCGTAGCCACACTGGGGGGGGGGGAAAGACCCTTCAGTTGCCCCAAGTGCAGAAAAGGCTTTACCCAGGCCTCTGCCCTGCTGACCCACCAGCAGATCCACACGGGGGAGAGGCCGTTCAGCTGCCCCAAATGTAGGAAGGCCTTCAGCGATTCTTCTTCCCTGTTGAGGCACCGGCGGGTCCACACGGGGGAGGGACCATACCCCTGCCCCGAGTGGGGGAAGGCCTTCAACAGTTCACCGTCCCTGTTGAGGCACCAGCGGGTCCACACGGGGGAGAGGCCTTTCAGCTGCCCTGAGTGCGGGAAGGCCTTCAACAATTCGCCCAACCTGTTGAGGCACTGGTGGGTCCACACGGGGGAGGGACCATTCCCCTGCCCCCAAGTGCGGCAAGACCTTCACCCACTCCCTCCACCTGCAGAGCCACCAGCAAGTTCATGAGCTATCGCATGGGGATTGTAGGAGCGACGGCCGAGTACCAATATCGACTGGACTATCACCCAAGTTCCAGGGATCCCGGATTTGAATCCGGCTGTGGCAGATGGTGGAATTGGAATTTGGTCAGAAATCTGGAGTTCAGAATCTAACGGTGAAACCATTGTTTGGTTGGGGGGGGGGGTGAGAAAACCCCCATCTGATTCACTCACGTCCCTTTTTTTAGGGAAGGAAACTGCCATTTTGTGAATAGATTCACTCAGTCATCCCAGTCTGGCCTATGTGTGACTCCAGACCCACATCAGTGTGGTTGACTCTACACAGATGCCCCAACCCCCACCTCCTGGCAGATGGGCAGGGAGACACTTACTTGGAGATAGGGTATGGGCTGAAATTGCTGAGTGAGGCAGTTGCGGGTTTTGGTACATTAATACTTAATCCCAGAGCTTTTTTTAATTCACATTCTCAAGGTGACATAAGGTCTTCTAAAATAGGTGACATCTGGGTTCAGATGTTGCATTAAAGGTGTGAACATTGAATCTGTATCCCAATCTTCAATCAGACCAGTTCTATTTCCAAAGTAGGAATTTATATAAAACATTACATGGATTGATTTTCTGCAGATTGCTCAAAAAGTGCACAAAGTTGAATATATATGCAAATACAATTCTGCCAATACACATTCACCCCATTGAGTTGTGTATGTGCACATGCATGCATGAGAGAGCATGTGTGTGCATGTGTTGAGTGTTTGCTTGGTACAATGAGTGTAATGGAGTATGAGCCTGTGTGAGTCAGAGAGAGTGTGTGTGTGTGTGTGTGGTTCGAGAGAGCAGATGTGTATGAGCAAGGTATGAATCAAAGCGAGGGGTTATATTCTGCTAAAACAGGGAAGGGCAGGACTTGCACAGAATGATAGGGCCCCAGCTCATGTTGTGCAATAGAGAGGTGTGTGTGTGTGTGTGTTTTTGTGTGTTTGTGTGTGGAGGGGGGGGGGGGGGGGGGGTGGGGTTCAGTTACATCGTTCTTTGGAAGTTGCATCACTGGTAGACAGGGTGGTTAAGAAGGCATTTAGCACCATTGCCTTCATTGTTCACACCATTGAGTGCAAGGGTTGGGACATCATGTTCAGGTTGTCCAGGATCTCCACACGGGTGTGGGCGGGGCCGGGGGAGGTGTGGGCGGGGCCGGGGGAGGTGTGGGCGGGGCCGGGGGGGGGGGTGGGCGGGGCCGGGGTTGGGGATGGGCGGGGCCCGGGGAGCCTCACCGTCACCAAGTAACAGCCACCTCGCGCTACAACTGTTCATTCACAAAAAACAAACTCTCCTGTCTCACTCTGCAGCTGCGGGGGGAGAACACATAACACATTTAAAGGGCTGAGCTACAAGTAACGGGGCATTTTTATATTTAAAACGATACATTGAAATCTAAGGAGACTTGGACATAATTAATGGTATATGGTAATATTTACAAAGCATGACCATATTGGAAATAGTGCAGCCACTTTGAAAAAGGGGTTTGAGGTGACCTTGAGATAGTTAATTTTTAAGAAAATAAGCAAGTTATTACGATTTGAAATGATCGTGAAGGGGTAATGTAACCAGTAAATGGCAAAGGTAATTGCAAAATTCTTGAAAAGAAAACGATTCCAGATATATGCGGATGCAGGGAAATAATTCAACAAAAGAGCCATTATTAATTTTTTAGGACCAAACACTCTCCTTTTGAGAGATATAAATAGGAGCATCAATATTGAAGTAGAAATTCCTATTTTTGTTCTCCTCCCAAAGTCTCTGTCTTGTCAGAGTACAGTGCAAGCCAGTACCATTTGTTTTGCCATAGTAGACCTTGCAACTCAACCTCACCGAATATTCATATCTGTGTTCTTAGCAGTCAAATCCTGGCTCTGCCAGTGATGCTTACATTCCACGAACAAATAAAACAGATTATGGTGCTGCTATCACTGCATGTGCCAGAATTAAAAGGAAGAGAAAAATTCTGAACTCACACTACACACAGTTTGTGTACAATGCCATTATCTCTACTTATTCTGTACCAAATTAAGAGCAGCCACAGTTGACATTTCTTTGGCAATTCTACATGTTGACTTTCTATCATCACAATCTCTTTGACGTTCTTGTATGTGCCTAAATTAATCTTCAGATTGTTTCACAATTGAATAATGTTACTAGACTAAAAATTCACAACTTCACCAACTGCCAAAACATTTTTTTTAGGCTATTTGGGCAGTAGCAGTGACAAATGAAATATCAAAGAAATACAAAGTTATGAAGAGGGTTACATACACTTAACCAAATACAATGGCAGTACAGAGAATTTCAGAAAAAGTGCAATAAATATTCACTTTTTAACCCCTTATTCAACTCATTCAAGAATTTCAAATTGAATTTGTGGTAATTCAAGAGCAAATGGCGACATTTGTTTGTTAACAGACTCACCATAAATTGTGAAAGATCACTTTTATCAAAGTCACAATGTTGAATCCCAAACGGAGCAATTAAGTACAAAGTTACTTTCAACTATTTAATAAGACACTGCAAACTTTATTTCATATCCAAATTATTATAAGATCTTTACAAAGGAAATATATTAAACAAAATAGCTTTCCGGGGTATCAATATTGACAACAGTTGTGCAGCTATTATTTGGCAATTGACCAACTAATTGAAATAATTTCAGAATAAATGAGCTGCTTCATTATTATACATTGAGATATTTTAATACCAATCACATGAAAAGGAAATCTTTGCCTTAAAGAACCAAGTAAAGTTAAATAAAATAGAAAAGCATCTTACAGAATTCACTTCAAATCATCTCTGGTGAATCACAAGAAGATGATGCTCAATAAACCAAATGATGGACAATCACTGGTAATGATGGAAAAAACATTGTAAAGAATGTCGATATCTCAATTGTACCTTAAAAGAATATCTACTCTGCCTTGGACAAGGACAACCGAAAGGTTTTTTTTGTCTGATTGAAATCTACAATAACCAAGCTTTAGAAAATCCATCACTGAGCCCAATCTGGAATAAAAGTTTTTTTCCCCCCAGGAAATCCTTTTCAGCTTTCAGCCTTCTCCAGCTACAATTAGCACGAAGGAAAGGTGAAGCTCAGTGGGGAAAGGCTGAGTAATAGCATATCTAGGCTCTCACCTAAGTATTCTCCGAAGAAAAACATACATCTGGATGGGGACATGAATAGGAAGCATTCAGGAGGGATATGGACCAAATGCTGGCAAATGGGTCACTAGATTAATTTAGGATATCTGGTTGGCCTGGACTGAAGGGTTTGTTTCTGTGTGTCATTACAGACGCCCCTCTTCTGGGATCCCCATACCAGCTGTTATTTTCATGCAATAATCTGACAATTGTTGACTTCCATCAACCTCTTCCATCCGGAGAAATTTCCTCTCTCTGCAAAGTGTGGTTCACGTTGGCAAGTTCAATCCTCCTCCTGTCCTCAGGAACACACTCTATAATGCACAACGTTCTCAATACCTGTTTAATGTTCAGTGTGGAAACTACTTTCAGTCCAACAGTTGGACAGAATTCCTCAGAAATGTTTTTGGCAAATGCACCGCTCCCACGAGAGCTCGTGGGCCCATAGTTCAAATGCTTTTAACAACCTGTTTTTATTTTCATGTCCCTGCCTCCCCAGGATGCAGAATTTCTCCCACCAGAAATTGTTTGCCCTGAAAAAAATCCAGCAGGAAGACGATTATGGAGCTATCAATAAAAATGCCTCATATGGGTCACCCAAGGTTAAAAATGGAAGAACATCTCTCTTCAAAGTTACTGTTCGTTTGCCCTTTCAAAATTCCTCGAATTTAAGGTGTTCCATTGTAGCATTTAATTATGATCCATTAAAAGCAGTATCCAGTCTCATCTGAGTGAGGAACTGACTGAACAAGCGAAATAACTTTTCTGTCTGCTCTTTAGATGTGACATCCTCCCCCTCTCTGTGTTGATGCAACAGGATTACCAGAGCTGGAAGTACCACTCTCTGAATACAATTGCTGATTGACAGTTTACTTGAACTGCTTAACGTAAGGATTTAAAAGCTGCTCGCCCGATCTCGCACAAAGTACAAAAAACAAACTGTTGACCCGTGCCTGCACAGAGGAGAAATTTCACTTGGAATAGATCACAAAATAAGAACTGTTACCAGTCCCATAACTCATGTGTTTCCCATGGACAAAGTTAAACATCACCCAACACCAGGTTATAGTCCAACAGGTTTGTTTGGAAGCACTAGCTTTCGAATTACCCATAATGACCAGGGATGTGCAATTTAGGGTGGATTGTCCATGGGAAATACGGAGGATGGGAATGAATATGGGTGAAACTCTTTGGAGGGCCAGAGTAAAATAAATGGGCAGAATGGTCTGCTTCCACATTGTCGGGGGAGGCATAGAATCCCAACAAAGGAGCATTTTATCGGCATCTATCCTGTCAAGCCCCTTTCAGAATTCTACTGGTTTCAATACGATCACTTCTGGTTCAGAGAGGTAGACAGCACAGAAACAGACCCTTCGGTTCAATTCATCCATGCCGACCAGGATTCCCAAACTAAACTAGTCCCACTTGCCTGTGTTTGGCCCATATCCCTCTAAACCTTTCTATGCATATACTCATCCAAATTCCACATGCAAACCACCCTCTGTCAAAACATTGTCCCTCAGGTTCCTTTTAAATCTCTCTCCTCTCACTTTAAAGATATATGTCCCTGAGCCTTGACTTCCCCTACACTAAGGAAGAGCCCTTCGCTATTCACCTTCCCTCCATTCCTCATGATTTTATCAACCTCAATAATGTCACTCCTCAACCTCCTGTGCTCCAATAAATAAAGTCCAAATCTCTTCTTATAACTCAAACCATCTAGTCTTGGCAACATCCTGGTAAATCTTTACCGAACCCTCTCTCATTGGAAGACTTCTCTTACAGGGTCACCAGAATCGTACTCCGTACTCTACAAGTGGCCTCACCAACATCATGTACAACCTCAACATGATGTCCCAACTCCGAGACTCAGTGGGGTGAACAATGAAGGCAAGTATGCTTAATGTCTTCTTGACCACCCTGTCGAGCAGCGATGCAACTTTCAAAGAACTGTGTACCTGAACCCCACCCTGTCTCTCTTTTACAGCACGACAAAGGGTTGGACCCTTAAATTGTTCATTGGCTTCCCTTCCTTGTTTTAGCCAAACGCAAGCCCTCGCTTTTGATAGCTCACTCATACACACGCTTTCTCTCCAGACACCCACACATACACGCCCCCAACACTCTCTCAGCGTATACTCCATCACGCACTCACTTTACCAAACATGCGCAGACACTTACGTGCACTCTCATGCACAAACTCATCACTTTTTGGGCAAACTTGTATTGGCAGAAATATGTTTGCAGACACATTCTACTTTGCTCAAAAAGTGCACAGTCTGCAGGCAGTCAATCCATGTAATATTTTATAAATTCCTACTTTGGAAATAGAACCAGTCTGATCCAAGATTGGAGTATGACAGACTCGAACCTCACACCTTTAATGCATTGTCTGGGCTGAGATGTCACTTTTTTAAAAAAAAACCTTAAGTCATCTCGAGAATGTGAATTAATAGTAATTCTGGGATTTACAGGTTAATGAACTGAAACCTGAAACTCAGTCTAAAAGGTGAAAGACTGAACAGCAATCTTGGTGTGTTCAATATGTCATTTCAGTTACATGACACTGATCTTTTGCTATAAAATTTGGGTGTTATGATCCTGCTCCACAGTTACATGATGAAGGAGCAGCGCTCCAAAAGCTCATCCTTCCAAATAAACCTGTCGGACTATAACCTGGTGTTGTGTGATTTTTAACTTTATCCAGCCCAGTCCAACATCAGCCTCTCCACATAATTTCTCGCGAACACTGCCCACACCTCCTGATGCTTCCAGGAAACTTTACAACGCCGATGAAACGGCACACTCTGCATTCCTGAAAAATTGACAAGTTCTCACGATACTGGCTGCTCATTCACGACTCCAACTGATAGGCGACATTGGAAATTTAGTGCAGGAGGCTGAAAGAAATGACAGCTTTAAAACAAAAACTCTTGGAGCTCAAAGCTTTCAATAAGAGTCTGAGCACAGCAGCAAGTTCAGGTAACCTTTATTGCGACCCAACTTTGTTACAGCTTCAAACCCCCTCAGCAAAATGGCAGAGAAAAAGCAGTTGCTTTTTAAACAGCTCAAAGTCAAAGCGCACACACCCCCCCACCCCCATTCTCCCCCACCCATCCCCCATCACTTTCTTTACTATTGGTCACCACCAAGATGTCCCTTTGTAACTGGATCCTTGGTACAGCCTTAACCTGGAGGAATTATTGCCTGACTCAGCAATTTCAACCCATACCCTGTATAGCGCCATCTGCCGCAGCGGGATTCAAACCCGGGATCCCTGGAACTGGGTTAATAGTCCAGTCGATAATGGCACTCAGCCATCATTCCTTCAATCCCCCCTGCGGTGGTACGTGAACTCGCTGGTGCCTCTGAAGGTGGGAGGAGCGCGTGAAGTCCTTTCCGCACTCGGGGCATCTGAAGGGCCTCTCCCCCGTGTGGACCCGCCGATGGGTCAGCAGGTGGGAGGAATTGCTGAAGGCCTTCCCGCAGTCGGTGCAGGGGAATGGCCTCTCCCCCGTGTGGGCCCGCTGGTGTCTCAGCAGGGTGGAGGAATTGCTGAAGGCCTTCCCACACTCGGGGCAGCTGAAGGGCCTCTCCCCCGTGTGGACACGTTGGTGTCTCAGCAGGGTGGAGGAATTGCTGAAGGCCTTCCCGCACTCGGGGCAGCTGAAGGGCCTCTCCCCCGTGTGGACGCGCCGGTGGGTCAGCAGGTGGGAGGAATTGCTGAAGGCCTTCCCGCACTCGGGGCAGCTGAAGGGCCTCTCCCCCGTGTGGCCCCGCTGGTGGGTCAGCAGAGAAGAGGAATTGTTGAAGGCCTTCCCGCACTCGGGGCAGCTGAAGGGCCTCTCCCCCGTGTGGACCCGCTGGTGGGTCAGCAGGTTGGAGGAATTGCTGAAGGCCTTCCCGCAGTCGGTGCAGCTGAAGGGCCTCTCCCCCGTGTGGACCCGCTGGTGTCTCAGCAGGTTGGGGGAATCGCTGAAGGCCTTCCCACACTCGGGGCAGCTGAAGGGCCTCTCCCCCGTGTGGACCCGCTGGTGGGTCAGCAGGTTGGAGGAATTGCTGAAGGCCTTCCCACACTCGGGGCAGCTGAAGGGCCTCTCCCCCGTGTGGACCCGCTGGTGTCTCAGCAGGTTGGGGGAATCGCTGAAGGCCTTCCCACACTCGGGGCAGCTGAAGGGCCTCTCCCCGGTGTGGACCCGCTGGTGGGTTAGCAGAGAAGAGGAATTGTTGAAGGCCTTCCCGCACTCGGGGCAGCTGAAGGGCCTCTCCCCCGTGTGGACCCTCCGGTGGGTCAACAGGTTGTTGGCCTGGGCAAATCTCTTCCCACACTCAGGGCAGGAGAACGGCCTCTCCCCCGTGTGGGCCAGCTGGTGTCTCAGCAGGTGGGAGGCCCGGCTAAATCTCTTCCCGCACTTGGGGCAGTTGAAGGGCCTCTCTCCCGTGTGGGAGCGCTGGTGCCTCAGCAGGTCGGAGCATTTGCTGAAGGCCTTCCCACACTCGGGGCAGGAGAACGGCCCCTCCCCTGTGTGGATGCGCTGATGAATCTCCGGGGCAGACGGGAAATGGAAGCTTTTTCCGCCATCAGCACACTTCCACCGTTTCTCCTCGGGGCGGGATTCCTCAGGTTTCTCCATGGCCGAAGCTTCAGCTGCGCGCACACACACGTTTCCAGCCCCTCCCTGCCGTCAATTCCTCTTTCCAGGCTGTAGATGCTTCTACACACCCCACACTCAGTGCGCTGCGACAGTAGGGTCTCTCATCCAGTCCCACTGATGCTGAAAACGTACTCAAACAGGAACCAAAACGCTTTGCTGCTTCTCACAGACTCAGTTGAAAATTGTTTCCTGACCCGATGGATTGAGCGACTGTCAGACATTGACGTCAAAGTGAGGACTGCAGACGCTGGAGAGTCAGTGTCAAAATGTGTGGCACTGAAAAAGCGCAGGTCAGGCAGCATCCGAGGAGCAGGAGAGTCAATGTTTCGGGTGTAAGGACTTCATGCGTTGATTTTGAAGCTTCTATCTTTAAATCTTCAAGTACACTGTTTAAAAAGAGATTACAAAAGTCATCACTGCCAGGGCAGGGTAAAAATTCAGAACAAGCAATTCTACTTTCTGTGGAATATTCTGGTCTTTTGTTACTCCACAAAATTGAAAGCACCATCCCACTCTCTGTTCTCACTCCGATATAACTAATTCCCCTGAAGGTGCTGATTCAGGATCTTACAGGGGCAGAAAAAGCAAAAACATCAAGACTGACATCTCCCTGAATTTTGGATAATACCACCTGAATGTGAATATCTTTCACGACACTGGGATCCTGCTGAGAGTGAGCAGGTCTGGTTTTGGGAAGCATAAAAAAAAAGTGTCAATTCAGGGTGAACCTGCAATGCAGCTTCTTGAGGAAGGACCATACACAAAATGGTTAATGACCCCGGGAAGGTGGGAGCAAAATGAGACATCAAGGCATTAACACCGACGCACTTCAGTCAAACTCTTCTGCTTCCAGTCAGGGCAAAACATGCTCTGAAAGTCCAGCCTTCACAATCACAAGATGGTCATAAATCCTATCCCTCAGAATCCTTTCCAACACCTTGCAGACGACAGATGTGTTCTTGCCTTCCCCCACAAACATCCACTTCTTTGTTGTTCAAAAATCAGATGAAACCAGCCTTGGATATATTCAATGACCTTATTCTCTGAATCCTTTCAAGTTTCACAACATCCTTCCTCTAGCAGAGATACCAGAACTGCACACAACATTCCAAAAGTGGCCTAACCAATGTCTGGTGCAGCTACAACATAACTTCACAACTTTTATAAGAAGAGCATTGGGAAAGTTTTCAAAACCAACAAAAAGAATGGAGGGATAAACCGATCTTTTGCGGGTCAGCTTGGAACATCAGGGCGGGGGGATGGGAATGAGGGAAGGAAGCTGAATGTGCTGGAGCCAGGGTGGAGGAAGAACAGAGGATGCAAAACCGGCTTGAAGCTGCAATGAGGAATATTGCATGTGCTGTACTTGTACCTGTTGCAGTTACTGGCGGGAATCGGGTTCATTTTAAACATCAAAACAGAAAAGATATCCAGCCCTCCCCCCTTCCCAATCTCTATCCTTCAGTCCCTCCTCACCCGGGTAACTAAGACACATACCTGAGTTTGCGGAGTCTGCTCCCTCCCTGGATTCACTCCAGTTGCTACAAGTGACCAATTTCCCCTCCTCCCATCTCTGTCTCCCTCCCAGGATGAAGAGTTGTCCAGACCCTCCCACCCTCCCACACCCACATCCCTATCCCCATTGCTCTACATTTAACCCTGAGTCATGCATCTTACCTGTACATTATGCCTAATTTAGCACGGCCAATCCACCCGAACCTACACATCCCTGGGCACTATGGGGAATTTAGCACGGCCATTCCACCCTAACCTGCACAGACACAGGTTTTTAAAAGTAGGTGAATAGGTTGGGTCTTTAAAACAAATAAGTGATTTTATAGGTTAGATATTGGGATGATTCTATTCATGAGGGAGTCCAAAACTGGAGGATGTAAATATGTCATTAATAAATCTCATGAGGAATATAGAAGTAACTTATTCCTCTGATTATGGTTAGAATGTAACATTCTGTAGTTGAGGTAAATAGCATTGGTGCATTAAAGAGGGCCAACAGCATGGCCAACTTGTATTTATGTAGTGCTTTTAACATAAACCATCCCAAATTACTTCTCGGGAGCCTTGTTAAACAATATTTGACCCAAGATGGATGTCAAATTCCAGCCTTGTGTGACTGTGCAAACTCCATACAGACATTCTTCCAGTGTCTGCATGGGTTTCCACTGGGTGCTCCGGTTTCCTCCTACAGTCCAAAGATGTGCAGATTAGATGAATTGGCCATGCTAAATTGCCCATAGGTACATTAGTCAGAGGGAGATGGGTCTGGGTGGGTTACTCTTCGGAGGGTTGGTGTGGTCTGGTTGGGCTGAAGGGCCTGTTTCCACACTGTAGGGTATCTAATCTAATCCCTGGGGCACTATGGGGAATTTAGCATGGCCAATCCACCCTAACCTGCACATCCCTGGGCACGATGGGGAATTTAGCACGGCCATTCCACCCTAACCTGCATATCCCTGGGCACTATGGGGAATTTAGCATGGCCATTCCACCCTAACCTGCACATCCCTGGGCACTATGGGGAATTTAGCATGGCCAATCCACCTTAACTTGGATAAAAGTTAAAATTACAACTCCAGGTTGTAGTCCAACAGGCTTCTCTGGAAGCAGTAACCTTTGGAGTGTCATGAGACATAAGCATGGAAACAGACCCTTCGGTCCAACCTGTCCATGCCGACCAGATATCCCAACCCAAACCCATCTGCCAGCACCTGGCCCATATCCCTCCAAACCCTTCCTATTCATGTACTCATCCAAATGCCTTTTAAATGTTGCAATTGTACCAGCCTCCACCACTTCCTCTGGTAGCTCATTCCATACACGTACCACCCTCTGCATGAAAAAGTTTCCCCTTAGGTCTCTTTTATATCTTTCCCCTCTCACCCTAAACCTATGCCCTCTAGTTCTGGACTCCCCGACCCCAGGGAAAAGACTTAATCTATTTTTGGAAGCAGTAACTTTTGGAGTGATTTGGGTTCAATTCCCACTTCGGGCAACTGTGCGGCATTTGCACGTTCTCCCAGTGTCTGAGCGGGTTTCCTCCCACAGTCCAAAGAATTGCAGGTTAGGTGAATTTGCCATGCTTAATTGCCCTGTAGTGTAGGTGCATTCGTCAGGGGTGAATGTAGGGGAATGGGTCTGGGTGGGTTGCTCTTCGGAGCGTCAGTGTGGACTTATTGGGCTGAAGGGCCCGTTTCCACACCGGAGGGAATAATTATTTATATAAAATGCCCCCGATCCATTAGAGGGTCCCACATTAGTTTTAATTGGGTAGTAGAAATCTGAAGTATAATTGCTCGCTTCAGGACATCCAGACGTGAATGAATTTGGCACAGGACACATTGGGCAACTATTAAAGACTCCGTTGTATTTCACTGGGTTGTGGACTCATGCAGAGACAGAACAACTTACTTTGATAACAGTGTTCGATTTGCAAATGGAACGGCTGACCGATATTGAGAGTTTGCACACATGGTTAAGCAGCTATGGGTCATAGCCAGGATTTATGAGGCTCAACTCCCTAATTTGGACTGTTCTGGAAAGTGTGTGCTTCATTTGCCTTGGAAGGAAGAAATAAACAAGAGCTGACAAACAGGTATGAGGAAAGTTGGAAAATGTTACAGAGAGACACACACACACACAGGCAGAAGTTTGCAGGAAAGTTAACACTTCATAATCTGGTTTCAATGCACATTAGCCTGGGTATGATACTGATATCACAGTGGCCTCAAAAAGGGCACTCCCTCAATACTCAAACCAAAACATGGGTGCCCCCTGCTGGACTGGTTTGTGTTCACTCTTTGCTGCTGCCTATTTCAGTTGATGATGTACATTATTGTACACGCTCACAAACCTGGTGGCACCCAGATTTTGGGAAAACAGCTAGGAAAAGATCTGAAGCGTGTTTAATTTGTGAACAAACAAGGTGCATACTCTAAGAGGGATGCCCTGTGTTTGTTAACCACTTCCTTGCCTGGTCGGTCTTTTTTACTTGTCTACAACTTGCATATATAGTATCACCTTGTGTACATTGTCATTAATATTGTCTAATAAGAGTAGATGAATTTAGTAGATGAATCAAAACCATCTCAAATGACTGAAACAGCTGACACTGTATTGTTGGACAAGTGGGAAATATTTGCATCAGTTAACCAAAACACTTCAAAGTTTACAGTCACGGGTATGTCAAGTCGAAGAATTAGGACCGGGGCATTTTGGAGCCTGCTTCCTCGGGCAGAGAATTCTGCAGATACACTACTCTCTGGGAAAACCAGCAGCCCTCACTTCCTCCTCCTCATCTCGGTCCTAAACCTACTCCCCCCAAAGCTTGAGGCCTAGTCTCAGCCACCAGCAGAAATGACTGGATAGCTTTTGCATTTTGTCTGGCTGCTCACTCTTTTTTAAAATGTCTTTTTGTCAGTGTAGGGGTGAGGTTCACAACTAGAGGGCATAGGTTTAGGGTGAGAGCAGAAAGATATTAAAGGTACCTAAGGGGCAACTTTTCCATACAGAGGGTGGTGCATGTATGGAATGAACTGCCAGAGGAAGTAGTGGAAGCCGGTATAATTACAGCCTTTAAAACACATCTGAATGGATATTTGAACAGGAAGGGATTAGAGGGATAGGAGCCAAGTGCTGGCAAATGGGGACTAGATTAATTTAGGATATCTGGTTGGCATGGACAGGTTGGACCGAATGGGTCTGGCTCCGTGCTGTACATCTGTGACTAAATAATAAAGTCTACTTTTCCAAATAATAAACTATATCCATGTTAACAAGACTTAGTGCACCACATTTACTAACCATTCTCAACAGGTCCTGCCCCTTCAATAACTGAGGAACATATACATGCTGGTGTATAATCTCCTTCACTAGGATTTACACACTACCCTCAGCAATTGCACAAGTAACAGTGAGGGGGGTAAACAGCCCAAGGATTAAACAGACAGTGAGGGGGGTAAACAGCACAAGGGCCGGTAAAAGCAGATGGAAAGTGAGTGTAAAATGTCACTATGACAGGACAGGCCCCACATTCCTTCCCCTCTGTCCCCCCCCCCTCTCCCCCACAACCTGCCTCACCTAACACTACGGGCAATTTAGCATGGCCAATTCACCGAACCTGCACAATTTTTTTTCGTATTGTGGGAGGAAACCGGAGCACCCGGAGGAAACCCATGCAGACTCGGGGAGAATGTGCAAACTCCACACAGTCAGTCGCCTGAGGCGGGAATTGAACCCAGGTCTCTGGCGCTGTGAGGCAGCAGTGCTAACCACTGTGCCACCCATAATCTTCCAATTTATATGGAGGTCAGAGATGGATTGGGTCCGAAGGGACTCGCTGATCAAAGATCTGGGCAACGGGGGGAAAAATACACAATGCCACCCTCACCCTGTGTGTGTGGCAGCATCAAGCTGTGCGTGGATCCCCAGTACGCAAACACCAAGTGTCACTACCTACTGAGGTTCTACCTACCCCAGGTGTTGCAAAGGATGGGCCTGGTCTCACTGCCGCGGAACGCTCAGAGTAGTTGGACCGTTCCGTATCACCTGTCCTTCATGGAGAAGTTTATGAAGAAAAACACCTTTGACCACAAGTCCATCAGGAAGTGGTCAGCACGTAGTGTTCTTGAGACCCTTTGGGAAAAGGAGAGGGTGGATCCTGTCGAGCGGTTCCCTGAGCAGACTGTCAAAGCCATTTGGCAGAATGCCTCATCGTCAGAACTTTCCAACAAGCACCAAGACATGGCTTGGCTGGTGGTGAGAAGGGCTCTGCCTGTGAGATCCTTTATGTACGCCCGGACTCTAAGCTGCACCACACGCTTTGTGGAGTTTGCACATTCTCCCCGTGTCTGCGTGGGTTTCCTCCCACAATTCAAAGATGTGCAGGTTTGGTGAATTGGCCATGCTAAACTGCCCGTAATGTTAGGTGCACTAGTTAGAGGGAGATGGGTCTGGGTGGGCTACTCTTCAGAGGGTCGGTGTGGACTGGTTGGGCCGAAGGGCCTGTTTCCACACTGTTGAGAATCTAATCTAATCCTTCTGGGCTGATCAGAGTCTAGCGGCCCGGCTGTATCAAAGAATAAACTATTGCTTGTATGATTGACAAAGAGTCATTTCCAGGTGTGTTTATTGACCAATCCCAGAAATCCGAAGATCCGGACTAGCAGTCCGAACAGCCAGACAGGAAATGGTTAATGTCCCCAGGATGTGGGGAGCAAATAAGACAACAAGGCATTAACACCAACACCAGGGAGAACCTGAATATACAGACGTGACAAACATTAGTGGCAAGCCAGAATCACAGATGTACAGCAGAGAAACAGTCCCTTCAGTCCATGCTGACCAGATATCCTAAATCAATCTAGTCCCATTTGCCAGCACTTGGCCCATGTCCCTCTAAATGTTTCCCAACATATACCCATCCAGATACCCTTTAAAAGGTTATAATTGTAGCCACCACTTCCTCTGGCAGCTCATTCTTTACACACACCACCCTCTGTACATAGGAGTTTCTCCTTAGGTTTCTTTTAAATCTCACCCTAAACCTATGAGCAACCACAGATCAAAGATCTTGTCTGTTTACCCTCGCCATGTCCCACATTATTTATACAAGGTTGTAGGGTCACCCCTGTGGGATATAGGTAAAGCACTGTTACTTCTGCAACCATAATTGCTTCTGCAAAGTGAATGAACTAACATCAGGGTATAATTGTTTCAGCCAACAGTGGAGTTAACAAGAATGAAAGCTATGTGAAGGAAATATATAATTGCTTTTGTATTAGCTACAATGTGCATACATGAAATGTGCCTGCAAATAATGTTACAGACAAACAGATAAAGGTGCTGTGAGGGGAGGGGGTGTAGATTAAACTAGATGTGCTCGTACAAACAGTTATAACCATCTATTTCCTGATTCTGCAAAAACAAAAAACACACAATCAAGGAGGTTAGAAAGCTCAGTGTCGGCGAAAAATGGGAGGAAATGTTGCTTTCGCAAACAAGGAAGCAGCTGGCAGTGAAAGAGGATATACACTAACACTTTGTTCACACACAAGGCCGGATAAGGCAAGAAATAGACAAGAGTAATGGGCGCCACCGGGAAAGAATGGAGGGACAAACCGATCTTTCACGGGTCAGCTTGGAACATCAGGACGAGGGGGGTGGGGGAATGTGAATGAGGGAAAGAAGCTGAATGTGCTGGAGCCAAAGTGGAGCAAGAACAGAGGATGCAAAACCGGCTTGAAGCTGCAATGAGGAATATTGCATGTTCTGTACTTGGACCTGTTGCAGTTACTGGTGGGAATCGGGTGCATTTTAAACATCAAAACAGAAAAGATATCCAGCCCTCCCCCTTCCCAATCTCTATCCTTCAGTCCCTCCTCACCCGGGTAACTAAGACACATACCTGAGTTTGCGGAGTCTGCTCCCTCCCTGGATTCACTCCAGTTGCTACAAGTGACCAATTTCCCCTCCTCCCATCTCTGTCTCCCTCCCAGGATGAAGAGTTGCCCAGACAGAGTGAGATTCACATTGAAACGGACAGGGCCACTTCCGCGTTGTGACGTCACAAAGGAACTAGGGGCGGGGCGAGGAAACGTGACGGTGCAGGAGGCGGGGCGAGTCCTTCAGCGGGCCGCCGCACCGCGCATGCGCGGCCCCAGCAGCAGACGGGGAGGACAACTCACTTTCCAAACCCCCTCCCTTCAGAGAATCCCCACAGTGTGGAAGCAGGTCACTCGGCCTCACCGACCCTCCCAAGGGTCACCCACCCACACCCATTCCCCCACATTGAACCCTGAGGAATTGTTAGAAACGAAAATCGCTTCGTAATAATCGCTCGAGACAAATTCAGGAAAACAAAGGTTTATTTCCAAGTCTGCAGAGTTGGGCACCCTTCTGAGAAAAAGGCGCCCCGAGGCTTACAAAGTTTCTCATTATATACAGCACAAGTCCCTCCCCTCCTTGGCTCTAACCAGCCACGAGGTTCACATTCTTAAACCGTCATTATTCTCCAATTTGCACCCTTATCACAAAGTCTGCAACAAATGTCTCCAGAGTTGTTGTTTTTTTACCCTGTAGTCTTATCAGTCAAAGACTTATTCTTCTCTGTCTGTGCTAGCGGTCTTATCAATCTGTAGCAGATGTCTCTCGAGTCGTTTTTCTATCCTGCAGTCTTATCAGTCAAGGACTCATTCTTCCCTGTCTGTGTTAATGGTTTCATCAATCAAGGACTTGTTTTTACTCTGCTCACAAAATGTCAGCATTTGCACAATTTAAATTATCCTACTTTTGAGTATACAAAATGTTTTAGAAAAGAAGTTACTCTGCTCACAAAATGTCAGCATTTGCACAATTTAAATTATCCTACTTTTGAGTATACAAAATGTTTTAGAAAAGAAGCAAAAGTCTTGTCTTTTATTATAGAGCAGCCTGTTGGTTCAGGCACATCTTAATTGTTTGAACCGAAATTGCCTCTCACAATTCCACCCTTTCTCTTTTTAAGATGTGCCTGACCAAGATAAGTGTGAGAGGTAATTTCGGTTCAAACTTTAAGATGTGCCTAGACCACAGACTGATCTATAATAAAAGACAAAACTTTTGCTTCTTTTCTAAAACATTTTGTATACTAAAAAGTAGAATAGTTTAAAATTGTGCATGCAGTTTGTGAGCAGAGTAAAAACAAACAGGCCCTTGATTGATGAAACCATAAACACAGGCAGGGAAGGATGAGTCCTTGACTGATAAAGACTGCAGGACAGGGAAACGACTCGAGAGACATCTGCTACAGATTGATAAGACCGCTAGCACAGACAAAGAATAAGTCTTTGACTGATAAGACTACAGGGGGAGAAAGACAACACCTCTCGGAACATTGGAGACATTTATTGCAGACTTTGTGATAAGGATGCAAGTTGGAGAATAATGACGGTTTAAGAATGTGAACCTCATGGCTCGTTAAGAGCCAGGAAGGGGAGGGTCTGGAGACATTTGTTGCAGACTTTGTGATAAGGGTGCGAATTGGAGAATAACAACGGTTTAAGAATGTGAACCTCATGGCTCGTTAGAACCAAGGAGGGGAGGGACTTGTGCTGTATATAATGAGAAACTTTGTAAGCCTCAGCGCGCCTTTTACTCAGAAGGGTGCCCAACTCTGCAGACTTGCTAATAAAACTTTGTTTTCCTGAATTTGTCTAGAGCGATTATTAAGAAGCGATTTTCGTTTCTAACAGTTTCATAGCAAAATGTGACATCTCAGCTCAGACAATGCAATAAAGGTGTGAGGTCAGAGTCTTCTGTGTCCCGATCTTGGGTCAGACTGATTCTATTTCCAAAGTGGAATTCACAAAATATTGCACGTATTGAGTGCCTGCAGATTTTGCATTTTTTGAGCAAATATAATTCTGCAGATACACATTCACTGGCATGGACTTCTATGTGTGCGTATGTGCATGAGGGAGAGAAAAAGTCTACATCAGTGCTGTCTATCTCTATGCGTATTTGATAACAGATGCTTTATTTCTAGTGATGTAAATCCAAGCTGCATACGAATAGTTAAATGTCAGCGAGAGAGAGAATTCCTCAAGTTGGGCATGAGGAGAAACCTGTGAGATCCCTCCTTCTGGTTTTCTTCCTCATAAACATACAGTAAACACAAACATGTGTTTATTTCTCATTTTGTTTCATTTCTCTTGTTTAATTCCCTGCGATGATGTGGGAGAATTATTAGATTTGGGTCAGCCATTTCGTCACATATTAAAGCCTGGAAACCATTTTGAATCTCAGCTTAGTGCCTGCTTGCTAAAGCTTGTGTTTCCCAGGCTCAGTGGAGACGGTTGGCCTTGCAGCTTTACTGCTTCCTGATAAACAAATTCTTTCCTGACATGGGGCTTTATTTCCACCCCCCACAGTTGGCGAGTCAGGCAGGAGATACCCTGGTCCTCTCAGGTCACCGGCCGATATCCTTTGAGAGATGAAATATAGAGGGTGGTTGCTGCTTTTGTTGTGTCCAAAATAAAGAGGAAAGCTGGCCAGGGACAAAAATGCTGTTAGAAATGTTGATACAATTCTCCCTACTCAGCCACAAGATACTAGTCAGAGAACTCAACAGGGTCCTAGCGTCTGGACGTAATGTTGCTGAGAGCACTTGTGCTTTACAAAGTTAGTAATAATGAATTTGCTTGCCCCAGGGTTTTGAGAGGTGAACCCCTATTTGATAAGCCCTAGACCCACACTGAGGTCCGTGCCATCCTTCAAGATGCCCCCGATCTGTTCGAGTGCCCAATATTAGTTTTAAATGGCGAGTAGAAATCTGCAGTAAGTATAATCGCTCGCTTCAGGATGTCCTGACTTGAATGAATTCGACATACAGGACACATTGGGGCAACTATGAAAGACTCCGTTGTACTTCCCCCGAGTTGTGGACTCATGCAGAGACATGAACAACTTGCTTTGGAAATAGTGTTCAATTTACAAATGGAACAGCTGAGAGGGATTGAGAGTTTGCACACTTGGCTAAGCAGCAATGTGTCAGGATTTATGAGGCTCAACTCCCTAACTTGGGCTGTTCTGGAATGTGAGTGCCTCATTACCCTTGGAAGGAAGGAATAAATGAAAGCTGACAAACTGAGACATGGAGAAAGTTGAAGAGTGTTACACAGAGAGAGAGAGGGGTGCAGGCAGAGAGAGTGTGTTTGTTAACCACCTCCTTGCCTGGTCAGCCTTTTTCCCTGTCGACAACTTGCTTTTATAGAATCACCTCACGTACATTGTTATGAATATTGTCTAATAAGAGTAGATGTATTTAGTAGATGAATCAAAACCACCCCAATGGCTGAAACAGCGGACACTCTCGTGTTGGACAAGTGGGAAATAATTGCATCAGTGAACCAAAACTCTTCAGAGTTTACATTCACGGGAAGGCCAAGCCTCAGCATTAGGACCGGGGCATATTGGGGCTGAGATGGAAAGGCCCGTTCCTAGTCCCTGCTGGGGTTCCCCGGTCAACAGTCAAGGTCATGGGGAGGCCGCATGGACACACACACAACACAATGAAAACGAGCGCCACCTCCTGGAGGAACACCAGAAGACCCCCGTCAGAGACACATCTTCAGTCTTCATCGTGAATGGTTCAGCCTGATCATTCTGCCTTTCACTGCACTCTTCCTTATCTTTCTTTCACTAACTATGTTTGATTGGGCCTGATAACCTCTAATAAACAGGAATTACAGTTTAATACTTTTTTTTATGCACAGAAGGTCAACCACTCTAGCTGCTAGGTATGTGCCCATATCCCCATCCATCCTGAACTCGTACCAAGCGAGCCCTTATGGTGTTTGAGCAACTTGCAGCTTTCTTTCCCCTGCCTTTGGAACTGCTCGACTGGAAATCAAAGTCACCCCGCAGACAATCCTGTGCTCGGCTCAGTTCACTGTTGCGGCCCTCCTCTCCAGCGATCTCCCAGATGCCGAGATTTCCCATTCCCGATGAAACCCCTGATGATGATTCCCAATCCCTGGCGCCTTCTGCCCCTGTCCTTACTGAACCTGAGGACTATCAGTCCGATCTCCAGGCACCAACCCCTGACAATCCCCCTGGCTCTGGGTATAATCCCCCTTTTGCTGACACCCCCAATCTCCTCTTTTTAATAAAAAAGGAGGGATTGTGGGAGAATGTGATCAAAATTGACAAAACTGCATGGAAGCCATATTGTCACAAAGCAATGTTTGCAGTAAAATGTAGCCTGTTAACAGAATGCTGTCTGAGCCCTGGCTAAGGAATTCTGTTTTGATAGCCTGACCTTGCAGCTGCAGGCTGTCTCTGCTCCTCAGGCCATTAGACTGTGCTGCTTCATAGAATGATGGATTGGTTCTCTCTGCCCCTTATCAGTAATTAGAGCCGAGCTGAACCTGCAGTATCAGATAACATTCAGTTTTGTAGACATGAAGAAATGTAGGTCCGGAGAATGTATGTGAACCTTACGACTGCCCCTCAGTTGCATAATTAATGGAGAGTGGGGCTTGTGTTTTACATAAAACTTGTAACATTCTGTATTTTATTGGAATACGTCAGACTTTATTTTGAACTAAGAGGTATTCCCCAATGGCAACGAATAAAGCTAGTTAATTGCTCAAGGTCTCCTCTCCTGACTACTTTACTTTAAACGATTTGACACACGAGTTACTTTGCTCCAACAGTACTAATAGTTACATCGAAGGGAGAGAGAATTCCTCAAGTACGGCACTATCAGAATCCTGGGACAGCCCTATTTCTGGTTTACTTCCGAATGGACAAACATTAAGCATTTATTTATTTCTGATTTTGTTTCATTTTTCTTGTTTGATTCCCTGCTGTGACTACCCTCTGTCTCTGGAATGGTGACAGGCTGAGATTGTAGGTTGGCTTTCGATTGACTGAATGTTTTCTTGTTCTGGAAGCTGTCAAAGAGGCGTGAAAGCTTCAGCAGAAGTCCAGCAAAGGTGAGGATAGACCGACATCTTACTCTGTGGGAACAGGGAGATCAGAGGACAGAGAAATCAGGGCCTGAAACCCAAGCTGACACCAGACTACCCTGTGATCAGTGCTTTGATTAGCAGTGCCAACCATCTCTGCCTTTACCTCGCTCCCCATCTGACTCCCCCCTCAATATTCAGGATCCAATTCTTGCCATCCTGAAGCCATGTCTCTGTAAGGAGTCTCAGACCATAGTTATTCACTTCAATGAGTGCAGTTAATTCATTCACTTTTGTTACAATGTGGCACACATTCAGATTCACCATGTATCATTTCAATTTTTGTGATCTTTAGAATCCAGTTTTGATTGCTGGTATATTTACTCTCCTTGTCCCTTTCTATTGTTCTCTGGTGTTCATTTTCCACATCACTACATTGCTCACTGGCCTTGATTTGGATTGGCCATGCTAAATTGCCCACAGTGCCCAGGGATGTGCAGGTTAGGTGGGTTAGCCATGGGCAATGCGGGGTTATAGTTTCATAGTAATAGAAGCAGGAGTAGGCCATTTGGCCCTTCCAGCCTGCTCCACCATTCATTACGATCAGGGCTGATCTATCCACTGTCTGAGCTCCTCTTCCCTGCATTGTCCCAACTACCCTTAATTCCCAGACTCAACAGAGACACTCGGCCTTGCAGCTGTACTGTTACCTGATAAACAAATTCTTGTCTTGCATGGAAGTATCCTTCTCTTTGCAAGGACCTATTGTATACTTATCAGCTACTAACCAATACTGTCCAGACACTGCGTTGCTGGGCAAAGTGACTTAGGTTGCTCAAATTCCTGCAATTAACAGTTTGCTAATTGTTAAATGATTGTAACCTATATAATCATACAACTCTCTGTTTCTCGTCAGAGTGACTTGTGACCATAAGGTCGACTTGGCTCTCCCCGTGAGCTCCGAATAAACAGTCAATAACCCAAGGTTTGTGTGTCATGATTACTTACCTAATGCTTATTGGACTACTACGAGCAAGTTACCCACAGCATAATCCACTTCCATTCCCAACATGGATCAAGACACCATCCTTTTTTGCCAGACAAGTAAATGTCTCAAGCTCAGGAAACAAAGCCTGTCAAACATTAACAGGCACAGATCTAGACCAACCTTTCCCAGAGTCTGTCCCTTCACCTCGATTGACTTTCTTTTTCCCCTCAGCTCCTACAAACCAACAGCTGAACCCAAGGATGAGAAAAGAAATGGGAAAGAGGGCGAGAAAAGAGAGTGCGGTCCTCCCAGATGTTAAACAGAGGAAGGAAGTTACAGTCTGGACTGAAGCTCAATCTTCATTCAGAGAGAGAGGAGCAACAGCAACTTCAGAAGCTCATGGTCGACCTTCCGCATTCAGACAGTGGCGGAGGTTCTGATTGGCAGGAGGACCAGGCCCCTTCCGGTCCTAGAGGGTTTCCCAAAGATTGGTCTCCCCGTCCATCAGAACGACAAGGGGAGGGGTCCCATTACAATCTCACACATGCGCACTATGAACACTGCTCACGGCCAATAGAGCGGTGTCTGGACCGCATGGGATTGTGGGTACTACATTAGCCATTACAGAGATGAAAGCCAGTGTCCCATATGCCTTCTTAACCGTCCTTTTTTATGTGTTAATGACGAACACGTCAAGAGCTAATCTTTAATCGATTTTCAATTGATAGACTGAGTGAAACACTACAGGTGTTTAACTCTCTATTTCCAGTTCAGTGTCAGTATATCGCTCTTTATCTGTCCTCAAATAAGGACCGAATCAAAGCCTGACGTCTGTTCCACCTGAAAGTTGATTTTTGTTTAGTTTGCAGGTTCCAACCCTCCGTTTCAATCATTTATTAAAAATTATTCGTGTTACATGGGCTTCGCTGGCTGGCCAGCATTTAGTTCCCCTTGAGAAGGTGATGGTGACCTTCTGTGGTCCACACGCTGTACGGTGACCTACAATGTCCTGAGGGAGAGAATTCCAGGATTTAGACCCAGCAACATTGAAGGAACAGCAATGTGTTTCCAAGTCAACAGGTTGTGTTCCCAAGCATCTGTTGCCTTGGTCCTTGTAGATGGAAGTGGTTGTTGGTTTGGAAGGTATTTTCTAAGTATCTTTGGTGAATTTCTGTGTTGCATCTTGTAGATCGTACACATTCCTGCTTCTGAACAATGGGACAGAGGGAGTGGATGTCTGTGGAGATGGTGCCAATCAAGCAGGCGACTTTGTCCTGGATGGTATCAAGCTTTTTAGATGCTGTTGAAGCTGCACCCATCCAAGCTGGTGGGAGAGTATTCCATTACACTGCTGACTTGTGCCTTGTAGAAGATGGACAGAGTTTGGGGAGTCAGGAGGCGAGTTACTCGCCATAGTATTCCTGACCTGTTGCCTGCTCTTGTTGCCATTGTGTCTGTGATTAGTCTAGCTGAGTTTCTGGTCAATGGTAAACCCCAAGAACGTTGATAGTGGGGTGTTTAGTGACAGTAACACTGTTGAATATCACGGGGCAGTGGTCAGATTATCTCTTTTGGGGATGAGTCATTGTTTGTCATTGGCATGGCATATATGTTACTTGCCACTCCTGAGCCCATTGGATATTGTTAAGATCTTGTTGCATTTCAAACTGAACTGCTTCAGTTTGTGAGGAGTTGTGAATCGTGCCGAACATTGTGCAATTATTGGTGAATATCACCACCTCTGACCTTATGATGAAGATGGTTGAGCCTCAGACACTATCCTATGAATTCCTGCAGAGACGTCCTGGAACTGAGATGACTGACCTCCAACAACCAAAACCATCTCTCTTTATGCCAGGTATACCTTAACAATTATGACACACAAATAATATTTCAAAACTAATTGAAGGAATACATATGAGACACCCCTCTTTTTGATTCGATTCCCTATAGTGTGGAAACAGGCTTTTTGGCCTACCCCGTCCACACCGACCCTCTGAAAAGTAACCCACCCAGACCCATTTACCCCTGGCTAATGCACCTAACACCATGGGCAACTTAGCATGGCTAATTCGCCTGACCTGCACATCTTTGGACTGTGGGTGGAAACTGCAGCACCCAGAGGAAACCCATGCAGATACAGGGAGAATGTGCAAACTCCACACAGGCAATCGCCCGAGGCTGGAATCAAAACTAGCACCCTGATGCTGTGGGGCAGCAATGCTAACCACGCAGCTCCCCCTTGTCCATTCCCCCTGACACCCACAGCTCCCCCTGTCCATTCCACCCACTGTCCATTCCCCCCGACATTCTCTCTCTCTGTCCATTCTCTTTTCACTCCCAGCTTCTTTTCTATTCTCCCTCTATAATCCGAACACCCTGTCCATTCTCTCTCACGCAACCCTCTGCACCCCTGTCGTTCCTTTCCCCACCCTCTGCCTCCTGACTAGTCCTTCTATCAAACCTCTGCCCCCATCTCTCCTCGCTCCACCCACCCCCTGCCCCCCATCTCTCCTCTCTCCACCCCATCCCCTGCCCCCATCTCTCCTCCCTCTCCACCCCACCCCCTGCCCCCATCTATTCTCGCTCCACCCCACCCTCTGCCCCCATCTATTCTCTCTCCACCCCACCCCCTGCCCCCATCTATTCTCTCTCCACCCCACCCCCTGCCCCCCCATCTATTCTCTCTCTCACCCCACCCCCTTCCCCCATCTCTCCTCTCTCCACCCCACCCCCTTCCCCCATCTCTCCTCTCTCCACCCCACCCCCTGCCCCCATCTATTCTCTCTCCACCCCACCCCCTGCCCCCATCTATTCTCTCTCCACCCCACCCCCTGCCCCCATCTATTCTCTCTCCACCCCACCCCCTGCCCCCCCATCTCTCCTCTCTCCACCCCATCCCCTGCCCCCATCTATTCTCGCTCCACCCCACCCCCTGCCCCCATCTCTCCTCTCTCCACCCCACCCCCTGCCCCCCCATCTCTCCTCTCTCCACCCCATCCCCTGCCCCCATCTATTCTCTCTCCACCCCACCCCCTGCCCCCCCATCTATTCTCTCTCCACTCCACCCCCTGCCCCCATCTCTCCTCTCTCCACCCCACCCTCTGCCCCCCATCTATTCTCTCTCCACCCCACCCTCTGCACCCCATCTATTCTCTCTCCACCCCACCCCCCCATCTATTCTCTCTCCACCCCACCCCCTGCCCCCATCTCTCCTCTCTCCACCCCACCCTCTGCCCCCATCTATTCTCTCTCCACCCCACCCTCTGCCCCCCATCTATTCTCTCTCCACCCCACCCCCTGCCTCCATCTATTCTCTCTCCACCCCACCCCCTGCCCCCATCTATTCTCTCTCCACCCCACCCCCTGCCCCATCTATTCTCTCTCCACCCCACCCTCTGCCCCCATCTCTCCTCTCTCCACCCCACCCCCTGCCCCCATCTCTCCTCTCTCCACCCCACCCCCTGCCCCTATCTATTCTCTCTCCACCCCACCCCCTGCCCCCATCTCTCCTCTCTCCACCCCACCCTCTGCCCCCCATCTATTCTCTCTCCACCCCACCCTCTGCACCCCATCTATTCTCTCTCCACCCCACCCCCTGCCCCCCCATCTATTCTCTCTCCACCCCACCCCCTGCCCCCATCTCTCCTCTCTCCACCCCACCCTCTGCCCCCATCTATTCTCTCTCCACCCCACCCTCTGCCCCCATCTATTCTCTCTCCACCCCACCCCCTGCCTCCATCTATTCTCTCTCCACCCCACCCCCTGCCCCCATCTATTCTCTCTCCACCCCACCCCCTGCCCCATCTATTCTCTCTCCACCCCACCCTCTGCCCCCATCTATTCTCTCTCCACCCCACCCTCTGCCCCCATCTCTCCTCTCTCCACCCCACCCCCTGCCCCCATCTATTCTCTCTCCACCCCACCCTCTGCCCCCATCTATTCTCTCTCACCCCACCCGCTGTCCCATGTCCATTCTTCCAGCCCCCACCATCCAATCTCTCTCGCTCATCCCACTATTTGCCACCCCCCGCGTCATTCTCTCTCCCCTGTTGTGGGGAAAAACACCAGGCTCAGAGTCAGAATTGGGGTTCAATGACAAAGTTTATTGCACAAGGAAATTCCGGGGAGAGAAAGACACCAACAGCACAGTGTCAGCTCCGAGACTTCTCTCGACCCGGAGCACACGTCAAGAAACTTTTATACATTTTGTGATACAATCGGTCAGGGATGAGATTATTGTCTTTGTAACATGATTTGTTTATGGTAATCCTTGCAGAATCGTTGATAGTTGATACAATCATTGTCTGTTCCCACACAACCTTTGTTAATTTCCACACAGTCGTTGTCAGTTTCAGTGCAGACATTGTCCATTTCAATGTCTCCATGGAAATCCATTGTTGTTGTAATGGGCGCTAATTGCTCTCCCTGAGAAGGAGGATTCCTGCAGCCCTGGCTATTAGCATTTGGTATTGAGTCTGTATCATGCTGTTGGCACTTCTATAAGAGGTGTTGGCTGGACCCAGACACTTCGGCGGGCAGTGTTCATTACTCATGAATATTCTCTCCCCCACCCGCCTTAAACTAATCACCTGGGTTGTGAGTCCATTGTGCTAACATTCTGGTGGCCCCAGGCAATGTCTGTATCTGCTCTGCTGTTTCTCTCCATATTGTGATCCAGTGACCATCTTGTGTGTCTGTGTGCCTAGTATCACCCTGCCCTGTGCCATCTCCCACTTCTCCGCCACGCCCACTCTCTCTCTCCTCCGTTCAATTTCTCTATCAACCCCACTCATTCTCTCTCTCTACCCCCACCCTCTGCCCCCCGTCCATTTTCTCTCTCTCTGTCCCCCATCCATTCTGTCTCTTTTCTCCCCAGCCCCCACCACACCCGTCCTTTCTCGAGCCTCGAACCATCTTTGACCGCTGTATCAAGTCCTTCAAAGGACAGAGAGAGAGAGAGGGAGATAATGGATAGTAATGACTCTACCTGGGAGTCGGGAGGGGTGAGAAATGGCTGATCTTCTAAATTGAGAATACCTAAAATGATTTTTGCAAGGTTTGTAGCTCAGGTTGAGGTTTAAGGTGTAGGTTTGCTCGCTGAGCTGTAGGTTTGATATCCAGACGTTTAATTACCTGGTGATGAAACCAGCGTCTGTGCAAAAAGGTTGCCCCTCAGAAATCTTTCCCCTCTCACTCTAAACCCGTGCCCTCCATATCTGGACTTGCGAAACGTGGGGAAAAGACATACAAAAGTTGAGCAGCCAGACAGAATGCAAAAACAATACAATGTCGAATCACAGGGAAAAACAAATTGTAGCTCGACCCCTTTTTTGTCCTATTGGCATTTGGACTCTTAAAATCTGACAGGAACACCAGCACCCCTAGTGAGCATACTGCGCATGTTTCCCGGTGTCAGTAACGCAGTGCACATGCCCAATGGTGTCAGCTAAACACTGGGCATGCTCATCGCTTTCCGCAAAAAAAAGGGCGCGCGACCTTCCTTTCATAGTCCAATAGGGGACCGTGGAGGACCAAACAAAAACTGGTCCTCCTGCCAATCAGAGCCACCCCATTGTCTGAATGCGGAAGTTGGACCATGAGTTTCTGAAGCTGCTCCTCCTGCTCCTCTCTTTCTGAATCGACATTGAGCTTCACTCAGACCGCAAATTCCTTCCTCTGTCTCAGATCTGTGAGTACGGCACTCTCTTTTCTCGCCCCCTTTGCCATTTCTACTTCTTTCCGGAGTCCAATTGTTGACTTACACCAACTGAAAGGAAAGGGATTTAACCCCGGGATTGGACGGACTATGGAAAAGTGATCGAGGTATGTGTCTCAATTGGCAAAATAGACAGACAGGAGGCTGGAAGGACACAGCAAATCAGGCAGCATCAAGAGGTGTAGAAGTCGATATTTCGGGTGTAACCCTTCTTCAGGACTGGGGCTGGGGCTGGGGCTGGGGCTGGGGCTGGGGCTAAAGTGGGGATAGGTGAAGATAGGGAGAGGGTCCGGCCTAATTAATCATTGGGTGGAAGAAATCAGGTTGGTGACAGGAAGGAGTGGGAGTGAGGGGCACGGGGCTGAGAAGGGAGTCGGGGGATGGAAAGGGAGGTTATTTGAAATTGGAGAACTCGATGTTGGGTCCTGCAGGCTGTAGGCTGCCCGGGTGGAAGATGGGGTTTGTTCCCTAATTTGCAGTTTGGTTCGTTGTGGCAATAGAGGAAGCCTATGATGTTCTTGTCAGAAAGGGAGTGGGAAGGGGAATTAAAATCGATGGTGACTGGGA
This sequence comes from Chiloscyllium punctatum, assembly GCF_047496795.1. NCBI lineage: Eukaryota > Metazoa > Chordata > Chondrichthyes > Orectolobiformes > Hemiscylliidae > Chiloscyllium > Chiloscyllium punctatum. The sequence continues at coordinate 15,266,851 of NC_092774.1, forward strand.
GGTCTGGTCAGCCTCTATGGACCCGGCTGTGATGCTCACCAATCCGTTCCCCAAGTTTACGCTCAGTCTCCCCGAAGTCGAGAAGACCACAATTTACAAACACGTGGCAAATGCAGTATCTCAATGTGAACTTATAGCCTTTGCTACGGAAAAAAATAGCAGAAAGACAGTGTATTATTTAAATGGTGATACTTTGGGATGTGGCGAAAGTGAGAACTGCAGATGCTGGAGATCAGAGGCAAAGTGTGGTGCTAGAAAAAGGCAGTAGGTCAGGCAACATCTGAGGACCTTGAGAGTTGACATTTCGGTCCCGAGCACTTCATCAGGAATGATGTGTGGATGGACAAAGGGTCTGATTCTGTGCTGTATGACTCTAATCATCTTCGGGGAGAGCAGAAGGGTGATTGTGAAGGTTGGAGTTTAAGAGGAGCTTTCAAAGATGTTTGCCCTTAATGGGAGCAGAAGAAGTTACAATGAAATCTTGCATTTGTGAGACAGCAACTGAGTGAGTGAGTAAATCCGAGGTTTTGGTGCAAAGTGGGAATTCGTTGCACTGTGAGGATGAAGCCCTACCTATTGAGTCATTTCTGCTGGTGAATGAAACCAGACTCAAGATTAGGAGGAGTAAATTTAGGACAGGGATGAGGAGGAACTGCTTTTCCTGGAGTCTAGTGAATCTATGGAATTCTCTGCCCCAGGAAGCAGTGGAGGCAGCTTCATTAAGTATATTCAAGACACAGTTGGATGGGTTTTTGCATGGTACGGGAATTAAAGGTAGTTGGGACAATGCAAGGAGGAGGATCTCAGATGATGAATAGATCAGCCATGATCTTAATGAATGCCGGAACAGGTTGGATGGGCCAAATGGCTTCTCCTGCTTCTATCACTGTGTAACTGTAACCCTGCATTTCCCACGGCTAACCCACCTAACCTGCACATCCGTCATCATTATAGGCAATTTAGCATGGCCAATCCAAATCAAGGCCGGTGAGCAGTGAGGTGATGTGGAAAATGAACATCAGAGAAAGGGACAAGGAGAGTAAATGTACCAGCAATCAAAACTGGATTCTAAAGATCACAAAAACTGAAACGGTGAGTCTGAATGTGTGCTGCATTGTAACAAAATTGAATGAATTAACTGCACACATTGAAGTGAATAGTTATGGTCTGAGACTCCTTACAGAGACATGGCTTTAGGATGGCAAGGATTAGATTCTGTATATTGAGGGTGTTGTCTAATGGGAAGCTTGGTAAAGGTAGAGGGTTGGCACTGCTCATCAAAGCACTGATCACATGGTAGTCTGATGTCAGCTCGGGTTTTAGGGCCTGGTTTCTCTGTCCTCTGTTGATCTCCCTGTCCCCAAGGAGTATGATGTCGGTCTGTGCTCAGCTCTGCTGGATTTCTGCTGAAGTTTTGTCCCCTTTTTCACCTTCTGGAACAATAAAGCATTCAGTCAATCAAGCCCCAACCCACCATCTCCCAGTCTGTCAGCCACCCAGGCACAGTGTAATCACAGCAGGGGATCTCACAAGAAAAAGGAAACCAAATTCGAAATGACGAGGTGCTCGTGTTTAATGTTTGTTCATGAGAAAGTCAACCACAAATGGGGCTCTCCCAGGATTCTTATACTATCCTACTTGAGCAATTCTCTCTCCCTTACATCTAACTCTGAGAACCCAGCTATGATTAACAACAATATTTCTACCAACAGAAGTAAGGCACATGTTCTCAAATAGACAGAGGGATATACAAGATGCGCACATACAAGATCTCTCATACACACACACACACACACACACACACACACACACACACACATTCACGGGAGTGAATGCACATTTGCAGAGCTGAGCTCAAATGTTACTTTTTGTTATAAAACTTCAAGTTCGCTTGATAAGGTGCTTTCCAGGAAGTTCTGGGATTTGCATATTAATGATACCTACAACCCATTTGTAAAGATGAAAGCCTTAACAATCCAGGTTTGTTCAATGGATCATTTCAGTGACAGGACACTGTCATGTTTTTCTATAAATTCTTTGTCTTATTATTTTATTCTCCAGAACCACTTGATGAAGGAACAGTGCTTCAAAAGCTAGTGCTTCTAAATAAACCTGTTGGAGTATAACGCGGTGTTGTGATTTTTAACTTTGTCCAGTTTAGGGGGAGAAATTGCTATGCTAAATTACCCATAGTGCCCAGGGATGTGCAGGTTAGGTGTGATAGTCAGGGAGTAGAGCAACAGGTGTAGGGGAATGGATGTGGGTGGATTACCCTTTGGAGGGTCAGTGTGGACTCGTCGGGCCGAGTGGCCTACTTCCACACTGTGGGGATCCTGTGAAGGGAAGGAATTCCTGCAAACTGTGCAGGGCAGTGCAGGCTAGCCAGCTGGCCGGTATCGCCCCACCCCTTCCTCTCGCCCCTTTTCCCATTCCCTACCCCACCCCTGACCCATTGAAGGTGTCACAACGCGGAAGTGGCCCTGTCAGTTTGCATGAGACTCCCTCCCTCTCAGCAATTCTTCATCCTGGGAGTGTGTGGGGGGAATCTGTTCACTTGTGCCAACTGGAGTGAATCCAAGGAGGCAGCAGCCTCTGCAAACTCAGGTATGTGTCTTAATTACCCGGGTGAGGAGGGACAGAAGGATGGGGTGGAGCTGTTTTCCCCATCGCGCCAGAGTCTGAGATTTTTATAAAATCATGAGGGGTATGGATAGGGTAAATGGACAAGGTCTTTCCCTTGGGATGGGAGAGTCCCAAACTGGAGGGTCATAGGTTCAGGGTGAGGGCGGGGGGAGATGGAAAAGAGACCTCAGGGGCAGCTTTATCATGAAGAGGGTGGTGCTTTTATGGAATGAGCTGCCAGAGGAAGTGGTGGGGGCTGGTAGAATTCCAACAGTTAAAAGGCATCTGGATGGGTGTATGAATACAAAGGGTTCAGATGGGTCAGGGCCAAGTGATGGTAAATGTGACTGGAGTCATAGAGATGTACAGCACAGAAACAGACCCTTCGATCCAACTCGTCTTTGCTGACAAGAGAGCCAACCCAATTTAGTCCCAGCTGTCAGCACCCGGCCCATATAGGGGCCAAGTGATGGCAAACGTGACTAGATTAATTTAGGATATCTGGGCAGGTTGGGCCAAAGGGTCTGTTTCCGTGCTGTGTGACTCTAATTGTCTTCAGTGAAAGCAGAAGTGTGGTTGTGAAGGCTGGACTTTCAGAGCATGTTTTGCCCTGATTGGGAGCAGAAGAGTTTGACTGAAGTGTGTTGGTGTTAATGCGTTGATGTCTCATTTTGCTCCCACCTTCTCGGGGTCATTAACCATTTTGTGTCTGGTCCTTCCTCAAGAAGCTGCATTGCAGGTTCACCCTGAATTGACACTTTATTTTTGCTTCCCAAAATCAGACCTGCTCACTCTCAGCAGTATCCCAGTATTGTGAAAGATATTAACTTTCAGGTGGAGGTATCCAAAATTCAGAGATGTCAGTCTTGATGTTTTTGCTTTTTCTGCCCCTGTAAGATCCTGAATCAGCACCTTCAGGGGAATTAGTTAGATCAGAGTGAGAACAGAGGGGAAGGGAGAGTGGGATGGTGCTTTCAATTTTGTGGAACAACAATAGAATATTCCACAGAAAGTAGAATTGCTTGTTCTGAATTTCTATCCTCCACTGATAGTAATGACTTTTGTAATCTCTTTTTGCAGAGTATTTGAAAATCTGAAGTCAGAAGATTCAAAATCAACAAATGAAGGGCTTATGCCCGAAACGTTGACTCTCCTGTTCCTCGGATGCTGCCTGACCTGCTGTGATTTTTCCAATGCCACACATTTCGGCCCTGACTCTCCAGCGTCTGCAGTCCTCACTTTGAGTCAATGTCTGACAGTCACTCAGTGCATTCGGACCGCAACGGTTTTCAACTATGATTCTGTGAGAAGGAGCAAAGCTTTTTGGTTCCTGTTTGGGTACATTTTCAGCGTCAGTGGGACTGGATGAGAGACCCTACTGTTGCAGCGCACTGAGTGTGGAGCCTGAAACAGTTATACGGCCTGGGAAGAGGAATTGACGGCAGTGTGGGGCTGTATGCGTGTTTGTGTGTAACTGAAGCGTTGGCCATGGAGAAACCCGAGGAATCCCACCTTTTGGAGAAACGATGGAAGTGTGATGACTGCGGGAAAAGCTTCTGTTTCCCATCTACCCTGGACTCTCATTGGCGCAGCCACACCGGGGAGAGGCCGTTCCCCTGCCCCGAGTGCGGAAAGGCCTTCAGCAATTCCTCCAACCTGCTGAGGCATCAGCAGGTCCACACGGGGGAGAGGCCCTTCAGCTGCCCCAAGTGCAGGAAGGCCTTCAGTAATTCCTCTGCCCTGCTGACCCACCGACGGGTCCACACAGGGGAGAGGCCCTTCCGCTGCCCAGAGTGCGGGAAGTGCTTTACCCAGGTCTCCACCCTGCTGACCCACCGGCGGGTCCACACAGGGGAGAGGCCGTTCACCTGCTGTCAGTGCAAGAAGGCTTACACCTGCTCCTCCACCCTGCGGAGGCACCAGCGAGTTCACCTGGAGGGGAATTGAAACTGTGATGGCCAAGTTGCATCCTTTACCCGGTCTGGCCGACACATGACTCCAGGTCTACAGCAGTGTGGTTGAATCTACACTGCCCCACCCCTCCTCGCTCGGCAAATGAGAGGGGAGAAACTTACTTGGAGACAGAGTATGGATTGAAATTGCTGAGTGAGGAGGCAACACATCCTCCTGGTTACAGCTGTACCAAGGATCCAATTACAAAGGGGCGACTGGGTGCTAACCAATAGTAAAGAACGTGGGGGTGGGGGGTGGAGTGTATGTACTTTGACCTTGAGCTGTTTAAAAAGCAGCTACTTTTTCTCTGCCTTTTTGCAGGAGGGGGTCTGAAGCTGTAACAAAGTTGGGTCGCAATAAAGGTTACCTGAATTTACCCCCTGGCTCAGACTCTCATTGAAAGCTTTGAGCTCCAAGCGGTTTTTGTTTTAAAGCTGATCAGTTCTTTCAGCCTCCTGCACTAAGCTTCCAATGTCGTGTATCAGATGGAGCAGTGAATGAGGAGCCAGTATCATTCGAAATTGTAAGTTTTTCAGGATTGTAGAGTGCATCATTTCCTCGTCATTGTAAAGTTTCCTGGCAGCATCGGGAGGTGTGGGCTGTGTTCAATGGAAACGAGGTGGAGGAGCCAGTGGGGGACTGGCCTGGATGAAGTTAAAAATCGCACAACACCAGGTTATAGTCCAACAGGTTTATTTGGAAGCACTAGCTTTCGGAGCGCTGCTCCTTCACCGGGTAGCTGTGGAGCCCGATCAAAAGACACAGAATTGATAGCAAAAGCTCACAGTGTCATGCAACTGATCGGATATATTGAACAAACCTAGATTGCTGTTAAGTCTTCTATCTTTGAGAATGGATTGCAGGTTTTGGTTCATTAATATGTAAATCCCAGAACATCTTTTAAGCTACGTTCTTGAGATGACTTAAGGTTTTATTTTTAAAAAGGCTGACAGCTCAGACAATGCATTAAAGGTGTGAGGTTCGAGCCTGTCATACCCCAATCTTGGATCAGACTGGTTCTATTTCCAAAGTAGGAATTTATAAAATATTACACAGATTGACTGCCTGCAGTTTCTGCACATTTTGAGCAAAGTAGAATGTATCTGCAAATAATTCTGCCAATTCAAATTCACTTCTTAGAGTTATTTGTGTGTGTGCATGTGAGTTTGTGTGCATGCTTGGTAAAGAGTATAAGCCTGTGAGAGTGTTGGGGGGTGTATGTGTGTGTATATGTATGAGAGAGGTATGAATAAAAGCAAGGGGTTGCATTTTGCTGAAACAAGGAAGGGTGGACCTATACAGGTAGTGGTAGGGCCTTGAGTCTTGTTGGAGAACAGAGACATGGGAGGATTCAGGTGCATAGCTGCATCACTGGGAGACAGGGTGGTCAAGAAGGTGTTTAGCACACTTGCCTTCATTGTTCACCCCATTGAGTATCGGGGTTGGGACATCATGTTGAGGTTCTACAGGATGTTGGTGAGGCCACTTGGAGAGTACTGAGTACAGTTCTGGTGGTCCTGTAATAGGAAGAATACTATTAGAGAGGGTTTAATAAAGATTTACCAGGACATTGCCAGGACTGGAGGGTTTGAGTTATAAGGAGAGACTGGGACACTTTTCACTGAAGTGCAGGAGGTTGAGTGGTGATGTCATTGAGATTTATAAAATCATGAAGAGTGGAGGTAAGGTGAATAGCAAAGGGCTCTTCCTTAGTGTAGAGGTGCTCAAAACTAGGAGGTATATTTTTAAAAGTGAGGGGGGAGAGATTTAAAAGGATCCTGAGGGACAACGTTTTGGTACAGGGTGGTTTGCATATGGAATTAACTTGCTGAGGAAGTGGTAGATGCGGGGACAGTTACAACATTTAAACGACATTTGGATGGGTACATGAATAGAAAGGTTTAGAGGGATATGGGCCAAATGTAAGTAAGTGGGACTAGTTTAGTTTGGGAATCCTGGTCGGCATGGACGAGTTGAACCGAAGGGCCTGTTTCTGTGCTGTCTACCTCTCTGAACCAGAAGTGATCTTATTGAAACCAGTAGAATTCTGAAAGGGGCTTGACAGGATAGATGCCGATAAAATGCTCCTTTGTGGGGAGGGTCATAGAATCCCAACAATGTGGAAGCAGGCCATTCGGCCCATCTATTCCACACTGGCCCTCTGAAGAGCATCCCACCCATTCCTAACCCCTTTCCCCGTATTTCCCATGGCGAATCTATCCTAACTTGCACATCCCAGGGCACTATGGGTAATTTAGCACTGCCAATCCACCCTAAGCAACACCCTAAAATACAGAAGAGGAAGTGTTGGATGTCTTGAAACATAAAGGTGGATAAATTCCCAGGACCTGATCCGGTGTAGCCTAGAGCTCCGTGGGAAGCTAGAGAAGTGATTGCTGGGCCTCTTGCTGAGATATTATCATCAATAGTCACAGGTGAGGTGCCGGAAGACTGGAGCTTGGCTAACATGGTTCCACTGTTTAAGAAGGGTGGTAGTCCAGTAAGCCTGATGTCATTGAGGGGAAAGTTGTTGGAGGGAGTCCTGAGGGACAGGATGTACATGTATTTGGAAAGGCAAGGACTGATTCGGGATAGTCAACATGACACTGTGTGTGGGAAATCATGTCTCACAAACTTGATTGAATTTTTCTGAAGAAGTAACAAAGAGGATAGATGAGGGCAGAGCTGTAGATGTGATCTATATGGACTTCAGTAAGGCATTCAACAAGGTTCCCCATGGGAGACTGATTAGCAAGGTTAGATCTCATGGAGTACAGGGAGAACTAGCCATTTGGATACAGAACTGGCTCAAAGATGGAAGACAGAGGGTGGTGGTGGAGGGTTGTTTTTCAGACTGGAGGCCTGTGACCAGTGGAGTGCCACAAGGATCGGTGCTGGGCCCTCTACTTTTTGTCATTTACATAAATGATTTGGATGCGAGCATAAGAGGTACAGTTAGTAAATTTGCAGATGACACCAAAATTGGAGGTGTAGTGAACAGCGAAGAGGGTTACCTCAGATTACAACAGGATCTGGACCCGATGCGCTGAGAAGTGGCAGATGGAGTTTAATTCAGATAAATGCGAGCTGCTGCATTTTGGGAAAGCAAATCTTAGCAGGACTTATACACTTAATGGTAAGGTCCTAGGGAGTGTTGCTGAACAAAGAGACCTTTGGAGTGCAGGTTCATAGTTCCTTGAAAGTGGAGTCGCAGGTAGATAGGATAGTGAAGGCAGCGTTTGGTATGCTTTCCTTTATTGGTCAGAGTACAGAAGTTGGGAGGTCATGCTGCGGCTGTACAGGACATTGATTAGGCCACTGTTGGAATATTGCATGCAATTCTGGTCTCTTTCCTATCGGAAAAATATTGTGAAACTTGAAAGTGTTCAGAAAAGGTTTACAAGGATGTTGCCACTGTTGGAGGATCTGAGCTACAGGGAGAGAGGCTGAACAGGCTGGGGCTGTTTTCCCTGGAGCATCTGAGGCTGAGGGGTGACATTATTGAGGTTTACAAAATTACAAGGGGCATGGATAGGATAAATAGACCAAGTCTTTTCCCTGGGGTCGGGGAGTCCAGAACTAGAGGGCATAGGTTTAGGGTGAGAGGGGCAAGATATAAAAGAGACTTAAGGGGCAACATTTTCATGCAGAGGGTGGTACATGTATGGAATGAGCTGCCAGAGGGTGGAGGCTGGTACAATTGCAACATTTTAAGAAGCATTTGATGGGTGTATGAATAGGAAGGGTTTGGAGGGATATGGGCCGGGTGCTGGCAGGTGGGACGAGATTCGATTGGGATATCTGGTCGGCATGGACGGGTTGGACCAAAGGGTCTGTTTCCATGCTGTACATCTCTATGACTCTAAAAGCAAGTTGGAGACAAGTAAAAAGGCCCAACCAGGCAAGGAGGTGGTTAACAACCTGAGGGCATCCCTCTTAAACCATGCATCTTGTTTGTTTACAAATTAAACATGCTTCAGCTCTTTTCCTATCTGCTTTCTGGAAATCTGGGTGACACCAGGTTTGTAATACAATATTAACCATTCCCTCCTTGCCCACGTGTGTACAGTACTGCACATAATCAATTGAAAAAGGTAGCAGCAAAGAAGGAACACAAAGTAGTCCATCAGGGGTCACCCACATTTCGGTTTGAGTATGGAGGGAGTACCCTGTTTGAGGCCATAGTTTGTGCTGCTCAGCAGGGGGTGCACCCTGTGATTTCAGTCCCATACCCAGGCCTGGCATTTCTATCCCCATATTGTCTCTGTCGGGGTTTTGCTGGGGACCCAATGGGACCAGAGGTTTGGGGTGTCAGGCTGCCTGCTTGGCAGCAGCATCCATCTGCTCATTCCTTTGGAGACTGTATCCATTGCCTCAGCATGAGCTGAACATCTTGATAGCTGCCAGATTGATTGGACAAAACAGCATTACTGTTCGTCTGCCCCATGGGGGTTAAAAATCCTCTCCGTTCCCCCAAGTCTCTGTAATCATGGGTCACACCAAAAGCACAGTGAGAGTTGAAGATTTCAACCCCCAGGAGGGGTCTCTCAGTTCCGAGATCGGTCAAATGAACACTAGGATTATGGTCTGCTTCAGCAAGGTTTCACACTTTAATTTGTAATGGCCGGGCAAAGATTTGTCCAGCAACACAACACAGATATTAAAAGATTCTGTGTTCCTTGGACAAACTGTGTGATTAACATGGAATAAAATATCAATTTTCATATGTGTCTTAAGAGACCATACAGCCTTAATTGCAGAATACTCCAATAAAATGTAATAAAATTACATAATGGACAACAGATTAACCCAATGATATTTCCTGGGAAATAATGTTGTTTCACACGCATTATCTCCTCATACCTGTGCTTCAAGGTTAGCTAGGATGGTCAGTAATGTCCTATCTACCTTAATTAGGTCCATACAATGAAGAAGGCATTGTTTGCTTAATCTGTAATTCAGTTCGCTCAGGAATGCAGAAATGCAGCTTTTAGCCATTTTAAACACAGTGTTAATTTGCAGCCTGAAGCCATGTTGTTCTATTACTTTATATTGAGATGCCATTTTGTGATGAATAAAAGCTCCTGACAACAGCCTAAATCTCGGTATTAGATCCTCATCTGGTGTGGACCTGCTCCGTCACTCAAAACAAAACTCAATTTACAATTTCAGGCCATACGTGCTATTCTGCTAAATTAATCCAGTTGATTTGTTTTTGTTTAAAAGTGTGAAAACCTCGTGAACAGTTCTTCCAGTTAATCACTGGATATTCAAATTTCTCTTCAAAATTAAAGATCATAACAAAACTGGGTGTCATTGTGGGATTTTGAATCTGGAGGGTGTGCTTGTGAAGTTTGAATGAACGATATTTCAAAGTGAATGTTATCGTGTTCAGTATTAAGACTTTCTGGAGATGAAAAATTTGCCCTTGTGTGTTTTGCAACATTTAACCAAGGTCAGTTCTATAGAATATGCAGACAGGTTGATGTGAGAGTTGAGAGCTGGGGCAAACATCAGAAATAATGGAGGCAGGAGCACAGCAATTAGAGTGAGAAAGTTAGCCAAAAATATGAAAACAGGAAGGAAAGTTTCGTCACTTTGTTAACTTTTTTAAGAAAAGCTAAGTGTTGGTTCTGTAAAAAATGAGTCTGGGGATTCAATAACGGAGGATAAAGAGATGGCAGATTAATTAAAAAGAGCTTGAATCTGTCTTCACTAGAGAGGATACAAGTAACACCCTACAACTAGCTGGAAATCAGGAATTGAAAGGGAAGGAGGAACTGAAGACAATTACAATTACCAGGGAAGTAGTACTGAGTAAACTGTTGGAACGACAAGCTCACAAGTCCCAGGGGTCCAAAGGATTTCATTCTAGACCCTTAAAGAAAAACTAACTGGTGATATAGTTAATGCATTGGTTTTAATTTTCCAAACGTCATTAGTTTCAGGGAAGGTTTCTGTAGATTGGAAAACTCCTTTCTTCAAAAAGGGAGACCGAGAACAGGACACTGCAGACCATTTACTTTAACATATGCCATTGGGAAAATGTTCAAAGCTATGATTAAAGATGTGATGACAGGACACTTGTACAAGTTCAAGGTAATCAGGCAGCGTGAATGTGTTTTTGTCAATGGGAAATAATGTTGTAATAATGTTTTGAAGAACTGCCTCTCCCACCTGTGACTGAGCTGATAAATCTCATGGACCGACAGGGAATCGAATTCGTTAGCACAGTCCCCGCATTTCTACGACTTCTCTGTCGTTCTGGTGTCCTTTTGGCTCCCTGTTTCTGATGAACAATTGAAACTGTGATCACACTCAGGAAATGTGTGCAGTTACTCTCTGCTGCGACAACTATAATGTTACTTCAGTCTGTGTAACTGGTTACAGCTCCATCCCATAGACAGCTCACTGGGGCACACTCTCTCTCAACAAGGACAAAAGACATACAAAAGTGGAGTAACCAGACAAAACGCAGAAGCAATAAAATGTCGAACCACAGGGGAAAAAAAATTGTGGCTCTACCCCTTTTTTTCCCTGTTGGCATTTGGACACTTCAAATCTGTCAATAACAGCAGCAGCCTCAAAAAGCATACTGCGCATGTTTGCCGGTGTCAGCAACGCAGTACGCATGCTCGCTGGTGTCAGCAAAAACTGGTGCGCATGCTAATCGCTATCGGCAAATAAGGCGCGGGACCCTCTTTTGATTGACCAATAGGGAACAAAGGAGGACCGGAAGGACGTTGGTCCTCCTGCCAATCAGAGTCACCCCATTGTCTGAATGCGGAAGTTGGACCATGAGGTTCTGAAGTTGCTGCTGCTCGTGTCTGAATGAACATTGAGCTTCATCCCAGACTGAAAATTCCTCCCTCTGTCCATTATCTGGGAGTACGGCACTCTCTTCTCTTGTCACCTTTTCCATTTATTTTTTTCATTCTGGGATTCAGTTGTTGACTTGCAGCAACTAAAAGGAAAGGGAGTGTGTCGGGATGGGGACAGACTCTGGAAACGGTGCTCCAGGTCTGTGTCTCAATTGGCAAGATACATAGGTAGGAGGCTGGAAGAACACAACAAGTCAGGCAGTATCAGGAGGTGGAGAAGTCAACGTTTCGGGTGTAACCCTTATTCAGGATTGGGGATGGGTGCAGGGGGCGATACAGATAAAGGGTGTGCTGGGTGGTGAAGTGGGCACAGGTGGAGACAGGTAGAGGGTTCGACCTAGGCAAAAGGGAGGACTGCAGATGATGGAAACCAGAGTTTAGATCAGAGTGGTGCTGGAAAAGCACAGCAGGTCAGGCAGCATCCGAGGGGCAGGAAAATCGACGTTTCGGGCAAAAGCCCTTCATCAGGAATTTCCCCAGGGTAGGGGAGTCCAAAGCTAGAGGACATATGTTTGAGGTGAGAGGGGAATGATTTAAAAGAGACATGAAGGACAACTTTTTCACATAGACAGTTGTACATGCGTGGAACGAGCTGCCAGAGGAATTGGTGGAGGCTGGTACGATTATATTTAAAATGCATCTGGCTGGGTACATGAATCGGGATGGTTTGGAGCCGTGTGGGTCACATGCTGGCAAATGGGATTAGATTAATTTTGGATATCTGGTCATCACGGACAAATTGGGCCAAAGGGTCTGTTTCCATGCTGTATGACTCTTAATCATCTTTGGTGAAAGCAGAAGTGTGGTTGTGAAGACTAGAGTTTCAGAGCAGCTTTCGAAGATGTTTTGCCCTTACTGGGATCAGAAGAATACAATGAAATCTTGCATTTGTGAGAGAGCAACTGAGTAAAGGGAGTACATCTGCGATTTTGGTGGAAAATGGGAATTCATTGCACTGTGGGGATGAAGCCCTACCCTATCCAGTTATTTCAGCTGGTGGATGAGACTCGGCAGTTCACACAGGCAGTCAATCCAGTAATATTTTGTAAATTCCACTTTGGAAATAGAACCAGTCTGATTCAAGATTGGGGTACAGATAGACTCTGACCTCACACCTTTAATGCATTGTCTAAGCTGCGATGACACCTTTTGTTATAAAACCTTGTTATCTCAAAAAAGTGTCTTACAGGAAGTTCTGGGATTTACATATTAATGATACCTGCAACCCATTCTGAAATATGAAAGGTTTAACAATCCAGGTTTGTTCAATATATCATTTCAGTGGCAGGACACCGTAATGTTTTTCTATAAATTCTGTACCTTATGATCTTATTCTCCACAACCACCTGATGAAGGAGCAGCACTCCAAATGCTGGTCCTTCCAAATAAACCTGTTGGACAATAACCTGGGTGTGTGTGATTTTTTTTAAACTTTGTCCAGGTTAGGTTGGATTGATCATGCTAAAGTACTCACATTGCTCAGGGAGGTGCAGGTTTGTGTGAATTGGCTGTGCTAAATTACACACAGTGTCCAGGGATGCGCAGCTTAGAATGGATTGGCCATGCTAAATTACCTATAGTTCCCAGGAATGTGCAGGTTAGGATTAATTGGCCAGGTCAAACTATTCAGAGTGAAGATCTAGACCCCTCTTAAGGGGCCTTTTGGTTCGCAATTGGTCTAAAGAATCAATGAAATGCAGTCTGTACAAAGCAAGGTTATCAGTTTAATAAGGCATCTTGACCCAATTCTGTCCAGCAACACAGTGATTAAAGCTTCTGTGTTCCATGGCGAAGTTGTGCAATTACATTTGAAAATGACACGTTATTTATTTAGGTTTTTTAAGAGACAGTACAGCCTTAATTACAAGAAAAGACCAATCAAATGTAATAAGGTGACATGATTTAGAGCAGGTTAATCCAATGATATTTCCTGGGAAAGGGGTCTTAATTACATAAATCATCATGCCATGGTAGCAGCTCAAGGTTAGTTCAAATGGTCAATTAATGTGTCAGTGTTCATTTTAAACAAACTCCATTGTCCTCTTATCTTTGGATTGTAGCTTAATTCTGCAAAACAGCAGGACAAGTTCACAGAGTTCAATCATTATTCTCAGCCATTTTGTGTATTATTTTAAATTGAAAAGCCATTTTGTGGTTAGTAAAAACCTACATATACTTGTTGAGTCTGACAATACCCTAAATTCAAATTTTAGATCCTCACCTGAAGCATCAGAGTCTGAGGGGTGACCTGATAAACGTTTGTAAGAGGCATGGATATGGTGAATACCCAAGGTCTTTTCCCCAGGGTAAGGGAGTCCAAAGCTCGAGGGCATATGTTTGAGGTGAGAGGGGAATGATTTCGAAGGGACCTGAGGGGCAACTTCACACAGAGAGTGGTGCATGTATGGAACGAGCTGCCAGAGGGAGTGGTGGTGGTTGGTACAATTACAACATTTAAAAAGCATCCGGATGGGGATATGAATAGGAAGGGTTCGGAGGGATATGGGGCACATGCAGATAAATGAGACTAAATTAGTTTAGGATATCTGATCAGATGAATTGGACCAAAGGGTCTGTTTCTGTGCTGTACGACACTAATCGTCTTTGGCGAAAGCAGAAGTGTGGTTGTGAAGACTGGACTTTCAGAGCAGCTTTCAAAGGTGTTTTGTCTTTACTGGGAGCAGAAGAAGTTACAATGAAATCTTGCATTTGTGAGACATCGACTAAGTGAGTGAGTACATCCCAGATTTTGGTGGAAAGTGGGAATTCATTACACTGTGGGGATGAAGCCAGACCCTATCCAGTCATTTCTGCTGGTGTGTAAGACCAGACCTCAAGACTAGGGGGAGTAGATTTAGGACAGAGATGAGGAGGAGAAAGTGAGGACTACTGCTCTTCCTGGACTATAGTGAATCTATGGAATTGTCTTCATTAAGTATATTCAAAATGGGCTTTTGCTTGGTTGGGGAATTAAGGGTAATTGGGGCAATGCTGCTAGGAGGAGCTGAGACGATGGATAGATCGGCCATGATCGCAATGAAGAACGGGGCAGGCTGGATGGGCCAAATGGCTGACTCCTGCTTTTATTACTGTGAAACTATTTCCCATGGCTAACCCACCTAATCTGCACGTTACTGGGCACTATGGGTAATTTAGCACAGCCAATCCAACCGAATCCGCACAACACTGAACACTGGGTAATTTAGCATGGTCAATCCACCCGAACCTGGACAAAGTTAAACATCACATAACACCAGGTTATAGCCCAACAGGTTTATTTGGAAGTACTAGCTTTCGGAGCACTGCTCTATCATCAGGTGGTTGCGGAGTATAAGATCAGAACGCACAGAATTTATGGAAAAACATGACAATGTCCTGCTACTGAAATGATATATTGAACAAATCTGGATTGTTACCCCTCTCATCTTTTACAGTGGGTTGCAACTACCATTCATATGTAAATCTCGATAACATAAGGTTTTATAACAAAAGGTAACAACATCTGGGCGGCACGGTGGCTCAGTGGTTCTTAATTCTGCCTCACAGCGCTTGGGACCCAGGTTCAATTCCAGCCACTGGCCACAGTCTGTGTGGAGTTTGCACATTCTCCCCGTGTCTGCATGAGATTTCTCCAGGTGCTCCGGTTTCCTCCCACAATCCAAAAATATGCAGGTGAGGTGAATTGGCCATGCTTAAATTGCCCAGTGTGTTACATGCATTGGTCAGGGGGTAAATATGGGGAATGGGGCCTGGTGGGTTACTCTTTGGAAGGTTAGTGTGGACCTGTTGGGCCAAAGGGCCTGTTTCCGTACTCTCGGGAATCTAATCCAATCTCAGCTCAGACAATGCGTTAAAAGTCAGAGTCTGTCTTTATCCCCACCTTGAATCTGACTAGTTCTGTTTCTAAAGTAGGAATTTATAAAATACAATATGTTCTGACAGCTTGCAGATTGTGCATTTTTGAGCAAAATAGAATTTATCTGAAAATATAATTCTGCAAATGCAAATTCACCCCCAAGGACTTGTGTATACTTACAGCAAAAAAGTTTATTTCCGTGCTGTGTATCTCTGTCTATTTGGTAACAGATGCTTTATTTCTGTTGGTGTAAATATTGTTGTAAATCATAGCTATGTACTAACAGTTACATGTAAGGGAAAGAGAATTCCTCAAGTAGGGCACTATCAGAATCCTGGGAGACCCCTATTTCTGGTTTACTTCCTATTGACAAACATTAAGCATGAGCACGTATTTATTTCTGTTTTTTTTTGTTTCACTTTTCTTGTTTGATTCCCTGGTACGACTACACTCTGTGACTGGTCGGTTGTCAGGCTGGGAGGTAGTGGATTGGGTTTCGATTGACTGAATATTGAATTGTTCTGTAAGGTGAAAAGGGGTTGAGGGGTGGGGTGTTGGGGAATCAAAACTTCAGCAGAGCTGAACATCTTGCTGTGTGAGAACAGGGAGATCAACAGAGGACGGAGAAGCCAGGACCTGAAATCCGACCTGACACCGGATTACTGTGATCAGTGTTTTGATTTGCAATGCCAACCCTCTACCTTCACCTAGCTTCCCGTTTGACTACCCCCTCGACGTTCAAGGACTAATCCTTGTCGTCCTGAAGCCACGTCTCTGTAAGGAGTCTCAGACCATAATTATTCTCTTCAATGTGTGCAGTCAATTCATTCACTTTTGTAACAGTGCAGCATACATGCAGACACCCTGTTTTCGGTTTAGATCTTTGCAATCCAGATTTAATTGCTGGTACATTTACTCTCCTTGTCTCCATCATTCTGTGATGTTCATTTCCCACATCACTACATTGCTCACTGGCCTTGATTGGGATTGGCCGTGCGAAATTACCCATAGTGCCCAGGGATGTGCAGGTTAGGTGTATTTGTCAGGGTAATGTAGAGCAGTATGGGTGGGTTCCCCTTCAGAGGGTCCGGTGTGGACTCGTTGGGCCGAGTGGCCTGCTCCCACACTGTTGGAATATAAAAGCAGAGATGTACTACTAAGACTTTATAAAGCTCTGGTTAGGCCCCATTTGGAGAACTGTGTCCAGTTTTGGTCCCCACACCTCAGGAAGGACATACTGGCACTGGAACGTGTCCAGTGGAGATTCACACGGATGATCCCTGGAATGACAGGTCTAGCATATGAGGAACGGCTGAGGATACTGGGATTGTATTCGTTGGAGTTTAGAAGATTAAGGGGAGATCTAATAGAGACGTACAAAATAATACATGGCTTTGAAAAGGTGGATGCTAGGAAATTGTTTCTGTTAGGCGAGGAGACTAGGACCCGTGGACACAGCCTTAGAATTAGAGGGGATCATTTCAGAACAGAAATGCGGAGACATTTCTTCAGCCAGAGAGTGGTGGGCCTGTGGAATTCATTGCCACGGAGTGCAGTGGAAGCCGGGACGCTAAATGTCTTCAAGGCCGAGATTGATAGGTTCTTGTTGTCTAGAGGAATTAAGGGCTACGGGGAGAACGCTGGTAAGTGGAGCTGAAATGCGCATCAGCCATGATTGAATGGCGGAGTGGACTCGATGGGCCGAATGGCCTTACTTCCACTCCTATGTCTTATGGTCTTATGTGGGGGATTCTCTGAAGCGAAGGGATGGTTGCAAACGGTGCGGGGCAGGACAGCGCAGGCGCAATGCGTGCGCCCGGCTTGGCCCCGCCCACCCGCTCCTATTGTGGCGTCACAACGCGGAAGTGACACTGAATGAATGAAAATCCCTCCGTCTGGGCAAATGGTGGGGCGGGAAAATCTGTTCACTTGGAGCAATGGGAGTGAATCCAGGGCGGGAGCAGACCCTGTCAGCTCAGGGATGGGAGTTAATTACCGCGGAGGGTCGGCAGGAGGGAGTCTGACGAATAGATTGGATTCGGGGACTGGGGACGGGGCAAGTCAGTCATCTCCCGCTAGAGAGGAGTAACATACTACTGCCTCTGGGGTGAAAGGTGTTCTGTGGGCCTGTATAAATAAGTTCCTTGTGGATTGAGGAGTTTCCCCTATCAGGCTTCCCTTTTCTCGAGTCGGCCCGTCCTACAAAAAGGGATGGTGTTCCTGGGCATTCTTAAAATATATACCATAATGACGGGGTTGATCATTTTTATCCTCACTAGGCTTGCGTCTGCAGGTAAGATCAAAAAGACAGGTTCGGTAACGCCATGGTAACTCCCCCTGATTTCTACTGTCCAGATGGACCATCTGGTCTTTCTGATGTAAGAGTCCATTACAACAATCAATCTTCATCACGTTCCACACGTCAAAGGGGTCTGGTCCGGTGCACTGGACGACATCTCCTCAGTATGGGTGGTGATAACCTCTGATCATTCCTGGTCCCATCCATACTTAGAGCCTTTCCCCATCAGGATGTTGTACGTGATCAGAAAGGTGAGGAGATAAGCGATCCCCCACATGTCCCTCCTCTTAGTTCAAGTATCTGTAATAAGATTAACATTAGAACAACAGCAAGATTCAAAAACCCAAATGGACAGGGTCCACTCCTTTTGTTGGGATTCCAGAATTCTCTCCTCGTCTTTCCCCCTTTTGATTGGTGCGGTCAATCAATTTACAACGGTGCAGTTGGACCCAAGCTGAGCGCCCAGCGACTGTGACCGCCGGAGGGGTGGGAAGTAGAACCTGGAAGGGGCCATCCCAACGAGGTTGGAGACCTTTGCCAGTCCAGTTCTTGACGAGCACCAACAAACCAGGGTCTACCCGTAACGAGGCTGAAAGGGAGGGAACATCGCTGTAGGCCGCATGCTCCTGAGAGTGAAAGGCACGCATAACACTAGTTAGAGCAAGAACATAACCAATCATTGCTTCGGTGACGTGGTGGACGTGGACTGAGAAGGGAGCCGAACCGTTCCAAGGGGTACGGAGGGGGTGACCAGAGAGACTCTCAGCTGGAGACAGTCGTGTCTTGCCCGCAGACATGGATCACATCTGGAATAAGGCCACAGGGATTAACATAACCAGGAGAGGCCAGATTCGGCCATTAATTTGGCAAGGTTAGTCTTGAGTCTGGTTAAAACATTCAACCAGGCCGGCCGCCTGAGGATGATAAGCAGTTGCCAACAAATACAAAGCTGGGAACAGAGTTCTCTGTTAATATTACCCACAAAGTGTGGTCCATTGTCTGAGCTAATGCACGCAGGTATACTGAAGGGGGGAATTATTTCCTTAAACAAAATCTTCACCACAGTCTCAGCAGTAGCGTTAGGAGGAGGGTAGGCTTCAATCCACTTTGAAAAGACATCAGCAATAAGCAAAACATATTTCTCGCAACTCAACTCATTTCTCCAACTCAATGAAATCCAGTTGAAGTGTCTTCAAGGGACCCTCCAGCAAGGGAGTTCTCGTAGAGATACTTGAACTAAGAGGTGGGGGATCGCCTACCCACTGACCTGTTTGATCACGTACAACATCCTGATCGGGAAAGTCACTGACTGAATATCGATGCGATGTGGAACGATCTGAGATTATCCTGGTGTCATCTGGTGCACCAGACCAGACGCTTTCAACGTAGAGTCGCTTGAGCGATGGAGTGAGCTGCCAGAGGAAGTGGTGGGTGCTGGTACGATGACAAGTTAAAAGGCTCCTGGATGGACATATGAATATGATGGGTCAGGGCCAAGTGATGGCAAATGTGACTGGAGTCATAGAGATGTACAGCACAGAAACAGACCCTTCGGTCCAATTCCGTCCTTGCTGACAAGAGAGCCAACCCAATTTAGTCCCAGCTGTCAGCACCCGGCCCATATAGGGGCCAAGTGATGTCAAATTTGACTAGATTAATTTAGGATATCTGGGCAGGTTGGGCCAAAGGTTCTGTTTCCATGCTGTGTGATTCTAATTGTCTTCAGTGAAAGCAGAAGTGTGGTTGTGAAGGCTGGACTTTCAGAGCATGTTTTGGCCTGACTGGAAGCAGCTGAAAATGTGTTGTTGGAAAAGCGCAGCAGGTCAAGCAGCATCCAAGGATCAGGAGAATTGACGAACCGGGCGTGAGCCCTGAAGAAGGGCTCATGCCCGAAGCGTCGATTCTCCTGCGCCTTGTATGCTGCCTGACCTGGTGTGTTTTTCCAGCAACAGATTTTCAGCTCTGATCTCTAGCATCTGCAGTCCTCACTTTCGCCTGACTGGAAGCAAAAGAGTTGGACTGAAGTGTGTTGGTGTTAATGCCTTGATGTCTCATTTTGCTCCCAACTTCCCGGGGTCATTAACCATTTTGTGTCTGGTCCTTCCTCAAGAAGCTGCATTGCAGGTTCACCCTGAATTGACACTTTTATTGCTTCCCAAAATCAGACCTGCTCACTCTCAGCAGGATCCCAGTGTTGTGAAAGATATTAACTTTCAGGTGGAGGTATCCAAAATTCAGAGAGATGTCAGTCTTGATGTTTTTGCTTTTTCTGCCCCTGTAAGATCCTGAATCTTCAGGGGCATTAGTTAGAGCGGAGTGCGAACAGAGGGGAAGGGAGAGTGGGATGGTACTTTCAATTTTGTGGAATAACAAAAGGAAAGGATATTCCACAGAAAGTAGAATTGATTGTTCAGAATTTCTACCCTGCACTGATCATCCCTTTTGTAATCCCTTTTTGCAGAGTATTTGAAAATCTGAAGACTGAAGTTTCAAAATCAACGAATGAAGGGCTTACACCCGAAACATTGACTCTCCTGCTCTCCAAATGCTGCCTGACCTGCTGTGCTTTTTGATTGACTCTCCAGTGTCTGCAGTCCTCACTTTGATGTCAATGTCTGACAGTCTCTGAATCCATCGGGACCGCAACTATTTTTGACTGCGATTTCTGTGAGAGGGATCTACACTTTTTGGTTCCTGTTTGAGGACGTTTTCAGCATCAGTGGGACTGGACGAGAGACCCCTCTGTTACAGCGCACTGTGTGTGGAGCCTGAAACAGTTATACGGCCTGGGAAGGGGACTTCACGGCAGGGAGGGGCTCTACACGTGTTTGTGTGCAGCTGAAGCTGTGGCTATGGAGAAACCTGAGGAATCCCGCCCCGTGGAGAAACCGTGGAAGTGTGGTGACTGTGGGAAAGGCTTCCGTGTCCCGTCTGCCCTGGAGACTCATCAGCGCAGTCACACCGGGGAGAGGCCATTCCCCTGCACCGACTGCGGGATGGCCTTCAGACATTCCTCCCACCTGTTGGCCCACCAGCGGGACCACACGGGGGAGAGGCCCTTCAGCTGTCCAGATTGTGGGAAGGCCTTCAGATATTCCTCCTCCCTGATGAGGCACCAGCGTGTCCACACGGGGGAGAGGCCCTTCAGCTGCCCCGAGTGCGGGAAGGCGTATACCGACATCTCCTCCCTGATGAGGCACCAGCGGCCCCACACTGGGGAGAGGCCCTTCAGCTGCCCCGAGTGCGGGAAGGCCTTTACTGACATCTCCTCCCTGATGAGGCACCAGCAGATCCACACGGGGGAGAGGCCCTTCAGCTGCCCCGAGTGTGGGGAGGCCTTCAGTTATTCCTCTGCCCTGCGGAGTCACCGGCGCATCCACACGGGGGAGAAGCCCTTCAGCTGCCCTGAATGTGGGAAGGCCTTCACAGACGTCTCCACCCTGCAGAAGCACCAGCGTATCCACACGGGGGAGAGGCCCTTCAGCTGCCCCGAGTGTGGGAAGGCCTTTACCCACGGCTGCGCCCTGCAGAGACACCAGCGTGTCCACACCGGGGAGAGGCCCTTCAGCTGCCCCGAGTGTGGGAAGGCCTATACTGACATCTCCTCCCTGATGAGGCACCAGCGGGCCCACACGGGGGAGAGGCCCTTCAGCTGCCCCGAGTGCGGGAAGGCCTTTACCGAAGTCTCCTCCCTGATGAGGCACCAGCGGATCCACACGGGGGAGAGGCCCTTTACCTGCTCTCAGTGCCGGAAGGCCTTCAGCAGTTCCTCCACCCTGCTGACCCACCAGCGGGTCCACACGGGGGAGAGGCCGTTCACCTGCTCTCAGTGCGGGAAGGGCTTCACCTGCTCCTCCAACCTGCGGAGCCACCGACGCGTCCACACGGGGGAGAGACCCTTCAGCTGCCCCGAGTGTGGGAAGGCCTTTAGCGATTCCTCGAACCTGCTGGCCCACCAGCGGATCCACACCGGGGAGAGGCCATTCACCTGCTCTCAGTGCGGGAAGGGCTTCACCCGCTCCTCCCACCTGCTGACCCACCAGCGAATTCACGTGCCAACACGGGGATTGAAGGAGTGACGGCCGAGTGCCATTATCGATTGGACTATCAACGCGGTTCCGAGGACTCCCAGGTTTGAATCCCGCCAAGACAGACGGCAGAATTAGTATTCGGTCAGAAATGTGGAGTTCGGAATCCAACGATGAGACCGTTTCAGGGAGGGGGTGGTGCAGGGGAGAAAGCCCCCATCTGATTCCCTCTCTCCCTTGTTAGGGAAGGGAACCACCATTGGGGGAAAGGATTCACTCAGTCGTTCCAGCTGCATCCTTTAACCGGTCTGGTCTACACGTGACTCCAGACCCACAGCAGTCTGGTTGACTCTACACTGCCCCTTCCTGGCAAATGAGCAGGGAGAAACTTACTTGGAGACAGGGTATGGGTTAAAATTGCTGAGTGAGGCAATAATTCCTCCGGGTTACGGCTGTACCAAGGATCCAATTACAAAGGGACAACTTGGTGCTGACCAATAGTAAAGACAGTGAGGGGGGTGGAACAGGGGAGGTGTGGTGTGTGCACTTTGACCTTGAGCTGTTCAAACAGCAACTGCATTTTTTCTCTGCCTTTTTGCTGGGGGGATCTGATGCTGTAACAAAGTTGGGTCACAATAAAGGTTACCTGAACTTAACACCGGGCTCAGACTCTCATTGAAAGCTTTGAGCTCCAAGAGGTTTTTGTTTTAAAGCTGCTCATTTCTTTCAGCCTCCTGCACTAAGTTTAGAACATAGAACAGTACAGTGCAGAACAGGCCCTTCAGCCCTCGATTTTGCGCCAACCTGTGAACTATTCTCAGCTCGTTCCCTGATCCTATCCCAAAATCAACCATGTGCTTATCTAAGGATTGTTTAAATCTCCCTAATGTGGCTGAGTTGACTACCTTAGCAGGTAGGGCATTCCACCCCCTTACCACTCTCTGCACAAAGAACTTGCCTCTGACATCTGTCTTAAATCTATCACCCTTCAATTTGTAGTTATGCCCCCTCGTACAAGCTGACGTCACCATGCTAGGAAAGAGTCTTTCACTGTCTACCCTATCTAATCCTCTGATCATCTTATATGTCTCTATCAAATCCCCTCTTAGCCTTCTTCTTTCCAATGAGAACAGACCCAAGTGTCTCAGCCTTTCCTCATAAGACCCTCCCTCCAGACCAGGCAACATCCTGGTAAATCTCCTCTGCACCTTTTCCAATGCTTCCACATCCTTCCTGAAATATGGGGACCAGAACTATACACAATATTCCAAGTGTGGCCGCACCAGCATTTTGTATAGTTGCAGCATGATATTGCGGTTCCGGAACTCAATCCCTCTACGACTGAAACCTAACACACCGTGTGCCTTCTTCACAGCACTATCCACCTGGGTGGCAACTTTCAGGGATCTATGTACATGGACTCCAAGATCACTGCCTTCCTGTTATTCTTCCCAAAGTGCATCACCTCACATTTAGCTGCATTGAACTCCATTTGTCACCTCTCAGCCCAATTCTGCAGTTTATCCAAGTCCCCCTGCAACCTGTAACATTCTTCCAAACTGTCCAGCACTCCATTGACTTTAGTGTCATCTGCAAATTTACTAATCCATCCACCTATGCCTGTGTCTAAGTCAGTTATAAAAATGACAAACAGCAGTGGTCCCAAAACATCCTTGTGGAACACCACTAGTAACTGGACTCCAGGCTGAATATTTTCCATCAACCACCACTCGCTGCCTTCTTCCAGTTTCTAATCCAAGCTGTTAAAACACCCTCAATTCCATGCCTCTGCATTTTCTCCATCAGCCTACCATGTGGAACCTTATCAAAGGCTTTACTGAAGTCCAAGTATACCACGTCAACTGTCCTACCCTCATCTACATGCTTGGTCACCTTCTCAAAAAACTCAATGAGGTTTGTGAGACACGACCTGCCCTCGATGAAACCATGTTGACTATCTGAAATCAAATTGTTGCTTACTCGATGATTTTAAATCTTCTCTTCTAATCCTTTCCAAAATCTTTTCTACAATAGATGTAAGACTCACTGGTCTATAATTACCTGGGTCATCTCTGCTGCCCTTCTTGAACAAGGGCACAACATTAGTCCTCAGGTACTAAACCCGTAGACAATGACGACTCAAATATCAAAGCCAAAGGCTCTGCTATCTCCTCCCTCGCTTCCCAGAGAATCCTTGTATAAATCCCATCTAGCCCAGGGGACTTGTCCACTTTCACTCCTCCTTGAATTGATAACACCTGTGTGTAACCAACCTCGGTCCTTTCGAGTCTAATATCTCGTACCTCATTCTTTTCCTGAGTGAACACTGATGAGAAATGTTCATTTAGCCTCTCTCCGAACTCTACAGGGCCCACACTCCACTTCCCACTTCTGTCTTTGATTGGCCCTATTCCTACCCTAATCATCCTTTTATTCCTCACATACCTATAGAAAGCTTTCGGGTTCTCCTTTATTCTGTTTGCTAAAGACTGCTCGTGTCCTCTCTTTGCTCTTCTTAACTCTCTCTTTCAATCCTTCCTCGGTGATCTGTAATTCTCAATCGCCTCATCTGTACCATCCTGCCTCATCGACACATAAGCCTCATAGAACAGCATCATAAGACACAGAACTTACATCAAAAGATCAGTGTCATGCAACTGATAGAATATATTGAACAAACTTAGATAGTCTTCATCTCTTAGAATGGGTGTGGGCTTTGGTTCATTAATGTGTAACAATGTTCTTGAGATGACTTCAGGTTTTATATAAAAAAAAGACATGTCTGCTCAGACAATGCATTAAAGGTGAGATTTCAGTCTGTTGGTATTCCAATCTTGAATCAGACTGGTTCTGTTTCCAAAGTCTGAATTTGTAAAATATTACATGCATTGACTGCCTGCAGATTGTGTGCTTTTTGAACAAACTTGAATGTATCTGCAAATATAGTTCTGCCAATACAATTTCACCCCACAGAGTAGTGTGTGTGTATCTGTGTGCATGTGAGTTTGTGTGTGTGTGTGTGTGGGGGGGGGGGGGGTGGGGGGGGGGGTGGTGTTCGGGTACATAGTGCTTTGATAGTTTCATTACTGCTAGTCAGGGTGGTTAAGGTGGCATTTCGCAACATTGCCTTCATTGTTCACCCCATTGAGTATCGGGGTTGGGACATCATGTTGAGGTTGTACAGGATGTTGGTGAGGGCACTTTCAGAGTACGGAGTACAGTTCTGGTGGCCCTGTAATAGGAAGAACACTATTAGAGAGGGTTTAATAAAGATTTACCAGGATGTTGGAAGGACTGGAGGGTTTGAGTTATAAGGAGAAGCTGGGACTTTATTCACAGGAGCACAGGAAGTTGGGGGTGACCTCATTGAGATTGATAAAATCATGAAGAGTGGAGGTAAGGTGAATAGCAAATGGCTCTTGCTTAGCGTAGGGGAAATCAAAACTAGGGGGCTTTTTTTAATGTGAGGAGAGAGATTTAAAAGGAACCAGAGGGGCAACATTTTGAAAGAGGGTGATTTGCATGTGGAATGAACCTGCTGAGGATGTGGTAGATGCAGGTACGGTTACAACATTGAAACAGCATTCAGATGGTTACATGAGTAGAAAGGTTTAGAGGGATATGGGCCAAATGCAGGCAAGTGGGACTGGTTTAGTTTGGAATCCTGGTCAACATGGACGAATTGGACCGAAGTGTCTGTTTCTGTGCTGTATACCTCTATTGAAACCAGTAGATTTCTGAAAGGGGCTTGACAGGATAGATGCAGATAAAATGCTCCTATGTGGGGAGGGTCATCGAATTCCGACAAGGTGGAAGCGGGCCATTCAGCCCATCTATTTCACCCTGGCCCTCTGAACAGTATCCCACCCATAACCCAACCCCTTACTTTGTATTTCCCAGGGCCAAGCCACCTTAACCTGTACATCCCTGGTCACTTTGGGTAATTTAGCACGGCCAATTCTCCCTAACCTCTACACCCTAATCTATAAATTACCTTCTCAAGAATGTAATTTAAATGCAGAGCTTTTCTAAGACTCAACATTGGGACACAGATTGTCTCTACTTATAAATAGGGCAACGTCCCTTTGAAATGTAGATTCATTTAGATATAACTGCGTCACTTTACATATGAAGATATCCCTTTGAATGTGCTCACATCCCTTTGAAATATAATCTTGTCCATTTAAACCTCTTTATTTGCAGAAATACCCGTTAAAATGTCCACGTCCCTTTAAAATGCAGATTTCCCCCTTTAGATATGACGCCGTTCCGTTCGATGTCGGAATATCTGTTTAAATTGAGCCGTGAGCTTTCCCAATGTAGACAGGGCTCCTCGAAACGTGGCAGTGTCCCCGCCCCCCGCAGCTGCAGAGTGAGACAGGAGAGTTTGTTTTTGTGAATGAACAGTTGGAGCGCGAGGTGGCTGTGACTTGGTGACGGTGAGGCTCCCCGTGCCCCGCCCATCCCCCACCCCCGGCCCCGCCCATCCCCCACCCCCGGCCCCGCCCATCCCCCCACCCCCGGCCCCCGCCCATCTCCCACGTGCAGACGTCACGCGGGGGTGAAGGCGGTTGGGAGGAGAAGTCGCTCGAGCGAGGAAGCGGCGGGAGGGCGGCCGTTAGGAAAATCCAGATATCCTGAATTAATCCAGTCCCCTTTGCCAGCGCTATATCCCTCTAAACCCTTCCTATTCATATACCCATCCAGATACCTTTTAAAGGCTGTAATTATACCAGCCTCCTCCACTTCCTCTGGCAGCTCATTCCATACCTGCACCACCCTCCACATGGAAACGTTGCCCCTTCAGGGACCTTTTATATCTTTGTGGCCTCACCCTAAACCTATTCCCTCTAGTTGTGAGTCTCACCCCCAACACTGAGGAAAAGGCTTAAAAAACATTGCCAAATATCGAGCCACATTGGGGGGAATTATGGCTCTGCCCTTTTTGTTCTCCGATAGGTATTTGGAAACTTAAAATCTGTCAATAACATCAGCATTGCTACAGAGCACGTTGTGTACACTCCTCAGTGTCAACAAGCAGGGCACGTGTTTGCCAATGTCACCAAAACATTGGGCATGTTCCTCGCTGTCGGCAGAAAAGTTGCGAAACCTACTTTTGATGGACGAATAAGGAGCACTGGAGGACCAGGGGGAGACTTGTCCTTCTGCCATTCGGAGCTCCCCTATTGGTGAATGTGGAAGTTGGAGCATGAGCTTCTTAAGGTCCTGCTCCTCCTCTCTCTGAATGAAGATTGAGCTTCACCTCAGACTGCAACTTCTTTCCTCCGTCCAACATGTGAGTACAACACTCTCTTTTCTCACCCCCTTTTCCATTTACGTTTCATTCTGGGGTTCAAGTGTTGACTTGGAGCAACTGAAAGGAATAGGAGTGAATCCAGCGAGGGGACAGACTCTGGAAAAGTTAGTCCAGGCCTGTGTCTCAATTGGCAAAATAGACAGACAGGAGACTGGAAGAGCAAGCCAGGCAGTATCAGGAGGTGGAGAAGTCGAGGTATCTGGTGTAACCCTTGTTCAGGACTGGGGGTGGGTATAGGGAGAGCTGTGGAACAAGGGTGTGCTGGGGGCAGGGTATTGAAGTGGGGATAGGTGGAGACAGGTAGAGGGTATAGTAGACAATAGGTGCAGGAGTAGGCTGTTCTGCCCTTCGAGCCAGCACCACCATTCATTGTGATAATGGCTGATCATCCTCAATCAGTATCCTGTTTCTGTCTTATCGTCATAACCTGGTACGACCTGGTTGGTGAATGGGAGGAAGGAATCTAGTTGGCAGGGAAGAGTGGAAGGGGCTGGGAAGTGAGTTGGGGGATGGGATGGGAGATTATTTGAAATTGGAGAACTCTGTGTTGAGTCCTCTGGGCTGTGCACTGCTCAGACAAGATGAGGTTTTGTTCCTCCAATTTGTGGTTTGGTTTGTTGTGGTAATGGAGGAAGCTAAATATAGTCATGTCAGAAGGGGAGTGGGAAGGGGCATTAAAATGGGTGGAGACTGGGAAGTCCGCTCAGCCTCTGCGGACCCGGCTGTGATGCTCAGCAAACCGTTCCCCAAGTTTACGCTCGGTTTCCCCGATGTAGAGAAGACCACAATTGACAAAGCACAGCAGGTCAAGCAGCATCTGAGCAGTAGGACAGTCGAAGTTTGGGGCACGAGCCCTTCATCAGGAATGATGCGTGAATGTTCAGAGGGGCATCAGTGTCCTTCTGTGCCAGTTGTCAGACAGGTGCAGCAGGCAATGAGCAAGGCAAGTGGTGTATTAGCAAGCAGAATTGAGTTCAGAAGTAGGGATGTCTTCCTGCAGTTAGGGGGTCATTGAATATATTTAAGACTGAGTTCATCTGATTTTTATGTGAATGTTTATGGGGAAGGCAAGAAAATGGTTTAAAGACTAGTATAGAACCAAGTTACAGAGCCATACAGCACAGAAACAGATCCTTCAGTCCAACTAGTCCATGCTGACTATGTTCTCAAACTAAACCAGTCCCACCTGCCAGTGTTTTGGCTCATATCCATCCAAACCTTTCCTATTCATGAACTTATCCAAATTTCTTTTAAACGTCGTTACTGTATCTGCATCCACCACTTCCTCTAGACATTTAGTCCACACGTGAACCACTCTATAAAAAAAATTGTGCCCTTCAAGTCTTTTTAAAATCTCTTTCTCCTGTCACCATCAAAATTTGCTCCCTAATCTTGAAACCCCAACCCTAGGGGAAGGACACCCGTCGTTCACCTCCTCTCTCTCCTCATGATTTTATAAACCTTGATAAGGTCACATCTCCTCCTCCTCTGCTCCAGTGAAAGTCCCAGCCCATCCACCTAGATGCAGGTAGATCCATATCCAGTCATGATCGGTTCAATGCTGGTCCCAATTCTCTCTCACGGTGTCTAGGACAGCAAGAGACCACAAGACACAGGAGCAGAAATTAGGCCACCAGGTCTGCTCATTCCATTCAATCATGGCTGATATGTTTCTCAGTTACATTCTTCCGCTATAAGCAAAGTGAAAATGGAGGGAGTGAGTGTGGGATGGAGATTTTCGGTTTCCAGGGAATAAAAGAGAAAGAGTTCATTATAAATTAGAATTTATGGGATCGGCTGATGAGCCGAGGAGTGTCAGTTGGAGTTTAATTTAGAGAAATCAGAGGTTTGTATTTTGGTCAAGCAATCCAGGCAGGACTGACACAGTTAAGGGGAGTGTTGCAGAATAAAGAGACCTTGGAGTGCTAGAGTCTCAGGTGGATAGAGTAGTGAAGGCAGCGTTTGGTTTGCTTTCCTTCATTGCTAATAGCATTGAGGATAGAAGTTGTGAGATCATGTTATACACACTTCCCACTCGAACGTGTTATCTACCTGCTTAACTGTTTTTAGTGAATATAATCCACACCTCCCGCTGCTGCCATAACGTGGTTTGTTTGGAAGCCCTAGCTTTCGGAGTGATTAGATTTATTTTAGATTTTATTACTTACAGTGTGGAAACAGGCCCTTCAGCCCAAACCGACCCTTCGAAGAGCTACCCACCCAGACCCGTTCCCCAACATTTACCCCTTCACCTAACACGACAGGCAAATTAGCGTGGCCACTTCACCTAACCTGCACATCTTTGGACTGTGGGAGGAAACCCACGCAGACACTGGGAGAATGTGCAAACTCCACACTGACAGTTGCCCGAGGTGGGAATTGAACCCGGATCTCTGGCACTCTGAAGTGCTGCTGCTGCTTCAGGTGGTTGTGGAGAATAAGATCATGATTCGACTATTGAGAGCCAACGGAGTCCAGTTCATGGAGATGTGATACATTAAACAATTTAGATTCAATCTTCCATCTTTTAGAATGGAGTTCTGTTCTTTGGTATGTTAATCCCAGAACCTGTTTTCAGTAACTTTCTCAAGAACGTAATTTAAATGCATAGCTTTTCTATCAAAAATGTCAGGCTGACTCGACATTGGGACCAAGACAGAATTCGACCCTATTGGAGGGTAGGCTGGGACTTTTTTCACTGGAGCACAGGAGGTTGAAAGGTGAAGGTATCGGGTGCCTCATTAGCAAGTTTGCAGATGACATTCAGATTGATGGAAAATCAGATAGTGAAGGGGACTGTCAGACGCTTCAGCAGAATATAGATCGGAGAGTTGGGAAGAGAAATGACAGATGGAGTTCAACCCAGACAAATGTGAGGTGATGCATTTTGGAAGATGCAATTCAAGAGCGAGCTATACAGTAAATGGAAAGGTCCTGGGGGAAATTGATGTACAGAGAGAGCTGGGTGTTCAGGTCTATTGTTCTCTGAAGGTGGCAAATGCGTGTCAGTAGAGTGGTCAAGGCAGCATACAACACACGTTCCATCATCGGACGGATTGAGGAAAAGAGCTGGCAGGTCATGTTAAAGTTATATAAGATTTTGGTTTGGCGCATTTGGAATACTGCGTACAATTCCGGTTGCCAGATTTCCAAAAGGATGTGGATACGTTTGGAGAGAGTGCAGAGGGGGTTCACCAGGATGTTGCCTGTTATGGAGAGCGCTAGCTATGAGGAGAGGTTGAGTAGATTAGGATTATTTTCACTGGAAATAAGGAGGTCGAGGCGGGGTGGGGGGTTTCCTGATTGAGGCCGAAAAACCATGAGAGGTGTAAACGGGGTGGATAGGGAGAATTATTTTCCCAGAGGAGAAGACTTAATTACTCAGGGTTACGAGTTCAAAGTGAGAGGGGAAAGGTTTGAGGGAGATCTACATGGAAAGTTCTTTACAGAGAGGGTGGTGGGTGCCTCGAATGCATCACCAGCAGAGGCAGTAGGGGTGGGATCGATAGTGTCATTTAAGATGTATGTAGACAGATACATGAATGGGCAAGGAGCAGAGGGATACAGATCCTTAGAAAATAGGTGGCAGGTTTAGATAGAGTATCTCGATCAGCATTGCCTTGGAGGGCTGAAGGGCCTGTTCCTGTGCTGTAGGGTTCTTTGTTCTCTTTATAGAGGTTTCCAAAATCAGGCTCACTGCCTTTATTCCTGATGAAGGGCTTTTGCCCGAAACGTTGATTTCGCTGCTCGTTGGATGCTGCCTGAACTGCTGTGCTCTTCCAGCACCACTAATCCAGTGCCTGCAGATTGTGCAGTCTTTCAGCAAAGTAGAATGTTTAGGGTGCAGGTTTGCTCGCTGAGCTGTAGGTTTGATATCCAGACATTTCATTACCTGGCTAGGTAACATCATCAGTGGTGACCTCCAAGTGAAGCGAAGCTGTTGTCTCCGACTTTCTATTTATATGTTTGTCCTGGATGGGGTTCCTAGGATTTCTGGTGATATCAAAGTTATGAAGAGAGATACATATTTTGTTTTACCAACTACAATGGCAGTGCAGAGAATTTCAGAAAAGTGCAATAAATATTTGCTTTTTACCCCTTATTCAACTCATTCAAGAATTTCAAATTGAATCTGAGCTAACTTGAGAGCAAATGGCAACATTCGTTTGTTAATAGACTCACCATATATTATGAAAGATCACTTTTAGCTAAGTCACAATGTTTAATCCCAAACAGAGCAATTAAGTGCAAAGTTACGTTCAACCATTTAATAAAACCCTGCAAATTTTATTTTGTATGAAAATACAATCATTTTATAATTTGGATAAGATCTTTACAAAGGAAATATATTAAACAAAATAGCTTTCCTGGGTATCAATATTGACAACAGTTATGCAGCTATTATTTGGCAATTGACCAACTAATTGAAATAGTTTCAGAATAAATGAGCTGCTTCATTATTATACATTGAGGTATTGCATATCTTGGCTCTCACCCAAGTGTTGTCCGACGAAAAAAATGTATCTGGATGGGGACATGAATAGGAAGCATTCAGAAGGATATGGGCCAAATGCTGGCAAATGGGTCACGAGATTAATTTAGGATATCTGGTTGGCCTGGACTGAAGGGTTTGTTTCTGTGTGTCAGTACAGACGCCCCTCTTCTGGGATCCCCATACCAGCTGTTATTTTCATGAAATAATCTGACAATTGTTGACTTCCATCAACCTCTTCCATCCGGAGAAATTTCCTCTCTCTGCAAAGTGTGGTTCACGTTGGCAAGTTCAATCCTCCTCAGCAAAAAGGCAGAGAGAAAGTAGCTGCTTTTTAAACAGCTCAAGTTCAAAGCGCACCCCCCCCCCCCCCCCTCCAACCCACCTCACTTCTATACTATTGGTCACCACCAAGTTGTCCCTTTGTAATTGGATCCTTGGTACAGCTTTAACCTGGAGGAAGTATTGCCTCACTCGGCAATTTCAACCCATACCCTGTATCGCATCATCTGCTGCAGTGGGATTCAAACCCGGGAGCCCCTGGAACTGGGTTGATAGTCCAGTCGATAATGGCACTCAGCCATCGCGCCTTCAATCCACCTGCGATGGTACATGAACTCCCTGGTGCCTCCGGAGGTTGGTAGAGCTGGTGAAAGCCTTCCCGCACTCTGGGCAGCTGAAGGGCCTCTCTCCTGTGTGGATCTGCTGGTGAGTCAGCAGGTTGGAGGCCTGGGTAAATCTCTACCTGCACTCGGGGCAGCTGAAGGGCCTCTTCCCCCGTGTGGACCCACTGGTGCCTCAGCAGGATGGAGGAATCACTGAAGGCCTTCCTGCACACTGGCCAGCTGAAGGGTGTCTCCCCAGTGTGGATCCGCTGGTGGGTTAGCAGGGTGGAGGAAGTGCTGAAGCCCTTCCCGCAGACGGGACAGGGGAACAGGCGCTCCCTGGTGTGGCTGCGCCGATGAGTCTCCAGGACAGAGGGGACACGGAAGCTTTTCCTGCAGTCGCCACACTTCCACCATTTCTCCATGCGGTGGGATTCCTCGGGTTACTCCATGGCCGAACCTTCAGCCACACACAAACGTGTGAGGAGCCCCTCCCCACCCTGAATTCCCCTTCCCAGGCTGTATAACTGTTTCAGGCTCCACACTCAGTGCGCTGCAACAGTGGGGTCTCTCATCCAGTCCCACTGATGCTGAAAACATCCTCAAACAGGAACCAAAACACTTTGCTCCTTCTCTCAGACTCAGTTGAAAATTGTTTCCGGTCCCGATGGATTGAGCGACTGTCAGACATTGACGTTAAAGTGAGGTCTGCAGACGCTGGAGAGTCAGTGTCAAAATGTGTGGTACTGGAAAAGCACAGCAGGTCAGGCAGCATCCGAATCGGAGGAGAGTCAATGTTTCGGGCATAAGGCCTTCATCTGTTGATTTTGAAGCTTCCGTCTTCAGATCTTCAAATACACTGTTAAAAACAGATTACAAAAGTCATCACTATCCGTGCAGGGTAGAAATTCAGAACAAGCAATTCTACTTTCTGTGGAATATTCTTTTCTTTTGCTGTTCCACAAAATTAAAAGCACCATCCCACTCTCCCTTCCCCTCTGTTCTCACTCCGCTCTAACTAACTCTCCTGAAGATGCTGAAAAGCAAAAACATCAAGACTAACATCTCTCTGAATTTTGGATACCTCCACCTGAAAGTTAATATCTTTCACAACTCTGGGATCCTGCTGAGAGTGAGCAGGTCTGATTTTGGGAAGCAAAAAAAAACTGTCAATTCAGGGTGAACCTGCAATGCAGCTTCTTGAGGAAGAACCAGACACAAAATGGTTAATGACCCCGGGAAGGTGGGAGCAAAATGAGACATCAAGGCATTAACACCAATACACTTCAGTCAAACTCTTCTGCTCCCAGTCAGGGCAAAACATGCTCTGAATGTCCAGCCTTCACAACCACACTTCTGCTTTCACTTAAGACAATTAGAGTCACACAGCACGGAAACAGATTCTTTGGCCCAACCTGCCCAGATATCCTAAATTAATCTAGTCAGATTTGCCATCACTTGCCCCCTATATGGGCCGGGTGCTGACAGCTGGGACTAAATTGGGTTGGCTCACTTGTCAGCAAGGACGGAGTTGGACCGAAGGGTCTGTTTCTGTGCTGTACATCTCTATGACTCCAGTCACATTTGCCATCACTTGGCCCTGACCCATCTGAACCCTTCATATTCAGATGCCCGTCCAGGAGCCTTTTAACTTGTCATCGTACCAGCACCCCCACAACTTCCCCCACCTCTTAGTTCAAGTATCTCTACAAGAACTCCTTTGCTGGAGGGTCCCTTGGAGACACTTCAACTGGACTTCATTGAGTTGGAGAAATGAGTTGAGTTGCTATAAATATGTTTTGCTTATACTTGATGTCTTTTCGAAGTGAATTGAAGCCTACCCTCCTCCTAAGACTACTGCTGAGACTGTGGTGAAGATTTTGTTTAAGGAAATAATTCCCCGCTTCAGTATACCTGCGTGCATTAGCTCGGACAATGGACCACACTTTGCATGTAATATTAACGGAGATCTCTGTTCCCAGCTTTGTATTTGTCGGCAACTGCACGGTGCTTATCATCCTCAGGTGACCGGCCTTGTTGAATGTTTTAACCAGACTCAAGACTAAACTTGCCAAATTAATGGCCGAGTCTGGCCCCTCCTGGTTATGTTAATCCCTGTGGCCTTATTCCAGATGCGATCCATGTCTGTGGGCAAGACACGACTGTCTCCAGCTGAGTGTCTCTCTGGTCACCCCCTCCGTACCCCTTGGAACGATTCGGCTCCCTTCTCAGTCCACGTCCACCACATGACCGAAGCAATGATTGGTTATGTTCTTGCTTTAACCAATGTTATGTGTGCCTTTCACTCCCAGGAGCGTGCGGCCTACAGCGATGTTCCCTCCCTTTCAGCCTCGTCACGGGTAGAGCCCGGTTCGTTGGTGCTCGTCAAGAACTGGACTGGCAAAGGTCTCCAACCTCGTTGGGATGGCCCCTTCCAGGTTTTACTTCCCACCCCTACGGCGGTCACAGTCGCTGGGCGCTCAGCTTGGGTCCAACTGCACCATGGTAAATTAATTGA
The DNA here is from genome assembly GCF_047496795.1 of Chiloscyllium punctatum. Taxonomy (NCBI): domain Eukaryota; kingdom Metazoa; phylum Chordata; class Chondrichthyes; order Orectolobiformes; family Hemiscylliidae; genus Chiloscyllium; species Chiloscyllium punctatum. The sequence goes on from NC_092774.1 coordinate 15,301,422, forward strand.
CCGCACCAATCAAAAGGGGGAAAGAGGAGGAGAGAATCCTGGAATCTCATGAAAAGTAGTGGACGCTGTCCAGTTGGGTTTTTGAATCCTGCTGTTGTTCTAATGTTAATCTTATTACAGATACTTGAACTAAGAGGAGCGAGTGGTGGTTTATGGAAAATATTCAGCCTGGTGTCTGGTTACTAGTGGTGTGCCACAAGGATCTGTTTTGGGACTACTGCGGTTTGTAATTTTTATAAATGACTTAGATACAGGCATAGGTGGATGGATTAGCAGAATTGGACAGAGAGGTGGCAAATGGAGGTCAATGCAGCTAAATGTGAGGTGATTCACTTTGGGAAGAATAACAGGAAGGCAGTGATCTTGGAGTCCATGTGCACAGATCCCTGAAAGTTGCCACTCAGGTAAATAGTGCTGTGAAGAAGGCATACGGTGTGTTAGGTTTCATTCGTAGAGGGATTGAGTTCCGGAACTGCAATATCACACTGCAACAAAACCAAACACGGGTGCGGCCACATTTGGAATATCCTGTATAGTTCTGGCCCCCATATTTCAGGAAGGATGTGGGAAGCATTGGAAACGGTGCAGAGGAGATTTACCAGGTTGTTGCCTGGTCTGGAGGGAGGGTCTTATGAGGAAAGGCTGAGAGAGGGTCTGTTCTCATTGGAAAGAAGGTGGCTAAGGGGGGATTTGATAGAGACATATAAGATGATCAGAGGACTAGATAGGGTAGACAGTGAAAGACTCTTTCCTAGGATGGTGACGTCAGCTTGTACGAGGGGACATAACTACAAATTGAGGGATGATAGGTTTAAGACAGATGTCAGAGGCAAGTTCTTTATGCAGAGAGTGGTAAGGGGGTGGAATGCCCTACCTGCTAAGGTTGTCAACTCAGCCACATTAGGGAGATTTAAACAATCCTTAGATAAGCACATGGTTGATTTTGGGATAGTGTAGGGGGACAAGCTGAGAATAGTTCACAGGTCAGCGCAACATCGAGGGCTGAAGGGCCTGTTCTGCACTGTACTGTTCTATGTTCCATGTTCTAAACTTAGTGCAGGAGGCTGAAAGAAATGAGCAGCTTTAAAACAAAAACCTCTTGGAGCTCAAAGCTTTCAATGAGAGTCTGAGCCCGGCAGTAAGTTCAGGTAACCTTTATTGCAACCCAACTTTGTTACAGCTTCAGATCCCCCCAGCAAAAAGGCAGAGAAAAAGTAGTTGCTTTTTGAACAGCTCAAGGTGAAAGTGCACACACCACACCTCCCCTGTCCCCCCCACCCCCCCCCCCCCCCCCCCCCCCCCCCACTGACTTTACTATTGGCCAGCACCAAGTTGTCCCTTTTGTAATTGGATCCTTGGTACAGCCGTAACCCGGAGGAAGTATTGCCTCACTCAGCAATTTTAACCCATACCCTGTCTCCAAGTATGTTTCTCCCCGCTCATTTGCCAGGAAGGGGCAGTGTAGAGTCAACCAGACTGCTGTGGGTCTGGAGTCAGGTGTAGGCCAGACCGGGTAAAGGATGCAGCTGGAACGACTGAGTGAATCCTTTCCCCCAATGGTGGTTCCCTTCCCTAACAAGGGAGAGAGTGAATCAGATGGGGGCTTTCTCCCCCGCACCACCCCCTCCCTGAAACGGTCTCATTGTTAGATTCCGAACTCCACATTTCTAACCGAATACCGATTCTGTCATCTATCGTGGCAGAATTTGAACCCGGCAGACCCCGGAACCGGGTTGATAGTCCAATCGATAATGGCACTCGGCCGTCACTCCTTCAATCTCCCTGCGATGGCACGTGAACTCGCTGGTGCTTCCACAGGTTGCAGGAGTAGGTGAAGCCCTTCCCGCACTGAGAGCAGGTGAACGGCCTCTCCCCGGTGTGGATCCGCTGGTGCCTCAGCAGGGTGGAAGATGTGCTGAAGGCCTTCCCACACTCGGGGCAGCTGAAGGGCCTCTCCCCCGTGTGGACCCGCCGGTGGGTCAGCAGGTGGGAGGTATACCTGAAGCCCTTCCTGCACTGAGAGCAGGTGAATGGCCTCTCCCCCGTGTGGACCCGCTGGTGGGTCAGCAGGGTGGAGGAATTGCTGAAGGCCTTCCCGCACTCGGGGCAGCTGAAGGGCCTCTCCCCCGTGTGGACACGTTGGTGCCTCAGCAGGGTGGAAACCTGGGTAAAGGCCTTCCCGCACTCTGGGCAGCTAAAGGGCCTCTCCCCCGTGTGGACCCGCTGGTGGGTCTGCAGGTTGAAGGAGCAGGTGAAGCCCTTCCCACACTGTGAGCAGGTGAACGGCCTCTCCCCCGTGTGGATACGCTGGTGGGTCATCAGGGAGGAGACGTGGGTAAAGGCCTTCCCGCACTGAGAGCAGCTGAAGGGTCTCTCCCCTGTGTGGATACGCTGGTGACTCTGCAGGGTGGAGGAGCAGGTGAAGCCCTTCCCGCACAGAGAGCAGGTGAATGCCCTCTCCCCCGTGTGGACATGTTGGTGCCTCAACAGGGCGGAGGAATTACTGAAGGCCTTCCTGCATTCAGGGCACCTGAAGGGCCTCTCCCCCGTGTGGATACGCTGGTGGCTCCGCAGGTTGGAGGAGCAGGTGAAGCCCTTTCCGCACTGAGAGCAGGTGAACGGCCTCTCCCCATTGTGGACCCGCTGGTGACTCCGCAGGGTGGAGGAATCGCTGAAGGCCTTCCCGCACTCAGGACAGCTGAAGGGCCTCTCCCCCGTGTGGACACGCTGGTGCCTCAGTAGGGTGGAGACCTGGGTAAAGGCCTTCCCGCACTCTGGGCAGCTGAAGGGCCTCTCCCCCGTGTGGACCCGCTGGTGGGTCAGCAGGGTGGAGGAATTACTGAAGGCCTTCCCACACTCGGGGCAGCTGAAGGGCCTCTCCCCTGTATGGACACGCTGGTGCCTCAGCAGGGTGGAGACCTGGGTAAAGGCCTTCCCACACTCTGGGCATCTGAAGGGCCTCTCCCCCGTGTGGATACGCCGGTGACTCTGCAGGGTGGAGGCCTGGGTAAAGCCCTTCCCGCACTCTGGGCAGCTGAAGGGCCTTTCCCCCGTTTGGTCCTGCTGGTGGGCCAACAGGTGGGAGGAATGTCTGAAGGCCTTCCCGCAGTCGGTGCAGAGGAATGGCCTCTCCCCGGTGTAACTGCGTCGATGAGTCTCCAGGGTAGGCGGGACAAGAAAGCCTTTCCCACAGTCACCACACTTCCACGGTTCCGCCACAGGGCGGGATTCCTCAGGTTTCTCCATGGCCACAGCTTCAGCTGCACACAAACACGTGTAGAGCCCCTCCCTGCCGTGAAGTCCCCTTCCCAGGCCGTATAACTGTTTCAGGCTCCACACACAGTGCGCTGCAACAGTGGGATCTCTCGTCCAGTCCCACTGATGCTGAAAACGTCCTCAAACAGGAACCAAAAAGTGTAGATCCCTTTCACAGAAATCACAGTCAAAAATCGTTGTGGTCCCGATGGATTCAGAGACTGTCAGACATTGACGTCAAAGTGAGGACTGCAGACACTAGAGAGTCAGTCAAAAAATGTGGCGCTGGAAAAGCACAGCAGGTCAGGCAGCATCCGAGGAACAGGAGAGTCAATGTTTCGGGAATAAGCCCTTCATCCGTTGATTTTGAAACTTCAGTCTTCAGATTTTCATATACTCTGCAAAAACAGATTACAAAAGTCATTACTATCAGTGTAGGGTAGAAATTCAGAACAAGCAATTCTACTTTCTGTGGAATAATCTTTTGTTGTTCCACAAAACTGAAAGTACCATCCCACTCTCCCTTCCCCTCTGTTCTCACTGCGCTGTAACTAATTCCCCTGAAGGTGCTGATTCAGGATCTTACAGGGGCAGAAAAAGCAAAAACATCAAGACTGACATCTCTCTGAATTTTGGATACCTCCACCTGAAAGTTAATATCTTTCACAACACTGGGATCCTGCTGAGAGTGAGCAGGTCTGATTTTGGGAAGCAATAAAAAAGTGTCAATTCAGCTACAATGCAGCTTCTTGAGGAAGGACCAGACACAAAATGGTTAATGACACCGGGAAGGTGGGAGCAAAATGAGACATCAAGGCATTAACACAGACACACTTCAGTCAAACCCTTCTGCTCCCAGTCAGGGCAGAACATGCTCTCTACGAGAACTCCCTTGCTGGAGGGTCCCTTGGAGACACTTCAACTGGACTTCATTGAGTTGGAGAAATGAGTTGAGTTGCTATAAATATGTTTTGCTTATTGTTGATGTCTTTTTGAAGTGGATTAAAGCCTACCCTCCTCCTAACACTACTGCTGAGACTGTGATGAAGATTTTGTTTAAGGAAATAATTCCCCGCTTCAGTATACCTGCGTGCATTCGCTCAGACAATGGACCACACTTTGCATGTAATATTAACGGAGAACGGAGAAACCTTCCAGGTTTTACTTCCCACCCCTACGACGGTCACAGTCGCTGGGCGCTCAGCTTGCGTCCAACTGCACCGTTGTCAATTGAATGGCTGCACCAATCAGTCCCCGATTCCATTCTATTTGTCAGACTTCCTACTGCCGATCCTGTGAAGAGAAATATCACTTTCCAATACCTCCGGTCTGTGTATACAAACAGCTGGTGTAACACTGCCTGGGGTACAGCAGGCCTTATGTGGCACATGGACTTGGAACGGAACCCTTCCCTTGTGCATTTATAGGCCTTTTCTCTTTTCAGAACCTGATACTGTCACCAAGACCATGTACAATAGAGCGAAGGGAGAGCCCAACGGGAACAGCATTCTGAGGACCATTGTCTCCCATACAGTGCGAGTGCTCGAGTCACTTGGCCCATTTTGTACAGTGCTAAAGCGACTCCTCTTGCAAAACATTGACCCTATACTCCTGTAGACCTGACCAGACCCCCTGCTGTAACATTTCAGTAACCTATTTTGACAAACTCTCCCTAATATACACCAAACCAGACTATTATTTCTTCAGCTAAGGTAAAGCTACCAATTTCCTTGTCCTGGATGGCAAAGATGTCCCTCATAAGGTCACTATCGGAGCCCTTGTTCCCACAACAGTACCTTGTCCAGGCCAGTGGACAAGTCGATGGAACCTCAGCCAACCTTGCTCCAACTGAAAGGATCCCAAGGGACTGGGTGACAATACAGGACACCCGATAGGCTGGGGAATCCAGAGTACCCTGAGGTTGGAAGGATCGGCAGGGGTGACAAGTCAACAGAACCTCAATTCCCTCTTTTGTGGCCTGACCATTTAAGGAAATAAGAGTAAAGAGGCTCTGGAACAGAGTAAACTGGGATTATCAGACCTGTGTGTTTACTCTATGCAGAATTGGTGTGCCTTAGGCTATATACTCGCCCGGGAGGGTGAGGTCTGCACTATTGTCCAAGATAAACGCACTATGGGCATTCCCAATCTCACTGGCAATATTACTAAGATACAAGAAGTGATCCAGGTATTCCGTGACAGAATGACTGAAGGGACCAGTTGGGGAAACTGCAGATTGGGCCGATGGTACAATTGGCTTATCGGTTTAGCTATGTCTGTTTGTCGGTATTGGTATTGTTAGCTATTTAATTGCTAGGCTTATGAGGTCCCTTAGCGATATAGATTTGCCCCAGAAGATGCTCCTTTCCCAATCTGATGGCTCACCCACACGTGTCGATGGTGATGATAAATAAGACCAGATGAGCTGTGAAGATGGTGGTGCTGCTCTACAGGATGTTGACGGCTGGACCACCTTGAAGGGCATTCGTTTGGACTAGCCTTCTCTTTCAGTGATCGCGGTGCAATCAAAGGGAGGAATGAGAGTGTGGGCATCTGGGTGATAAAGTCTATAGCCTTAAAACTTGTCTTTAAACATTCAGACTAAAATGTAATGCTGAATCATTGAATACATTTACTGCACTAGAAAATAAACAGGCAGGAAGGCTCAGAATGAGGAGAGAACTTAAAGATAGGGACACCTGGGCTCACCAAGTGATAACAGGATGCTGTAAGGCAATGAAGAACGTTTGCCTCAGCATCGGTGAATCTGTGTGAACAGGACACCAAGTGATAACATTCACAGCCGTTCCCTTGTGAGACCATTTTAGTGCTGAGACTGTTGAATCCTGTAGAAAATTAACTCTTAGTGCTTATCTGCAATGGATTGAAATGAATTGCATTTTGGGACTTTATGATGATATTGAGTATCCATTACTGGTTATTAAATACAAACTCTGTAAAAGGAAATATTGATAAAGCTTTACCTTACTTGCTGCAGGCGAGGCTCCAGCGGAGGAAACAGGCCGCGGGCACACTTCCGGCTTCGGGATGGCCACGCCCACTGATCCAGATCCTGGTCCCGCCCCCTCCTCCGCCAACTTCACACGTCAACGCCGCCCCTTCCGAACGCAGCTCGTAGACCCCGCCCCTTCCTGAACCAGATCATAAGCCCCGCCGCTTCGGGACAAAGCCCCGCCTCTGGGAACCAAACCTCTTTCCCCCTCCTGCACTAAACCCCACCCCTTCGCCGCGATCCCCGCGCGAGTCAAAACCACGCCCCCCTCCCTCACGCGCAACCGCCCACAAAGCCGCGTGCGTCCAGGCTCGACGCGCCGCATCGTCCGCTGAGCCTCGCCCCGCCTACCAGCGCGCGAACCTCACGAGACACGCCCCGCCCATGAGCACCGCCCACCCGCTAAAACCCGTCCCCCATCTAAACCCCGCCCCTCCTGGTAAACCCCGCCCACCCAGGTGTATTTGGAAGCACTAGCTTCTGCAGCGCTGCTCCTTCTGCGGGTCGCTGTGCTGCAGGATCATAAGACACAGAATTAATAGCAAAATATCACAGTGTCTTGCAACCGATGCAATGTTTGGCACAAACCTGGACCGCTGCTGAATCCTTCATCTTTTAGAAGGGGTTGCAGGTTTCAGTTCATCAATATATAAATTCCAGAACTTTAGGTCAGATTCCCTACAGTGTGGAAACAGGCTCTTCGGCCCAACAAGTCCACACCGACCCGCCGAAGAGCAAAACACCCAGCCCCATTCCCCGTCACCTAATACAATGGTGCAATTTAGCGTGGCCAATTCACCCTAACCCACACATCTTGGGACTGTGGGAGGATATCCGCGCAGACGTGGGAGGGGAATTGAACCCGGGGCTCTGGTGCTGTGAGGCAGCAGTGCTAACCTCAAAAAAAAACAGGTGACATTTTCTATTTTTCAGCGGCAGCAGCAACCCAGGAGTGGGGAGTCACTGAGTTGAGGTTTTACATTTGAAGTTGGAGAGCAGAGGTTCCTGGGTGAGGAGGGACGACTTATTTTTATTTTCTTCCTGCTGTATAAGTCAGAGGGTACTGTTGAGGGGGGAAAACGTCCTACTAGGGGTATGCACTGGGGCCCAGGTCTCTTGCACCAGAAGGAAAGGAGGGAAAGCAGGAGAGTATTAGTCATTGGGGAGTCGATACTTAGAGGGTCAGATAGAAGGTTTGTTGGGAACGAACAAGACTCGCGGTTGGTGTGTTGCCTCTCAGGTGCTAGGGTGCGTGATGTCTTGGATCATGTCTTTGGGGTCCTGAAGGGAGAGGGTGTCCTGCCCCAAACCATGGTCCACGTAGGTACCAACGACATAGGTAGAAAGAGGGATAGGGATGTAAGGCAGGATTTCAGGGAGCTAGGGTGGAAGCTGAGGGCTAGAACAAACAGAGTGGTTATCTCTGGTTTGTTACCCATGCCACGTGATAGCAAAGCAAGGAATAGGGAGAGATATTATCTGAACACGTGGCTGTAAGGATGGTGCAGGAGGGAGGGTTTCAGGTTTTTGGATAATTGGGGAAAGTGGGACTTGTACAAACAGGACAGTCTTCACTTGAACCAGGGTGGGAAATTTGCTGGTGCGATTCGGGTGGGTTTAAACTAGCTCAGCAAGGGGATGGGAACCAGGGGTGTAGCTGCAATGCACAGGAGGATGAGAGCAGGGAGGACAGGGACAGGATTTCAGGGTCACAGGAATGTGCTGGCAGACAGCGAAGTGGTTTGAAGTGTGTCTACATCAATGCCAGAGTATCCACAATAAGGTAGGTGAGCTTGCAGCACAGATAGGTACCTGGGACTTGGATGTTGTGGCCATTTTGGAGACATGGATAGAGCAGGGTGAGGAATGGATGTTGCAGGTTCCAGGGTTTTGATCTTTCATTAAGAACAGCCAAGACGGTAAAAGAGGGAGAGGTGTGGCCTTGTTAGTCAAGGATACTATAACGGTGGCTGACAGAACTTTTGATGAGGACTCGTCTACTGAGGTAATGTGGGCTGAGGTTAGAAACAGGAGAGGAGACGTTACACTGCTTGGAGTTTTTGTATAGGCCTCCGCAGAGTTCCAGGGAGGTGGAAGAGAGGATTAGCAAAAATTATTCTGGGTAGGAGTGAAAGGAACAGGATGGTCATTCGGGGGGACATTACCTTCCCCAACATTGACAGGAAATGCTTTCACTCTAGTACATCGTATGGATCAGTTTTTGTCCAGTGTGTTCAGGAGGGTTTTCTGACACAGTATGTCGAAAGGCCAACAAGAGGGGAGATCACACTGGATCTGGTGCTTGGTAATGAACCAGGCCAGATGTTTGATTTAGTGGAAGGTGAACACTTTGGAGAGAGTGACCATAATTCAATTAGGTTTCATTTAGCGATGTAAAGGGATAGGAACATGCCACAGTCAAGAGTTATCGATGGGGCAAGGGCAATTATAATGCAATTAGGCAAGACTTAGGATGCATAGAATAGGGTAGCAAAATGCAGGGGATAAGGACAATTGAAATGTGGAGCTGGTTTAAGGAACAGATATTGTGTGTCCTTGATAGGTATGTCCCTGTCAGGCAGGGAGGAAGTTATAGGGTAAGGGAAGCGTGGTTTACAATAGAAATTGCGTCTCTTGTTACAAAGAAGGAGACGGCTTATGTGTTGATGAGCCAAGATGGTTCAGATGAGGCGATGGAGAATTATAGATCAGCGAGGAAGGATCTAAAGAGAGAGTTAAGAGCAAAGAGAGGACATGAGCAGTCTTTAACAAATACAATACAGGAGAAGCCTAAAGCTTTCTATAGGTATGTGAGGAATAGAGGATGATTAGGGTAGGAATAGGGCCAGTCAAAGACAGAAATGGGAAGTTGAGTGTGGGCCCTGTGGAGATTGGAGAGGTGTTAATGAATATCTCTCATCGGTCTTCACTCAGGAAAAAGAGAATATTGTAGAGGAGAAGAATGAGGTACGAGATATTAGACTCGAAAGGATCGAGGTTAGTTGCACACAGGTGTTATCAATTCTAGAAGAGGTGAAAGTAGACAAATGCCCTGGGCCGGATGGGATTTATCAGAGGATTCTTTGGGAAGCGAGTGAGGAGATAGAAGAGCCTTTGGCTTTGATATTTGAGTTGTCATTGTCTACAGGTTTAGTACCAGAGTGGAGGATTGCAAATGTTGTGCCCTTGTTCAAGAAAGGCAGCAGAGATGACCCAGGTAATTATAGACCAGTGAGCCTTACTTCTGTTGAAGGAAAGCTTTTGGAAAGGAATGTTAGAGATAGGATTTATAATCATCTAGCAAGCAACAATTTGATTTCAGATAGTCAACATGGTTTCATCAAGGGCAGATCGTGTCTCACAAACCTCATTGGGTTTATTGAGAAGGTGACCAAGCATGGAGATGAGGGTAGGGCAGTTGATGTGGTGTACATGGACCACAGTAAAGCCTTTGATAAGGTTCTATATGGAGGCTGTTGGAGACATTGCAGAGGCATGGGTTGTTGTGGGCTCACCCAGTAATAACAGAATGCTGTAATGCAATTAAGAATGTTTACCTTAGTGTCGGTGAATCTGTGTGAACAGGACACCAAGTGATAACATTCACAGCCGTTCCCTTGTGAAATTAATGATAGTCTTTGAATCTGACCCTGAAACAAGACTCGGTACTATCCATAGCTTTGTAATTAATGGTTGGATCTTATCCATTATAATGGATTCTTACTACCCCTTGCAAGCGGGGCATTCACAAAATAAATCTTTGCTGTCTTCAGCATTCAAAAGGACGAGAGTGAGAGAGACAGAGAGAGACAGAGACAGAGACAGAGAGAGAGACAGAAAGTCAGAGACAGAGAGAGAGAGACAGAGAGAGAGAGACAGAGACAGATCGAGATCTGCTATGGATTGAATTGAATTGCATTTTGGGGCTTTATGATGAGAGATTTTTATTCCACGCTTCCAAAGAGTATGATTTCCAGGACAAACCAAGAGTGAGGCTTTACAGGTCTGAGTTCTCAAAGGATTCCCTGGGCCACCTCAAATCTCCACTTTAACATGGGAGGTAGGACAAAATGGCTTCTGCTTGGCTAACTCGGTGGGACTGAGTCAGGCAGATACGACTCAGAACAAACAAGAATCCACAGACGGATGTAAGTCCAGTGAAAAAAATTGCAAATGCAGAAGTAACAAATCTGAACCTAACCATCAATCGCACAAGTAACGTTTAATCCTAACCACCAGACAGGACAAATACGATCCCAAGAACAGGTTGTCTACAAGAGATTATGCTAGATTAGATTAGATTCCCTACAGTTTGAAACAGGCCCTTCGGCCCAACCAGTCCACACTGACCCTCTGAAGAGTAACCCGCCCAGAACCATTTTCCCTCTGACTAATGCACCTAACACTATGGGCAATTTAGCATGGCCAATCCACCTGACCTGCACATCCCTGAGCACTATGGGTAATTTAGCATGGCCAATCCACCACAACCTGCACATCCCTGGGCACTATGGGTAATCTAGCATGGCCAATCCACCACAACCTGCGCATCCCTGGGCACTATGGGTAATTTAGCATGGCCAATCCACTCTAACATGCACATCCCTGGGCACTATGGGTAATCTAGCATGGCCAATCCACCACAACCTGCGCATCCCTGGGCACTATGGGTAATTTAGCATGGCCAATCCACCCTAACCTACACATCCCTGGGCACTATGGGTAATCTAGCATGGCCAATCCATCACAACCTGCACATCCCTGGGCACTATGGGTAATTCAACATGGCCACTCCACTTTTGATGAGAGTGGTGCTGGAAAAGCACAGCAGTTCAGGCAACATCCGAGGAGCAGGAAAATGGACATTTCAGGCAAAAACCCTTCATCAGGAATAGAGCCTGCAGGGTGGTGAGATAAATGAGAGGAGGGTGGGGGTGGGGAGAAAGTAGCATAGAGTACAATAGGTGAATAGGGGTGGGGATAGGTCAGGGAGGAGGGTGGGGAAGGTAGCAAAGAGTATTGAAGAGTAAGGAATTCTGTTTTGAAAGCCTGACCTTGCAGCTGCAGGCTGTCTCTGCTCCTCAGGCCATCATACTGTGCTGCTTCATAGAATGACAGATTGGTTCTCTCTGTCCCTTATCAGTAATTAGAGCCTAGCTGAACCTGCAGTATAAGATAACATTCAGTTTTGTAGACATGAAGAAATGTAGGTCTGGACAATGTATGTGAACCTTACGACTGCCCCTCAGTTGCATAATTAATGGAGAGTGGGGCTTGTGTTTTACATAAAACATGTAACATTCTGTATTTTATCGGATTACGTCAGACTTTATTTTGAACTAACGTATTCCCCATGGCAACGAATAAAGCTAGTTAATTGCTCAAGGTCTCCTCTCCTGACTACTTTACTTTAAACGATTTGACACACGAGTTACTTTGCTCCAACAGTACTAATAGAAGGGAGAGAGAATTCCTCAACTAGGGCACTCTCAGAATCCTGGGACAGCCCTATTTCTGGTTTACTTCCTAATGAACAAACATTAGGCATTTATTTATTTCTGATTTTGTTTCATTTTTCTTGTTTGATTCCCTGCTGTGACTACACTCTGTATCTGGAATGGTGACAGGCTGAGATTGTGGGTTGGCTTTCGATTGACTGAATGTTTTCTTGTTCTGGAAGCTGTAAAAGAGGCGTGAAAGCTTCAGCAGAAGTCCAGCAAAGGTGAGGACAGACCGACATCTTACTCTGTGGGAACAGGGAGATCAGAGGACAGAGAAATCAGGCCCTGAAACCCAAGCTGACACCAGACTACCATGTGATCAGTGCTTTGATTAGCAGTGCCAACCCTCTCTGCCTTTACCTCGCTTCCTATCTGACTCCCCCCCCCTCAATATTCAGGATCCAATTCTTGCCATCCTGAAGCCATGTCTCTGTAAGGACTCTCAGACCATAATTATTCATTTCAATGAGTGCAGTTAATTCATTCACTTTTGTTACAATGTGGCAAACATTCAGATTCACCATGTATCATTTCAATTTTTGTGATCTTTAGAATGCAGTTTTGATTGCTGGTATATTTACTCACCTTGTCCCTTTCTATTGTTCTCTGATGTTCATTTTCCACATCACTACACTGCTCACCGGCCTTGATTTGGATTGGCCATGCTAAATTGGCCACAGTGCCCAGGGATGTGCAGGTTAGGTGGGTTAGCCATGGGAAATGCGGGGTTATAGTTTCATAGTAATAGAAGCAGGAGTAGGCCATTTGGCCCTTCCAGCCTACATTAAGATCATGGCTGATGTATCCATTGTCTGAGCTCCTCTTCCCTGCATTGTCCCAACTACCCTTCATTCCCAGACTCAACAGAGACACTCGGTCTTGCAGCTGTACTGTTACCTGACAAACATTCTTTTCTTGCATGGGTGTATCCTTCTCTTTGTAAGGACCTATTGTACACATCAGCTACAAACCAACACTATCCAGACACTACGTGACTGGGTAAAGTGCCTCAGTTTGCTCAATTTCCTGCAATTAACAGTTTGCTAATTGTTAAATGATTGTAACCTATATAATCACACAACTCTCTGTTTCTCGTCAGAGTGACTTGTGACCATGAGGTCGACTTGGCTCTCCCCGTGAGCTCCGAATAAACAGTCAATAACCCAAGGTTTGTGTGTCATGATTACTTATCTAATACTTATTGGACTACTACGAGCAAGTCACCCACAGCATAATCCACTTCCATCCCCAACATGGATCAAGACACCATCCCTTTTTGCCAGACAAGTAAATGTCTCAAGTTCAGGAAACAAAGCCTGTCAAACATTAACAGGCACAGATCTAGACCAACCTTTTCCAGAGTCTGTCCCTTCACCTCGATTGACTTTCTTTTTCCCCTCAGCTCCTACAAACCAACAGCTGAACCCAAGGATGAGAAAAGAAATGGGAAAGAGGGCGAGAAAAGAGAGTGCGGTCCTCCCAGATGTTAAACAGAGGAAGGAAGTTACAGTCTGGACTGAAGCTCAATCTTCATTCAGAGAGAGAGGAGCAACAGCAACTTCAGAAGCTCATGGTCGACCTTCCGCATTCAGACAGTGGCGGAGGTTCTGATTGGCAGGAGGACCAGGCCCCTTCCGGTCCTAGAGGGTTTCCCAAAGATTGGTCTCCCCGTCCATCAGAACGACGAGGGGCGGGGTCCCATTACAATCTCACACATGCGCACTATGAACACTGCTCACGGCCAATAGAGCGGTGTCTGGAACGCGTGGGATTGTGGGTATTACATCAGCCATTAAAGCGATGACTGCAAGAGTCCCATAAACCTTCTTAACCGTCCTTTTCCATGTATTGGGGACGTATATGTCAAGAGCTAATCTTGAATCGATTTTCAATTGATAGACTGAGTGAAACACTACAGGTGTTTAACTCTCTATTTCCAGTTCTGTGTCAGTATATCGCTCTTTATCTGTCCTCAAATAAGGACCGAATCAAAGCGCGACGTCTGTTCCACCTGAACGTTGATTTTTGTTTAGTTTGCAGGTTCCAACCCTCCCTTTCAATCATTTATTAAAAGTTATTCGTGTTACATGGGCTTCGCTGGCTGGCCAGCATTTAGTTCCCCTTGAGAAGGTGATGGTGACCTTCTGTGGTCCACACGCTGTACGGTGACCCACAATGTCCTGAGGGAGAGAATTCCAGGATTTAGACCCAGCAACACTGAAGGAACAGCAATGTGTTTCCAAGTCAAGACGGTGAGTGGATTGGAGGGGTACTTGCAAGAGGTTATGTTCCCAAGCATCTGTTGCCTTGGTCCTTGTAGATGGAAATGGTTGTTGGTTTGGAAGGTATTTTCTAAGGATATTTGGAGAATTTCTGTGTTGCATCTTGTAGATCGTCCACATTCCTGCTTCTGAACAGTGGGACAGAGGGAATGGATGTATGTGGAGATGGTGCCAATCAAGCAGGCGACTTTGTCCTGGATGGTATCAAGCTTTTTGAATGTTGTTGAAGCTGCACCCATCCAAGCTGGTGGGAGAGTATTCCATTACACTGCTGACTTGTGCCTTGTAGAAGATGGACAGAGTTTGGGGAGTCAGGAGGCGAGTTACTCTCCATAGTATCCCTGACCTGTTGCCTGCTCTTGTTGCCATTGTGTCTGTGATTAGTCTAGTTGAGTTTCTGGTCAATGGTAAACCCCAAGGATGTTGATAGTGGGGTGTTTAGTGACAGTAACACTGTTGAATATCACGGGGCAGTGGTCAGATTATCTCTTTTGGGGATGAGTCATTGTTTGTCATTGGCATGGCATACATGTTACTTGCCACTCCTGAGCCCATTGGATATTGTTAAGATCTTGTTGCATTTCAAACTGAACTGCTTCAGTTTGTGAGGAGTTGTGAATCGTGCCGAACATTGTGCAATTATTGGCGAATATCTCCACCTCTGACGTTATGATGGAGGAAGGTCACTGATGAAGATGGTTGAGCCGAAGAAGACACGACCCTATGAATTCCTGCAGAGACGTCCTGGAACTGAGATGACTGACCTCCAACAACCAAAGCCATCTCTCTCTGTCCCAGGTATCCCTGAACAATTCAGATACACAACAATATTTCAAAACTAATTGAAGGAATACAGATGAAACACCCCTCTTCTGGGAGTCTCCAGTGCAAGTTTTTCTGTTCGGGAAACCATCTGATAAGTGTTGACTGTCATCAACCTTTTTGATCTTGGCCACACACAGCGCCCCCTGTCCATTAGCCCCCGCCACTCCAGCGCTCCCTGTCCATTTCTACCCCGGCACTCCAGCGCCCCCTATCCATTCTCCCTCACCACTCACAGCACCCCCGTTCTTTCCTCCCACCACCCACAGCTCCCACTGTCCATTCCACCGCCAACCACAGCGCCCCTTGTCCATTCTCTCTCCATCCCCAGGTTCTTGCCCGTTCTCCCTCTATACTCCAAACACCCTGTCCACTCTCTCTCACGCCACCCTCTGTACCCCTGTCGTTTCATTCCTCAGGCCCTGTCCAGTCCGTCTCCCCACCTTCTACACCCATCGATTCTCTCTCACCCCACCCTCTGTCCCATGTCCATTCTTCCAGCCCCCACCATCCATTCTCTCTCTCTCTCCCCTCCCCCCACCATCTGCCACCCGCCCCATTCTCTCTCCCCTGAAATACACCAGGCTAGGAGTCAGAATTGGGGTTCAATGACAGAGTTTATTGCACAAGGAAATACCGGGGCTCCAGGGAGAGAAAGACACCAACAGCACAGTGTCAGCTGCGAGACTTCTCTCGACCCGGAGCACACGTCAAGAAACTTTTATACATTTTGTGATACAATCGGTCAGGGGTGAGAATATTGTCTTTGTAACATGATTTGTTTATGGTAATCCTTGTAGAATCATTGATAGTTGATACAATCATTGTCAGTTCCCACACAACCTTTGTTAATTTCCACACAGTCGTTGTCAGTTTCAGTGCAGACATTGTCCATTTCAATGTCTGCATGGAAATCCATTGTTGTTGTAATGGGCGCTAATTGCTCTCCCTGAGAAGGAGGATTCCTGCAGCCCTGGCTATTAGCATTTGGTATTGAGTCTGTATCATGCTGTTGGCACTTCTATAAGAGGTGTTGGCTGGACCCAGACACTTCGGCGGGCAGTGTTCATTACTCATGAATATTCTCTTCCCCCACCCGCCTTAAACTAATCACCTGGGTTGTGAATCCATTGTGCTAACATTCTGGTGGCCCCAGGCAGTGTCTGTATCTGCTCTGCTGTTTCTCTCCATATTGTGATCCAGCGGCCATCTTGTGTGTCAAGTTGGCCAACTGATGGCTCAGTGGCCATCTTGTGTGTCTGTGTGCCCAGTATCACCCTGCCCTGTGCCATCTCCCACTTCTCCGCCACGCCCACTCTCTCTCCCCCGCTCAATCTCTCCATCAACCCCATTCATTCTCTCTCTCTCTACCCCCACCCTTTGCCCCCTCGTCGATTTTCTCTCTCTGTCCCCCATCCATTCTGTCTCTTTTCTTCCCAGCCCCCACCACACCGTCCTTTCTCGAGCCTCGAACCATCTTTGACCTCTGTATCAAACCCTTCAAAGGACAGAGAGAGAGAGAGAGAGAGAGAGAGAGAGAGAGAGCGGGAGATAATGGATGGTGATGACTCTACCTGGGAGTCGGGAGGGGTGAGAAATGGCTGATCTTCAAAATTGAGAATACCTAAAATGATATCTTCAGAAACATCGTTAAAGCCAGAAAAACGCATTCAAGTTTTTTTAAAAGAGCTGCTGAAATCTATCTGATTCTTTCACTGAAATAAACGCAGTCAGGCCACCGCTCAGGACAGGCTGGAAGGGGTGAATGGGCGAAAGTGAGCACTGCAGATGCAGGAGATTAGAGTCAAGATTAGAGTGGTGCTGGAAAAGCACAGCCGGTCAGGCAGCATTCGAGACTTTTGTCTGAAACGTCAATGTTCCTGCTCCTTGGATGCTGCCTGACCTGCTGTCATTTCCAACACCACTCTGATCTTGAATGTAAGGGGTGAATGGCCTAGTCCTAGTCTTGTGAAGTTGGTTCCAACTATCTAGAAATAGCATCACAGAGCACAGAAACATACCCTTCGGTCTATGCCGACCGGATATCCTAAATTAATCTAGTGACCCATTTGCCAGTATTTGGCCCCTTATCCCTCTGAATCTGTCCTATTCATCTCCCCATCCAGATGCATTTTAAATATTATCATTGTACTAGCCTCCATCACTCCCTCTGGCTGACACACACCAGCGTCTGTGCAAAAAGGTTGCCCCTCAGAAACCTTTCCCCCCTCACCCTAAACCCATGCCCTTCAGTTCTGGACTTGGGGAAAAGCTGGGTACAAGCCAGACAGAATGCAATGTCGAATCACAGGGAAAAACAAATTGTGGCTCTACCCCTTTTTTTCCTATTGGCATTTGGACTCTTAACATCTGACAGAAACACCAGCATTGAAAAATGTGGTGCTGGAAAAACACAGCAGGCCAGGCAGCATCCGATGAGCAGGAAAATCGACGTTTCGCGCATAAGCCCTTCTTCAGGAATCTTATGCCAGAATTTTCAACTCTGGTCTCCAGCATCTGCAGTCCTCACTTTCTCCAAGAAACACCAGCATCCCCCAATGAGCATACTGCGCATGTTTTCCGGTGTCATCAACGCAGTGCACATGCCCACCGGTGTCAGCAAAACTCTGGGCATGCTCATTGCTTTCCGCAAAAAAAAGGCGCGCGACCTTCCTTTGATGGCCCAATAGGGAACCGTGGAGGACCAGAACAAAACTGGTCCTCCTGCCAATCAGAGCCACCCCATTGTCTGAATGCGGAAGTTGGACCATGAGTTTCTGAAGCTGCTCCTCTCTTTCTGAATCAACATTGAGCTTCACTCAGACCGCAAATTCCTTCCTCTGTCTCAGATCTGTGAGTACGGCACTCTCTTTTCTCGCCCCCTTTGCCATTTCTACTTTTTTCCGGAGTTCAATTTGTTGACTTACAGCAACTGAAAGGAAAGGGATTTAACCCAGAGAGGGGACGGGCTATGGAAAAGTGATCGAGGTCTGTGTCTCAATTGGCAAAATAGACAGGCAGGAGGCTGGAAGGACACAGCAAATCAGGCAGCATCAAGAGGTGTAGAAGTCGATAATTCGGGTGTAGCCCTTCTTCAGGACTGGGGCTGGGGGCTGGGGCTGGGGCTGGGGCTAAAGTGGGGATATGTGAAGATAGGGAGAGGGTCCGGCCTGATTAATCATTGGGTGGAAGAAATCAGGTTGGTGACAGGAAGGAGTGGTAGTGAGGGGCACGGGGCTGAGAAGGGAGTCGGGGGATGGAAAGGGAGGTTATTTGAAATTGGAGAACTCAATGTTGGGTCCTGCAGGCTGTAGGCTGCCCGGGCGGAAGATGGGGTTTGTTCCCCCAATTTGCAGTTTGGATCGTTGTGGCAATAGAGGAAGCCTATGATGTTCTTGTCAGAAAGGGAGTGGGAAGGGGAATTAAAATCGATGGTGACTGGGAGGTCTGGTCAGCCTCTCGGACCCAGCTGTGATGCTCGCCAATCCGTTCCCCAAGTTTACGCTCAGTCTCCCCAAAGTCGAGAAGACCACAAGTTACAAACACGTGGCAAATGCAGTATCTCAATGTGAAGTTATAGCCTTTGCTATGGAAAAAAAAAAGCAGAAAGACAGTGTATTATTTAAATGGTGATACTTTGGGATGTGGAGAAAGTGAGAACTGCAGATGCTGGAGATCAGAGGCAAAGTGTGGTGCAAGAAAAAGGCAGTAGGTCAGGCAACATCTGAGGGACCTTGAGAGTTGACATTTTAGTCCCGAGCACTTCATCAGGAATGATGTGTGGATGGACAAAGGGTCTGATTCTGTGCTGTATGACTCTAATCATCTTCGGTGAGAGCAGAAGTGTGGTTGTGAAGGTTGGAGTTTAGGAGGAGCTTTCAAAGATGTTTGCCCTTAATGGGAGCAGAAAAAGTTACAACGAAATCTTGCATTTGTGAGACAGCAACTGAGTGAGGTTTTGGTGCAAAGTGGTTAGGGGGGGAAATTGCTATGCTAAATTACCCATAGTGCCCAGGGATGTGCAGGTTAGGTGTGATAGTCAGGGAGTAGAGCAAGAGGTGCAGGGGAATGGATGTGGGTGGGTTACCCTTTAGAGGGTCAGTGTGGACTCGTTGGGCCGAGTGGCCTGCTTCCACACTGTGGGGATTCTGTGAAGGGAAGGAATTCCTGCAAACTGTGCAGGGCAGTGCAGGCTAGCCAGCTGCGCCCCACCCCTTCCTCTCGCCCCTTTTCCCATTCCCTACCCCACCCCTGACCCATTGAAGGCGTCACAACGCGGAAGTGGCCTGTCAGTTTGCATGAAACTCCCTCCCTCTCGGCAATTCTTCGTCCTGGGAGTGTGTGGGGGGAATCTGTTCACTTGTGCCAACTGGAGTGAATCCAAGGAGGCAGCAGACTCTGCAAACTCAGGTATGTGTCTTAAATACCCGGGTGAGGAGGGATAGAAGGATGGGGTGGAGCTGTTTTCCCCATCGTGCCAGAGTCTGAGACTTTGATAAAATCATGAGGGGTATGGATAGGGTAAATAGACAAGGTCTTTCCATTGGGATGGGGGCGTCCCGAACTGGAGGGTCATAGGTTCAGGGTGAGGGCAGTGGGGAAATGTCAAAGAGACCTCAGGGGCAACTTTATCATGAAGAGGGTGGTGCTTTTATGGAATGAGCTGCCAGAGGAAGTGGTGGGGGCTGGTAGAATTCCAACAGTTAAAAGGCATCTGGATAGGTGTATGAATACAAAGGGTTCAGATGGGTCAGGGCCAAGTGATGGTAAATGCGACTGGCGTCATAGAGATGTACAGCACAGAAACAGACCCTTCGATCCAACTTCGTCCTTGTTGACAAGAGAGCCAACCCAATTTAGTCCCAGCGGTCAGCACCCTGCCCATATAGGGGCCAAGTGATGGCAAACGTGACTAGATTAATTTCGGATATCTGGGCAGGTTGGGCCAAAGAGTCTGTTTCTGCGCTGTGTGACTCTAATTGTCTTCAGTGAAAGCAGAAGTGTGGTTGTGAAGGCTGGACTTTCAGAGCATGTTTTGCCCTGACTGGAAGCAGAAGAGTTTGACTGAAGTGTGTCGGTGTTAATGCCTTGATGTCTCATTTTGCTCCCACCTTCCCGGGGTCATTAACCATTTTGTGTCTGGTTCTTCCTCAAGAAGCTGCATTGCAGGTTCACCCTGAATTGACACACTATCTTTTTGCTTCCCAAAATCAGACCTGCTCATTCTCAGCAGGATCCCAGTGTTGTGAAAGATATTAACTTTCAGGTGGAGGTATCCAAAATTCAGAGAGATGTCAGTCTTGATGTTTTTGCTTTTTCTGCCCCTGTAAGATCCTGAAGCAGCAACTTCAGGGGAATTAGTTAGAGCGGAGTGAGAACAGAGGGGAAGGGAGAGTGGGATGGTACTTTCAATTTTGTGGAACAACAAAAAAATATTCTGCAGAAAGTAGAATTGCCTGTTTTGAATTTCTATCCTGCACTGATAGTGATGACTTTTGTAATCTCTTTTTGCAGAGTATTTGAAAATCTGAAGTCAGAAGATTCAAAATCAACAAATGAAGGCCTTATGCCCGAAACGTTGACTCTCCCGTTCCTCGGATGCTGCCTGACCTGCTGTGAATTTTCCAATGCCACACATTTCGACACTGACTCTCCAGCGTCTGCAGTCCTCACTTTGAGTCAATGTCTGACTGTCACTCAGTGCATTCGGACCGCAACAATTTTCAACTATGAGCCTGTGAGAAGGAGCAAAGCTTTTTGGTTCCTGTTTGGGTACGTTTCAGCGTCAGTTGGACTGGATGAGAGACCCCACTGTTGCAGCGCACTGAGTGTGGAGCATGTAACCGCTATACAGCCTGGAAAGAGGAATTGACAGCAGGGTGGGGCTGTATGCGTGTTTGTGTGCAACTGAAGCTTTAGTCATGGACAAACCAGAGAAATCCCACCTTTTGGAGAAACTATGGAAGTGTGATGACTGCGGGAAAAGCTTCTGTTTCCCATCTACCCTGGACTCTCATCGGCGCAGCCACACCGGGGAGAGGCCATTCCCCTGCCCCGAGTGCGGGAAGGCCTTCAGCAATTCCTCCAACCTGCTGACCCACCAACGGGTTCACACGGGGGAGAGGCCCTTCAGCTGCCCAGAGTGCGGGAAGTGCTTTACCCAGGTCTCCACCCTGCTGACCCACCAGCGGGTCCACACAGGGGAGAGGCCGTTTACCTGCTGTCAGTGCAAGAAGGCTTACACCTGCTCCTCCGCCCTGCGGAGGCACCAGCGAGTTCACCTGGAGGGGAATTGATACTGTGATGGCCAAGTTGCATCCTTTACCCGGTCTGACCTACACATGACTCCAGGTCTACAGCAGTGTGGTTGACTCTACACTGTCCCACCCCTCCTCGCTCGGCAAATGAGAGGGGAGAAACTTACTTGGAGACAGGGTATGGATTGAAATTGCTGAGTGAGGAGGCAACACATCCTCCTGGTTACAGCTGTACCAAGGATCCAATTACAAAGGGACGACTGGGTGCTAACCAATAGTAAAGAACGTGGGGGTGGGGGGTGGAGTGTATGTACTTTGACCTTGAGTTGTTTAAAAAGCAGCTACTTTTACTCTGCCTTTTTGCTGGGGGGATCTGAAGCTGTAACAAAGTTGGGTCACAATCAAGGTTACCTGAATTTACCCCCTGGCTCAGACTCTCATTGAAAGCTTTGAGCTCCAAGAGGTTTTTGTTTTAAAGCTGATCAGTTCTTTCAGCCTCCTGCACTAAGCTTCCAATGTTGTCTATCAGATGGAGCAGTGAATGAGGAGCCAGTACCATTCGAAATTGTAAGTTTTTCAGGATTGTAGAGTGCATCATTTCCTCGTCATTGTAAAGTTTCCTGGCAGCATCGGGAGGTGTGGGCTGTGTTCAATGGAAACGAGGTGGAGGAACCGATGGGGGACTGGCCTGGATGAAGTTAAAAATCACACAACACCAGGTTATAGTCCAACAGGTTTATTTGGAAGCACTAGCTTTCGGAGCGCTGCTCCTTCACCGGGTAACTGTGGAGCCCGATCAAAAGACACAGAATTGATAGCAAAAGCTCACAGTGTCATGCAACTGAAAGGATATATTGAACAAACCTAGGTTGCTGTTAAGTCTTCCATCTTTGAGAATGGATTGCAGGTTTTGGTTCATTAATATGTAAATCCCAGAACATCTTTTAAGTTACGTTCTTGAGATGACTTAAGGTTTTATTTTTAAAAAGGCTGACAGCTCAGACAATGCATTAAAGGTGTGAGGTTCGAGCCTGTCATACCCCAATCTTGGATCAGACTGGTTCCAGTTCCAAAGTCGAAATTTATAAAATATTAAACTGATTGACTGCCCTGCAGTTTCTGCACATTTTGAGCAAAGTAGAATGTATCTGCAAATAATTCTGCCAATTCAAATTCACTTCTTAGAGTTATTTGTGTGTGTGCATGTGAGTTTGTGTGCATGCTTGGTAAAGAGTATAAGCCTGTGAGAGTGTTGGGGGGTGTATGCGTGTGTATATGTATGAGAGAAGTATGAATAAAAGCAAGGGGTTGCATTTTGCTGAAACAAGGAAGGGTGGACCTATACAGGTAGTGGTAGGGCCTTGAGTCTTGTTGGAGAACAGAGACATGGGAGGATTCAGGTGCACAGCTGCATCACTGGGAGACAGGGTGGTCAAGAAGGTGTTTAGCACACTTGCCT
This sequence comes from Chiloscyllium punctatum, assembly GCF_047496795.1. Lineage (NCBI taxonomy): Eukaryota > Metazoa > Chordata > Chondrichthyes > Orectolobiformes > Hemiscylliidae > Chiloscyllium > Chiloscyllium punctatum. The sequence goes on from NC_092774.1 coordinate 15,324,011, forward strand.
TCACTGTTCACGCCATTGAGTATAGGAGTTGGGACATCATGTTGAGCTTGTACAGGATGTTGGTGAGGCCACTTGTAGAGTACTGAGTACAGTTCTGGTGGCCCTGTAATAGGAAGAATACTATTAGAGAGGGTTTAATAAAGATTTACCAGGACATTGCCAAGACTGGAGGGTTTGATTTATAAGGAGAGACTGGGACACTTTTCACTGAAGTGCAGGAGGTTGAGTGGTGATGTCATTGAGATTTATAAAATCATGAAGAGTGGAGGTAAGGTGAATAGCAAAGGGCTCTTCCTTAGTGTAGAGGTGCTCAAAACTAGGAGGTATATTTTTAAAAGTGAGGGGAGAGAGATTTAAAAGGAGCCTGAGGGACAACATTTTGATACAGGGTGGTTTGCATATGGAATTAACTTGCTGAGGAAGTGGTAGATGCGGGGACAGTTACAACATTGAAACGACATTTGGATGGGTACATGAATAGAAAGGTTTAGAGGGATATGGGCCAAATATAAGTAAGTGGGGCTAGTTTAGTTTGGGAATCCTGGTCGGCATGGATGAGTTGAACCGAAGGGTCTGTTTCTGTGCTGTCTACCTCTCTGAACCAGAAGTGATCTTATTGAAACCAATAGATTTCTAAAAGGGGCTTGACAGGATAGATGCCGATAAAATGCTCCTTTGTGGGGAGGGTCATAGAATCCCAACAATGTGGAAGCAGGCCATTCAGCCCATCTATTCCACACTGGCCCTCTGAAGAGCATCCCACCCATACCTAACCCCTTTCTCTGTATTTCCCATGGCTAATCTATCCTAACTTGCACATCCCAGGACACTATGGGTAAGTTAGCACTGCCAATCCACCCTAAGCTACACCCTAAAATACAGAAGAGGAAGTGTTGGATGTCTTGAAACATAAAGGTGGATAAATCCCCAGGACCTGATCCGGTGTAGCCTAGAGCTCCGTGGGAAGCTGGAGAAGTGATTGCTGGGCCTCTTGCTGAGATATTATCATCAATAGTCACAGGTGAGGTGCCGGAAGACTGGAGCTTGGCCAACATGGTTCCACTGTTTAAGAAGGGTGGGAGTCCAGTAAGTCTGATGTCATTGGTGGGCAAGTTGTTGGAGGGAGTCCTGAGGGACAGGATGTACATGTGTTTGGAAAGGCAAGGACTGATTAGGGATAGTCAATATGACACGGTGTGTGGGATATCATGTCTCACAAACTTGATTGAGTTTTTCTGAAGAAGGAACAAAGAGGATAGATGAGGGCAGAACTGTAGATGTGATCTATATGGACTTCAGTAAGGCATTCAACAAGGTTCCCCATGGGAGACTGATTAGCAAGGTTAGATCTCATGGAGTACAGGGAGAACTAGCCATTTGGATACAGAACTGGCTCAAAGGTAGAAGACAGAGGGTGGTGGTGGAGGGTTGTTTTTCAGACTGGAGGCCTGTGACCAGTGGAGTGTCACAAGGATAGGTGCTGGGCCCTCTACTTTTTGTCATTTACATAAATGATTTGGATGCGAGCATTAAGAGGTACGATTAGTAAATTTGAGGATGACACCAAAATTGGAGGTGCAGTAGACAGCGAAAAGGGTTACCTCAGATTACAACAGGACCTGGACCAGATTGGCCAATGGGCTGAGAAGTGGCAGATGGAGTTTAATTCAGATAAATGCGAGGTGCTGCATTTTGGGAAAGTAAACCTTAGCAGGACTTATACACCTTAATGGTAAGGTCCTCGGGAGTGTTGCTGAACAAAGAGACCTAGGAGTGCAGGTTCATAGCTCCTTGAAAGTGGGAGTCGCAGGTAGATAGGATTGTGAAGGCAGCGTTTGGTATGCTTTCCTTTATTGGTCAGAGTATTGAGTACAGGAGTCAAGAGGTCATGTTGCGGCTGTACAGGACATTGGTAGGCCACTGTTAGAATATTGCATGCAATTCTGGTCTCCTTCCTATCGGAAAGATGTTGTGAAACTTGAAAGGGTTCAGAAAAGATTTACAAGGATGTTGCCAGGGTTGGAGGTTCTGAGCTACAGGGAGAGGCTGAACAGGCTGGGGCTGTTTTCCCTGGAGCGTTGGAGGCTGAGGGGTGACCTTATAGAGGTTTACAAAATTATGAGGGGCATGGATAGGATAAATAAACTAAGTCTTTTTCCTGGGGTCGGGGAGTCCAGACTAGAGGGCATAGGTTTAGGGTGAGAGGGGAAAGATATAAAAGAGACCTAAGGGGCAACTTTTTCATGCAGAGGGTGGTACGTGTATGGAATGAGCTGCCAGAGGATGTGGTGGAGGCTGGTACAATTGCAACATTTTAAGAAGCATTTGATGGGTATATGAATAGGAAGGGTTTGGAAGGATATGGGCCGGGTGCTGGCAGGTGGGACTAGATTCGATTGGGATATCTGGTCGGCATGGATGGGTTGGACCAAAGGGTCTGTTTCCATGCTGTACATCTCTATGACTCTAAAAGCAAGTTGTAGACAAGTAAAAAGGCCCACCAGGCAAGGAGGTGGTTAACAACCTTAGGGCATCCCTCTTAAACCATGCATCTTGTTTGTTTACAAATTAAACATGCTTCAGCTCTTTTCCTATCTGCTTTCTGGAAATCTGGGTGACACCAGGTTTGTAATACAGTATTAACCATTCCCTCCTTACCCACGTGTGTACAATACTGCACATAATCAATTGAAAAAGGCAGCAGCAAAGAAGGAATACAAAGTAGTCCATCAGGGGTCACCCACATTTCGGTTTGAGTATACAGGGAGTACCCTGTTTGAGGCCATAGTTTGTGCTGCTCAGCAGGGGGCGCACCCTGTGATTTCAGTCCCATACCCAGGCCTGGCATTTCTATCCCCATATTGTCTCTGTCGGGGTTTTGCTGGGGACCCAATGGGACCAGAGGTTTGGGGTGTCAGGCTGCCTGCTTGGCAGCAGCATCCATCTGCTCATTCCTTTGGAGACTGTATCCATTGCTTCAGCATGAGCTGAACATCTTGATAGCTGCCAGATTGATTGGACAAAACAGCATTACTGTTCGTCTGCCCCATGGGGGTTAAAAATCCTCTCCGTTCCCACAAGTCTCTGTAATCATGGGTCACACCAAAAGCACAGTGAGGGTTGAAGATCTCAACCCCCGGGAGGGGTGTCTCAGTTCCGAGATCGGTCAAATGAAGACTAGGATTATGGTCTGCTTCAGCAAGGTTTCACACTTTAATTTGTAACGGCCGGGCAAAGATTTGTCCAGCAACACAGATATTAAAAGATTCTGTGTTCCTTTGAGAAACTGTGTGATTAACGTGGAATAAAATATCAATTTTCATATGTTTCTTAAGAGACCATACAGCCTTAATTGCAGAATAATCCAATAAAATGTAATAAAATTACATAATGGAAACAGGTTAACCCAATGATATTTCCTGGGAAATAATGTTGTTTCACACGCATTATCTCCTCATACCTGTGCTTCAAGGTTAGCTAGGATGGTCAGTAATGTCCTATCTAGCTTAATTAGGTCCATACAATGAAGAAGGCATTGTTTGCTTAATCTGTAATTCAGTTCGCTCAGGAATGCAGAAATGCAGCTTTTAGCCATTTTAAACCCAGTGTTAATTTTCAGCCTGAAGCCATGTTGTTCTATTCCTTTATATTGAGATGCCATTTTGTGATGAATAAAAGCTCCTGACAACAGCCTAAATCTAGGTATTAGATCCTCATCTGGTGTGGACCTGCTCCGTCACTCAAAACAAAACTAAATTTACAATTTAAGGCCATACATGCTATTCTGCTAAATTAATCCAGTTGATTTTTTTCTGTTTAAAAATGTGAAAACCTCGTGAACAGTTCTTCCAGTTAATCACTGGATATTCAAATTTCTCTTCAAAATTAAAGATCATAACAAAACTGGGTGTCATTGTGGGATTTTGAATCTGGAGGGTGTGCTTGTGAAGTTTGAATGAACAATATTTCAAAGTGAATGTTATCGTGTTCAGTATTAAGACTTTCTGGAGATGAAAAATTTGCCCTTGTATGTTTTGCAACACTTAACCAAGGTCAGTTCTATAGAATATGCAGACAGGTTGATGTGAGAGTTGAGAGCTGGGGCAAACATCAGAAATAATGGAGGCAGGAGCACAGCAATTAGAGTTAGAAAGTTAGCCAAAAATATAAAAACAGGAAGGAAAGTTTCATCACTTTGTTAACTTTTTTAAGAAAAGCTAAGTGTTGGTTCTGTAAAAAATGAGTCTGGGGATTCAATAACGGAGGATAAAGAGATGGTCAGTGAATTGAAAAGATCTTGAGTCTGTCTTCAATAGAGAGGATACAAGTAACAGCCGGGAACTAGCTGGAAATCAGGAATTGAAAGGGAAGGAGGAACTGAAGACAATTACAATTACCAGGGAAGTACTACTGAGTAAACTGTTGGAACTACAAGCTCACAAGTCCCAGGGGTCCAAAGGATTTCATTCTAGATCCTTAAAGAAAAATTAGCTGGTGATATAGTTAATGCATTGGTTTTAATTTTCCAAACGTCATTAGTTTCAGGGAAGGTTTCTGTAGATTGGAAAACTCCTTTCTTCAAAAAGGGAGACCGAGAACAGGAAACTGCAGACCATTTACTTTAACATATGCCATCGGGAAAATGTTCAAAGCTATGATTAAAGATGTGATGACAGGGCACTTGTACAAGTTCAAGGTAATCAGGCAGCGTGAATGTGTTTTTGTCAATGGGAAATAATGTTGTAATAATGTTTTGAAGAACTGCCTCTCCCACCTGTGACTGAGCTGATAAATCTCATGGACCGACAGGGAATGGAATCCCTTCCCACAGTCCCCGCATTTCTACGACTTCTCTGTCGTTCTGGTGTCCTTTTGGCTCCCTGTTTCTGATGAACAATTGAAACTGTGATCACACTCAGGAAATGTGTGCAGTTACTCCCTGCTGCGACTACTATAATGTTACTTCAGTCTGTGTAACTGGTTACAGCTCCATCCCATAGACAGCTCACTGGGGCACACTCTCTCTCAACAAGGCGAAAAGACATACAAAAGTGGAGTAACCAGACAAAACGCAGAAGCAATAAAATGTCGAACCACAGGGGAAAAAAAAATTGTGGCTCTCCCCCTTTTTTCCCTGTTGGCATTTGGACACTTCAAATTTGTCAATAACAGCAGCAGCAGGCTCAAAGAGCATACTGCGCATGTTTGCCGGTGTCAGCAACGCAGTACGCATGCTCGCTGGTGTCAGCAAAAACTGGTGCGCATGCTAATCGCTATCGGCAAATAAGGCGCGGGACCTTCTTTTGATTGACCAATAGAAAGCACAGGAGGACCGGAAGGACGTTGGTCCTCCTGCCAATCAGAGTCACCCCATTGTCTGAACGCGGAAGTTGGACCATGAGGTTCTCAAGCTGCTGCTGCTGCTCGTGTCTGAATGAACATTGAGCTTCATCCCAGACTGCAAATTCCTCCCTCTGTCCATTCTCTGGGAGTACGGCACTCTCTTCTCTTGTCACCTTTTCCATTTATTTTTTTCATTCTGGGATTCAGTTGTTGACTTGCAGCAACTAAAAGGAAAGGGAGTGTGTCGGGATGGGGACAGACTCTGGAAACGTTGCTCCAGGTCTGTGTCTCAATTGACAAAATACACAGGTAGGAGGCTGGAAGAACACAACAAGCCAGGCAGTATCAGGCGGTGGAGAAGTCAACGTTTCGGGTGTAACCCTTCTTCAGGATTGGGGATGGGTGTAGGGGGCGATGCAGATAAAGGGTGTGCTGGGTGGTGAAGTGGGGATAGATGTAGACAGGTAGAGGGTTCGATCTAGGCAAAAGGGAGGACTGCAGATGCTGGAAACCAGAGTTTAGATCAGAGTGGTGCTGGAAAAGCACAGCAGGTCAGGCAGCATCCGAGGAGCAGGAAAATCGATGCTTCGGGCAAAAGCCCTTCATCAGGAATTTCCCCAGGGTTGGGGAGTCCAAAGCTAGAGGACATTTGTTTGAGGTGAGAGGGGAATGATTTAAAAGAGACGTGAAGGACAACCTTTTCACATAGACAGTTGTACATGCGTGGAACGAGCTGCCAGAGGAATTGGTGGAGGCTGGTACGATTATATTTAAAATGCATCTGGCTGGGTACATGAATCGGGATGGTTTGGAGCCGTGTGGGTCACATGCTGGCAAACGGGATTAGATTAATTTTGGATATCTGGTCATCACGGACAAGTTGGGCCAAAGGGTCTGTTTCCATGCTGTATGACTCTTAATCGTCTTTGGTGAAAGCAGAAGTGTGGTTGTGAAGACTAGAGTTTCAGAGCAGCTTTCGAAGATGTTTTGCCCTTACTGGGAGCAGAAGAATACAATGAAATCTTGCATTTGTGAGAGAGCAAATGAGTAAAGGGAGTACATCTGCGATTTTGGTGGAAAATGGGAATTCATTGCACTGTGAGGATGAAGCCCTACCCTATCCAGTTATTTCAGCACGTGGATGAGACTTGGCAGTTCACACAGGCAGTCAATCCAGTAATATTTTGTAAATTCCACTTTGGAAATAGAACCAGTCTGATTCAAGATTGGGGTATAGACAGACTCTGATCTCACACCTTTAATGCATTGTCTAAGCTGAGATGACACCTTTTTGTTATAAAACCTTGTTATCTCAAGAAAGTGTCTTACAGGAAGTTCTGGGATTTCCATATTAATGATACCTGCAACCCATTCTGAAATATGAAAGGCTTAACAATCCAGGTTTGTTCAATATATCATTTCAGTGGCAGGACACCGTAATGTTTTTCTATAAATTCTGTGCCTTATGATCTTCTTCTCCACAACCACCTGATGAAGGAGCAGCACTCCAAATGCTGGTCCTTCCAAATACACCTGTTGGACAATAACCTGGGTGTGTGTGATTTTTTTTAAACTTTGTCCAGGTTAGGTTGGATTGACCATGCTAAAGTCCTCACAGTGCCCAGGGAGGTGCAAGTTTGTGTGAATTGGCTGTGCTAAATTACACATAGTGTCCAGGGATGCGCAGCTTAGCATGGATTGGCCACGCTAAATTACCTATAGTTCCCAGGAATGTGCAGGTTAGGGTTAATTGGCCAGGTCAAACTATCCAGAGTGAAGATCTAGACCCCTCTTAAGGGCCCTTTGAGTTCGCAATTGGTCTAAAGAATCAATGAAATGCAGTCTGTACAAAGCAAGGTTATCAGTTTAATCAGGCAGCTTGACCCAATTCTGTCCAACAACACAGTGATTAAAGCTTCTGTGTTCCATGGCGAAGTTGTGCAATTACATTTGAAAATGACACGTTATTTATTTAGGTTTTTTAAGAGACAGTACAGCCTTTTTTACAAGAAAAGACCAATCAAATGTAATAAGGTGACATGATTTAGAGCAGGTTAATCCAATGATATTTCCTGGGGAAGGGGTCTTAATTACGTAAATCATCATGCCATGGTAGCAGCTCAAGGTTAGTTCAAATGGTCAATTAATGTGTCCGTGTTCATTTTAAACAAACTCCATTGTCCTCTTATCTTTGGATTGTAGCTTAATTCTGCAAAACAGCAGGACAAGTTCACAGAGTTCAATCATTATTCTCAGCCATTTTGTGTATTATTTTAAATTGAAAAGCCATTTTGTGATTCTTAAAAAATCTACATATACTTGTTGAGTCTGACAATAATCTAAATTCAAATTTTAGATCCTCACCTGAAGCATCAGAGTCTGAGGGGTGACCTGATAAACGTTTGTAAGAGGCATGGATATGGTGAATACCCAAGGTCTTTTCCCCAGGGTCAGGGAGTCCAAAGCTCGAGGGCATATGTTTGAGGTGAGAGGGGAATGATTTCAAAGGGACCTGAGGGGCAACTTCACACAGAGAGTGGTGCATGTATGGAACGAGCTGCCAGAGGGAGTGGTGACGGCTGGTACAATTACAACATTTAAAAAGCATCTGGATGGGGATATGAATAAGGAGGGTTCGGAGGTATATGGGGCACATGCAGACAAATGAGGCTAGATTAGTTTAGGATATCTGATCTGATGAATTGGACCAAAGGGAAAAACATGACAGAGCCCTGCCACTGAAATGATATATTGAACAAACTTGGATTGTTACCTCTTTCATCTTTTACAGTGGGCTGCAGGTATTATTCATATGGAAATCTTGAGATTACTTAAGGTTTTATCACAAAAGGTAACCTCTGGGCAGGATAGTGGCTCGTTGTTTCGCACTGCTGCCTCACAGCGTCAGGGACCTGGGTTCGAGTCCAGTCTCGGACGAATGCCTGTGTGGAGTTTGCACATTCTCCCTGTGTCTGCAAGGGTTTCCTCCCCGTGCTCCAGTTTCCCCTCTCAATCCAAAAATGTGCAAGTTAGGTGAATTGGCTATGCTATATTGCCCGTAGTGTGAGGTGCATTCATCAGGGGTAAATATGGGGAATGGATCTGGGTGGGTTGCTCTTCGGAGAGTCGGTGTGGACTTGTTGGGCCAAAGGAGCTGTTTCCATACTGGAGGGAATCTAATCTAGTCTCAGCTCAGACAATGTGTTAAAGGTGTGAGGTCAGAGTCTGTCAGTATCCCAATCTTGAATCACACTGGTTCCATTTCCAAAGTATGAATTTATAAAATACTACATGTTCTGACTGCTTGCAGATTGTGTGTTTTTGAGCAAAATAGAATGCATCTGAAAATATAATTCTGCAAATGCAAATTCACCCCCAAGGACTTGTGTGTGCTTACATGCATGAGACAGCGAAAACGATTATTTCCGTGCTGTATATCTCTGTCTATTCGATAACAGATGCTTTATTTCTGTTGGTGTAAATATTGTTGTAAATCATAGCTGGGTAATAATAGTTAGATGTAAGGGAAAGAGAATTCCTCAAGTTGGGCACTATAAGAATCCTGGGAGACCCCTATTTCTGGTTTACTTCCTCGTTCACATTTAAACATGAGCAACAATTAATTTAATATTTGGTTTCATTTTTCTTGATTAATTCCCCGCTATGTCTAAGCTCTGTGTCTGGTCGGTTGACAGGCTGGGAGATTGTGGGTTGGGGCTTGATTGACTGAATATTTTGTTCTGGAAGGTGTAAAGGGGGAGGGGTGTTAAAGCTTCAGCAGAAATCCAGCATGTCTCTGTAAGGAGTCTCAGATCATAATTATTCACTTCAATGTGTGCAGTCAATTCGCTCGCTTTTGTTACAATGCAGCACACAATCAGACAACATTTTTCGTTTCAACTTTCGTGATCTTTAGAATCCAGTTTTGATCGCTGAAATATTTACTCTCCTTGTCCCTTTCTATCATTCTCTGATGCTCATTTTCTAAATTGCTCGCTGGCCTTGATTTGGATTGGCCATGTTAAATTGCCCATAGTGTCCAGGGATGTGCAGCTTCGGTGGGTTAGCCATGGGAAATGCAGGGTTATAGTTTCATAGTAATCGAAGCAGGAGGAGGCCATTTGGCCCATCCAGCCTGCTCCACCATTCATTAAGGTCATGGCTGATCTATCCATTGTCTCAGCTCCTCCTCCCTGCATTGTCCTAACTACCCTTCATTCCCCTACCATGCAAAAACCCATCCAACTGTGTCTTGAATATACTTAATGAAGCTGTATCTACTGCTTCCTTAGGCAGAAAATTCTGTAGATTCACTACTCTCCAGGAAAAGTAGTTCCTCCTCATCTCTGTCCTAAATCTACTCTTTCCCCTAATCTTAAGGCCTAGTCTCATCCACCAGCAGAAATGACTGGACAAGGTAGGGTTTCATCCCCACAGTGCAATGAATTCCCACTTCCCAAGACGTACTCACTCCTCAGTTGCTGCCTCACAAATGAAAGCTTTCATTGTAACTTCTTCTGCTTCCTGTAAGGGCAAAACACCTTTGAAAGCTGCTTTGAATGCAAGGAGGAGGATCTCAGATGATGAATAGATCAGCCATGATCATAGTGAATGACTGGCCAATCCAAATCGAGGCCAGTGAGCAATGTCGTGATGTGGAAAATGAGCATCAGAGAACGATAGAAAGGGACGAGGAGAGTAAATATTTCAGCGATCAAAACTGGATTCTAAAGAGCACAAAAGTTGAAACTAAAACATTGTCTGATTGTGTGCTGCATTGTAACTAAAGTGAATGAATTGACTGCACACACTGAAGTGAATAATTATGATCTGAGACTCCTTACAGAGACATGGTTTCAGGATGACAAGGATTGGATCCTGAATTTCGAGGGGATAGTCAAATGGGAAGCTAGGTAAAGGCAGAGAGTTGGCACTGCTAATCAAAGCACTGATCACAGGGTAGTCTGGTGTCAGCTCGGATTTCAGATCCTGATTTCTCTGTCCTCTGATCTCCCTGTTCCCACAGAGTAAGATGTTGGTCTGTTCTCAGCTCTGCTGAATTTCTGCTGAAGCTTTGACCCCCCCCTTTACACCTTCCGGAAGAATAAAACATTCAGTCAATCAAGCCCCAACCCACAATCCCCCAGCCTGTCAACCGACCAGGCACAGACCGTAATCATAGCATGGAATCAAACAAGAAAAATGAAACAAAATTAAAAACATATCGGTGCTCAGGCTTAATGTTTGTTCATTAGGAAGCAAACCAGAAATAGGGGTCTCCCAGGATTCTTATACTGCTCTACTTGACGAATTATCTCTCCCTTACATCTAACCATTTGCACCCAGCTATGATTCACAACAATATTTACACCAACAGAAGTGAAGCATCTGTTATCAAATAGACGTAGAGATATACAGCACCGATACAGACATTTTCTCTCCCTCACGCATGCATGCGCACACATGTCCAATAGGGGTTGAATGTGTATTTGCAGAATCGTGTTTGCAGATACATTTTATTGTGCATTTTTGCGCAAAATCTGCAAGCAGTCGGTACACGTAATATTTTGTAAATTCCACTTTGGAAGTGGAACCAGTTTGACTCAAGATTGGGATACAGACAGACTCTGGCCTCCATCCTTTAATGCATTTTCTGAGCTGAGATGTCACTTTTTGTTATAAAACCTTAATTTATCTTGAGAAGATGGCTGACACCAAGTTCTGGGATTTACATATTATTGATACCTGAAACCTGTACTAAACGATGAAAAACTTAACAACCAGGCTTGTTCAACTTTGTCCAGGTGAGAATGGATTGACCGTGCTAAGTTACCCATCGTGCCCAGGGAAGTAATGTCTTGATGGTGCCTTTCCCCAAACTTCCCATGTACGTTAACCATTTCATGCTAAAGTTGTTCCTCAAGAAGCTGCATTTCAGGCTCACCCTGAAGTGACAGTTTATTTTGTTTCCCAAAATCTGACCTGCTCACTCTCTCGGCAGTATCCGAATGCTGTGAAAGATATTAACTTTCAGATGGAGGTATTCAAAATTCAGAGTAGTGATATTTTTGCTTTTCTGTCCCTATAAGATCCTGAATCAACACCTTCAGGAGAATGAGAGAGAGTGGAGTGGTGCTTTCAATTTCATGGAATAACAAAAGAACATTCCGCTGAATCGCTTGTTCTGAGTTTCTACCCTGCACTGACAGTGAGGACTTTTGTGATCTCTTTTTGAACAGAGTACTTGAAGATCTGAAGACTGAAGTTTCAAAATCAACAGACGAAAGGTCTACGCCCAAAATGTTGACTCTTCTGCACCTCGGATGCTGCCTGACCTCCTGTGCTTTTCCAGCGCTACACTTTTCAGCACTGATTCTCCAATGTCTGTAGTGGTCACTGCCTGAGTCACTCAATTCGTTGGGACTGCAACGATTTTCAGCTATGATTCTGTGATATTAACTTTCAGGCAGAGTTATCCAAAATGCTCTTCTGCTTCTGTTAGATCCTGAATCAGAACATGCAGGAGGATTAGTTAGAGCGGAGTGAGAACAGAGGGGGAAGAGAGAGTGGGATGGTGCTTTCAATTTTGTGGAATAACAAAAGAAAAGCATATTCTGCAGAAAGTCGAATTGCTACTTCAGAATTTCTACCCTGCGCTGACAGTGAGGACTTTTGTAATCTGTTTTTGCAGAATATTTGAGGATCTGAAGGAGGAAGCTTCGAAACCAACAGATGAAGGCCTTATACCAGAAACATTGACTCTCCAGTGTCTGCAGTCCTCACTTTGACATCAATGTCTGACAGTCTCTCAATCCATCGGCACCGCAACAATTTTCAACTATGATTCTGTGAGAAGGAGCAAAGGTTTTTGGGTCCCATTTAACTATATTTTCAGTATCAGTGGGACTGGATGAGAGACCCTACCATTGCAGTGCAGTGTGTGTGTGTGTGGAGAGTGTAACAACTAATTGGCCTGGAAAGAGGAATTCACGGCAGAGAGGGCCTGTACTCACGTTTGTATGTCACTGAAGTTTTGGCCATGGAGAAACCAGAGGAATGCCACTCTTTGGAGAAACCGTGGAAGTGTGCCAACTGTGGGAAAGGCTTTCGTGTTCCATCTGCCCTGGAGACTCATCAGCGTAGCCACACTGGGGGGGGGGGAAAAGACCCTTCAGATGCCCCAAGTGCAGAAAAGGCTTTACCCAGGCCTCTGCCCTGCTGACCCACCAGCAGATCCACACGGGGGAGAGGCCTTTCAGCTGCCCCGAATGTGGGAAGGCCTTCAGCGATTCCTCTTCCCTGCTGAGGCACCGACGGGTCCACACGAGGGAGGGACCATTCCCCTGCCCCAAGTGCGGCAAGACCTTCACCCACTCCCCCCACCTGCAGAGCCACCAGCAAGTTCATGAGCTATCGCAGGGGGATTGTAGGAGCGACGGCCGAGTGCCAATATCGACTGGACTCAACCAAGTTCCGGGGATCCGGGATTTGAATCCCGCTGTGGCAGATGGTGGAATTGGAATTTGGTCAGAAATCTGGAGTTCAGAATCTAACGGTGAAACCATTTTTTGGTGGGGGTGAGAAAACCCCCATCTGATTCACTCACGTCTTTTTTTTAGGGAAGGAAACTGCCATTTTGTGAATAGATTCACTCAGTCATCCCAGTCTGGCCAATGTGTGACTCCAGACCCACATCAGTGTGGTTGACTCTACACAGATGCCCCAACCCCCACCTCCTGGCAGATGGGCAGGGAGACACTTACTTGGAGACAGGGTATGGGTTGAAATTGCTGAGTGAGGCAATACTTCCTCTGGGTTAAGGCTTTACCAAGGATCCAATTACAAAGGGACAACTTGGCGCTGACCAATAGTAAAGGAAGTGAGGTCAGGTGGGAGGGTAGTATGCATGGTATGACCTTGAGCTGTTTAAAAAGCAGGTACTTTTTCTCTGCCTTTTTGCTGGGGGGATCTGAAGCTGTAACAAAGTTGGGTCACAATAAAGGTTACCTGAACTTACCACCGGGCTCAAACTCTGATTTCAAAGCTTTGAGCTCCAAGTGGTTTTTGTTTTAAAGCTGCTCCTTTCTTTCAGCCTCTTGCACTAAGCTTCCAATGTAATGTATCAGATGGAGCAGTGAATACTCGTATCATAGAAATTGTAAGTTTTTCAGGCATGCAGGTACTGTGTTTTATTGGCTTTTTAAAGTTTACTGGCAGCACCCGATGCTGCGTTGACTGGAAACGATGTGGAGTGCCAGTGTTGGACTGGAGTTGACAAAGTTAAAAATCATACAACACCAGGTTATAGTCCAACAGGTTTATTTGGAAGCACTACCTTTCAGTGCACTACTGCTTCATCCGGTAGCTGTATAAAAACAAAATGTACAGCAAATGATCACAGTATCGTTCAACTGATATGACATATTGAACAGACCTAGATAGCTGTTAAGTCTTTCATCTTTTAGAATGAGTTGTGGGTTTTGGTACATTAATACTTAATCCCAGAGCTTTTTTAAATTCACATTCTCAAGGTGACATAAGGTCTTCTAAAATAGGTGACATCTGGGTTCAGATGTTGCATTAAAGGTGTGAACATTGAATCTGTATCCCAATCTTCAATCAGACCAGTTCTATTTCCAAAGTAGGAATTTATAAAACATTACATGGATTGATTTTCTGCAGATTGCTCAAAAAGTGCACAAAGTTGAATATATATGCAAATACAATTCTGCCAATACAAACTCACCCCATTGAGTTGTGTATGTGCACATGCATGCATGAGAGAGCATGTGTGTGTGTGCATGCGTTGAGTGTATGCTTGGTACAATGAGTGTAATGGAGTATGAGCCTGTGTGTGTCAGAGAGAGTGTGTGTGTGTGTGTGTGGTTCGAAAGAGCAGATGTGTATGAGCAAGGTGTGAATCAAAGCGAGGGGTTGTATTCTGCTAAAACAGGGAAGGGCAGGACTTGCACAGAATGATAGGGCCCTGGCTCATGTTGTGCAATAGAGAGGGGTGTGTGTGTGTGTGTGTGTGTGTGTGTGTGTGTTTGTGTGGGGGGGGGGGGGGTTCAGTTACATCGTTCTTTGGAAGTTGCATCACTGGTAGACAGGGTGGTTAAGAAGGCATTTAGCACCATTGCCTTCATTGTTCACACCATTGAGTACAAGGGTTGGGACATCATGTTCAGGTTGTACAGGATCTCCACACGGGTGTGGGCGGGGCCGGGGGAGGGATGGGCGGGGCCGGGTGGATGGGCGGGGCCCGGGGTTGGGGATGGGCGGGGCCGGGGAGCCTCACCTTCACCAAGTCACAGCCACCTCGCGCTACAACTGTTCATTCACAAAAAACAAACTCTCCTGTCTCACTCTGCAGCTGCGGGGGGAGAACACATAACACATTTAAAGGGCTGAGCTACAAGTAACGGGGCATTTTTATATTTAAAACGATACATTGAAATCTAAGGAGACTTGGACATAATTAATGGTATATGGTAATATTTACAAAGCATGACCATATTGGAAATAGTGCAGCCACTTTGAAAAAGGGGTTTGAGGTGACCTTGAGATAGTTAATTTTTAAGAAAATAAGCAAGTTATTACGATTTGAAATGATCGTGAAGGGGTAATGTAACCAGTAAATGGCAAAGGTAATTGCAAAATTCTTGAAAAGAAAACGATTCCAGGTATATGCGGATGCAGGGAAATAATTCAACAAAAGAGCCATTATTAATATTTTTGGACCAAACACTCTCCTTTTGAGAGATATAAATAGGAGCATCAATGTCTCTGTCTTTTCAGAGTACAGTGCAAGCCAGTACCATTTGTTTTGCCATAGTAGACCTTGCAACTCAAGCTCACCGAATATTCAGATCTGTGTTCTTAGCAGTCAAATTCTGGCTCTGCCAGTGATGCTCACATTCCACGAACAAATAAAACAGATTATGGTGCTGCGATCACTGCATGTGCCAGAATTAAAAGGAAGAGAAAAATTCTGAACTCACACGACACACAGTTTGTGTACAATGCCATTACCTCTACTTAGTCTGTACCAAATCAAGAGCAGCCACAGTTGACATTTCTTTGGCAATTCTACATGTTGACTTTCTATCATCACAATCTCTTTGACGTTCTTGTAGGTGCCTAAATTAATCTTCAGATTATTCAATTGTGAAACAATGTTACTAGACTAAAAATTCACAACTTCACCAACTGCCAAAACATTTTTTTAGGCTATTTGGGCAGGAAAAGTGACAAATGCAATATCAAAGAAATACAAAGTTATGAAGAGGGTTACATACACTTAACCAAATACAATAGCAGTGCAGAGAATTTCAGAAAAAGTGCAATAAATATTCACTTTTTAACCCCTTATCCAACTCATTCAAGAATTTCAAATTGAATTTGTGGTAATTCAAGAGCAAATGGCAACATTTGTTTGTTAATAGACTCACCATAAATTGTGACTTTGATAAAAGTGATCTTTCACAATGTTTAATCCCAAACATTGCAATTAAGTGCAAAGTTACTTTCAACTGTTTAATAAAACACTGCAAACTGTATTTCATATGAAAATACAATCATTTTATAATTTGGATAAGATCTTTACAAAGGAAATATATTAAACAAAATAGCTTTCCTGGGTATCAATGTTGACAACAGTTGTGCAGGTATTATTTGGCAATTGACCACCTAATTGAAATAATTTCAGAATAAATGAGCTGCTTCATTATTATACATTGAGATATTTTAATACTAATCACATGAAAAGGAAATCTTTGCCTTAAAGAACCAAGTAAAGTTAAATAAAATAGAAAAGCATCTTACAGAATTCACTTCAAATCATCTCTGGTAAATCACAAGAAGATGATGCTCAATAAACCAAATGATGGACAATCACTGGTAATGATGGAAAAAACATTGTAAAGAATGTAGATATCTCAATTGTACCTTAAAAGAATATCTACTCTGCCTTGGACAAGGACAACTGAAAGTTTTTTTTTGTCTGATTGAAATCTACAATAACCAAGCTTTAGAAAATCCATCACTGAGCCCAATCTGGAATAAACGTTTTTTTTCCCCCCAGGAAATCCTTTACAGCTTTCAGCCTTCTCCAGCTACGATTAGCACGAAGGAAAGGTGAAGCTCAGTGGGGAAAGGCTGAGTAATAGCATATCTCGGCTCTCACCTAAGTATTCTTCGAAGAAAAACATATATCTGGATGGGGACATGAATAGGAAACATTCAGAGGGATATGGGCCAAATGGGTCACTAGATTAATTTAGGATATCTGGTTGGCCTGGACTGAAGGGTTTGTTTCTGTGTGTCATTACAGACTCCCCTCTTCTGGAATCCCCATACCAGCTGTTATTTTCATGAAATAATCTGACAATTGTTGACTTCCATCAACCTCTTCCATCCGGAGAAATTTCCTCTCTCTGCAAAGTGTGGTTCACGTTGGCAAGTTCAATCCTCCTCCGGTCCTCAGGAACACACTCTATAATGTGCAACATTCTCAATACCTGTTTAATGTTCAGTAGGGAAACTACTTTCAGTCCAACAGTTAAGACAGAATTCCTCAGAAATGTTTTTGGCAAATGCACTGCTCCCACGAGAGCTCGTGGGCCCATAGTTCACATGCTTTTAACAGCCTGTTTTTATTTTCATTTCCCTGCCTTCCCAGGATACAGAATTTCTCCCACCAGAAATTGTTTGCCCTGAAAAATATCCAGCAGGAAGATGATTATGGAGCTATCAATAAAAATGCCTCATATAGGTCACCCAAGGTTAAAAATAGAAGAACATCTCTCTTCAAAGTTACTGTTCGTTTGCCCTTTCAAAATTCCTCGAATTTAAGGTGTTCCATTGTAGCATTTAATTATGATCCATTAAAAGCAGTATCCAGTCTCATCTGAGTGAGGAACTGACTGAACAAGCGAAATAACTTTTCTATCTGCTCTTTAGATGTGACATCCTCTCCCTCTCTGTGTTGATGCAACAGGATTACCAGAGCTGGAAGTACCACTCTCTGAATACAATTGCTGATTGACAGTTTACTTGAACTGCTTAACGTAAGGATTTAAAAGCTGCTCGCCCGATCTCGCACAAAGTACAAAAAACAAACTGTTCACCCGTGCCTGCACAGAGGAGAAATTTCACTTGGAATAGATCACAAAATAAGAACTGTTACCAGTCCCACAACTCATGTGTTTCCCATGGACAAAGTTAAACATCACCCAACACCAGGTTATAGTCCAACAGGTTTGGTTGGAAGCACTAGCTTTCGCAGCACCGCTCCTTCATCAGGTGGTTGTGGAGAATGAGATCATGATCACAATTTATATCCAAAGGAGTCTAGCGTCACGGAAATATGACACATCAACCAATTTTAGATTAAATCTTTCACCTTTCGAATGCGTTTCTGTTCTTTGCTATGTTAATCCCAGAATTTGATTTTAATTACCTTCTCAAGAATATCATTCAAATGTAGAGCTTTTCTAACAATAGGTGTGAATTCTGTCTGCGTCTGAATATTGATTCAGAGTGACATTTATCTGAGAGAAAAGCTCTGCATTTAAATTTCATTTTTGAGGAGGTAATTTCTAGATCAGGGTGTAGAGGTTTGGGTGGATTGGCTGTGCTGAATTACCCATAGTGACCAGGGATGTGCAATTTAGGGTGGATTGTCCACGGGAAATACAGAGGATGGGAATGGATATGGGTGAAACTCTTCGGAGGGCCAGAGTAAAATAAATGGGCTGAATGGCCTGCTTCCACATTGTCGGGGGAGTCATAGATTCCCAACAAAGGAGCATTTTATTGGCATCTATCCTGTCAAGCCCCTTTCAGAATTCTACTGGTTTCAATAAGATCACTTCTGGTTCAGAGAGGTCGACGGCACAGAAACAGACCCTTCGGTTCAATTCATCCATGCCGATCAGGATTCCCAAACTAAACTAGTCCCACTTGCCTGTGTTTGGCCCATATCCCTCTAAACCTTTCTATGCATATACTCATCCAAATTCCACATGCAAACCACCCTCTGTCAAAACGTTGTCCCTCAGGTTCCTTTTAAATCTCTCTCCTCTCACTTCAAAGATATATGCCCCTGAGCCTTGACTTCCCCTACACTAAGGAAGAGCCCTTTGCTATTCACCTTACCTCCATTCCTCATGATTTTATCAACCTCAATAATGTCACTCCTCAACCTCCTGTGCTCCAATAAATAAAGTCCAAATCTCTTCTTATAACTCAAACCATCTAGTCTTGGCAACCTCCTGGTAAATCTTTACCGAACCCTCTCTCATAGGAAGACTTCTCTTACAGGGTCACCAGAATCGTACTCAGTACTCTACAAGTGGCCTCACCAACATCATGTACAACCTCAACATGATGTCCCAACTCCGAGACTCAGTGGGGTGAACAATGAAGGCAAGTGTGCTTAATGTCTTCTTGACCACCCTGTCGAGCAGCGATGCAACTTTCAAAGAACTGTGTACCTGAACCCCACCCTGTCTCTCTTGTACAGCACGACAAAGGGTTGGACCCTTAATTGTTCATGGGCTTCCCTTCCTTGTTTTAGCCAAACGCAAGCCCTCGCTTTTGATAGCTCACTCATACACACGCTTTCTCTCCAGACACCCACACATACACGCCCCCAACACTCTCTCAGCGTATACTCCATCACGCACTCACTTTACCAAACATGCGCAGACACTTACGTGCACTCTCATGCACAAACTCATCACTTTTTGGGCAAACTTGTATTGGCAGAAATATGTTTGCAGACACATTCTACTTTGCTCAAAAATGTGCAGAAACTGCAGGCAGTCAATCAGTGTAATATTTTATAAATTCCCAGTTTGAATCAGACTGGTTCTAGTTCCAAATTTGGGATACTGACAGTCTTGAACCTCACACCTTTAATGCATTGTCTGGGCTGAGATGTCACTTTTTTAAAAAAAAACCTTAAGTCATCTCGAGAATGTGAATTAATAGTAATTCTGGGATTTACAGGTTAATGAACTGAAACCTGAAACTCAGTCTAAAAGGTGAAAGACTGAACAGCAATCTTGGTGTGTTCAATATGTCATTTCAGTTACATGACACTGATCTTTTGCTATAAAATTTGGGTCTTATGATCCTGCTCCACAGTTACATGATGAAGGAGCAGCGTTCCAAAAGCTCATCCTTCCAAATAAACCTGTCGGACTATAACCTGGTGTTGTGTGATTTTTAACTTTATCCAGCCCAGTCCAACATCGGCCTCTCCACATAATTTCTCGCGAACACTGCCCACACCTCCTGATGCTGCCAGGAAACTTTACAACGCCGATGAAATGACACACTCTGCACTCCTGAAAAATTGACAAGTTCTCACGATACTGGCTGCTCATTCACGACTCCAACTGATATGCGACATTGGAAGCTTAGTGCAGGAGGCTGAAAGAAATGAGCAGCTTTAAAATAAAAACTCTTGGAGCTCAAAGCTTTCAATGAGAGTCTGAGCACAGCAGCAAGTTCAGGTAACCTTTATTGCAACCCAACTTTGTTACAGCTTCAAACCCCCTCAGCAAAATGGCAGAGAAAAAGTAGTTGCTTTTTAAACAGCTCAAAGTCAAAGCGCACACACCCCCCCACCCCCATTCTCCCCCACCCCCACCCCATCCCCCATCACTTTCTTTACTATTGGTCACCACCAAGATGTCCCTTTGTAATTGGATCCTTGGTACAGCCTTAACCTGGAGGAATTATTGCCTCACTCAGCAATTTCAACCCATACCCTGTATAGCGCCATCTGCCGCAGCGGGATTCAAACCTGGGATCCCTGGAACTGGGTTAATAGTCCAGTCGATAATGGCACTCAGCCATCATTCCTTCAATCCCCCCTGCGGTGGTATGTGAACGCGCTGGTGCCTCTGGAGGAGGGAGGAGCGAGTGAAGTCCTTTCCGCACAGGGGGCAGCTGAAGGGCCTCTCCCCCGTGTGGACCCGCCGATGGGTCAGCAGGTTGAAGGAATTGCTGAAGGCCTTCCCACACTCGGGGCAGCTGAAGGGCCTCTCTCCCGTGTGGACCCGCTGGTGGGTCAGCAGGTTGGAGGAATTGCTGAAGGCCTTCCCGCAGTCGGTGCAGCTGAAGGGCCTCTCCCCCGTGTGGACCCGCCGATGTCTCAGCAGGTTGGGGGAATGCCTGAAGGCCTTCCCACACTCGGGGCAGCTGAAGGGCCTCTCCCCGGTGTGGATCCGCTGGTGGGTCAGCAGAGAAGAGGAATTGTTGAAGGCCTTCCCGCACTCGGGGCAGCTGAAGGGCCTCTCCCCCGTGTGGACCCGCCGATGGGTCAGCAGGGAAGCGAAATCGCTGAAGGCCTGCCCACACTCGGGGCAGCTGAAGGGCCTCTCCCCCGTGTGGACCCGCTGGTGTCTCAGCAGGTTGGGGGAACTGCTGAAGGCCTTCCCACACTTGGGGCAGCTGAAGGGCCTCTCCCCGGTGTGGACCCTCCGGTGGGTCAGCAGGTTGGAGGCCTGGGCAAATCTCTTCCCACAGTCAGGGCAGGAGAACGGCCTCTCCCCCGTGTGGGCCAGCTGGTGTCTCAGCAGGTGGGAGGCCCGGGTAAATCTCTTCCCGCACTTGGGGCAGTTGAAGGGCCTCTCTCCCGTGTGGGAGCGCTGGTGCCTCAGAAGGTCGGAGCATTTGCTGAAGGCCTTCCCACACTCGGGGCAGGAGAACGGCCTCTCCCCTGTGTGGAGGCGCTGATGAATCTCCGGGGCAGACGGGAAATGGAAGCTTTTTCCGCCATCAGCACACTTCCACCGTTTCTCCTCGGGGCGGGATTCCTCAGGTTTCGCCATGGCCGAAGCTTCAGCTGCGCGCACACACACGTTTCCAGCCCCTCCCTGCCGTCAATTCCTCTTTCCAGGCTGTAGATGCTTCTCCATGCCCCACACTCAATGCGCTGCAACAGTAGGGTCTCTCATCCAGTCCCACTGATGCTGAAAACATACTCAAACAGGAACCAAAACGCTTTGCTGCTTCTCACAGACTCAATTGAAAATTGTTTCCTGTCCCAATGGATTGAGCGACTGTCAGACATTGACGTCAAAGTGAGGTCTGCAGACGCTGGAGAGTCAGTGTCAAAATGTGTGGTACTGAAAAAGCGCAGGTCAGGCAGCATCCGAAGAGCAGGAGAGTCAATGTTTCGGGTGTAAGGACTTCATGCGTTGATTTTGAAGCTTCTATCTTCAAATCTTCAAGTACACTGTTTAAAAAGAGATTACAAAAGTCATCACTGCCAGGGCAGGGTAAAAATTCAGAACAAGCAATTCTACTTTCTGTGGAATATTCTGGTCTTTTGTTACTCCACAAAATTGAAAGCACCATCCCACTCTCTGTTCTCACTCCGATATAACTAATTCCCCTGAAGGTGCTGATTCAGGATCTTACAGGGGCAGAAAAAGCAAAAACATCAAGACTGACATCTCTCCGAATTTTGGATAATACCACCTGAAAATTAATATCTTTCACAACACTGGGATCCTGCTGAGAGTGAGCAGGTCTGATTTTGGGAAGCATAAAAAAAAGTGTCAATTCAGGGTGAACCTGCAATGCAGCTTCTTGAGGAAGGACCAGACACAAAATGGTTATTGACCCTGAGAAGGTGGGAGCAAAATGAGACATCAAGGCATTAACACCGACGCACTTCAGTCAAACTCTTCTGCTCCCAGTCAGGGCAAAACATGCTCTGAAAGTCCAGCCTTCACAATCACAAGATGGTCATAAATCCTATCCCTCAGAATCCTTTCTAACACCTTGCAGACGACAGATGTGTTCTTGCCTTCCCCCACAAACATCCACTTCTTTGTTGTTCAAAAATCAGATGAAACCAGCCTTGGATATATTCAATGACCTTATTCCCTGAATCCTTTCAAGTTTCACAACATCCATCCTCTCGCATGGACACCAGAACTGCACACAACATTCCAAAAGTGGCCTAACCAATGTCTGGTGCAGCTACAACATAACTTCACAACTCTTATAACCAGAGCATTGGGAAAGTTTGCAAAACCCACAAAAAACAATGGAGGGATAAACCGATCTTTTGAGGGTCAGCTTGGAACATCAGGGCGGGGGGATGGGAATGAGGGAAGGAAGCTGAATGTGCTGGAGCCAAGGTGGAGCAAGAACAGAGGATGCAAAACCGGCTTGAAGCTGCAATGAGGAATATTGCATGTGCTGTACTTGTACCTGTTGCAGTTACTGGTGGGAATCGGGTGCATTTTAAACATCAAAACAGAAAAGATATCCAGCCCTCCCCCTTCCCAATCTCTATCCTTCAGTCCCTCCTCACCCGGGTAACTACGACACATACCTGAGTTTGTGGAGTCTGCTCCCTCCCTGGATTCACTCCAGTTGCTCCAAGTGACCAATTTCCCCTCCTCCCATCTCTGTCTCCCTCCCAGGATGAAGAGTTGCCCAGAGGGAGGGAGATTCACTTTGAAACGGACAGGGCCACTTCCGTGTTGTGACGTCACAAAGGAACTAGGGGCGGGGCGAGGAAACGTGACGGTGCAGGAGGCGGGGCGAGGCCTTCAGCGGGCCGCCGCACCGCGCATGCGCAGCACCTGCAGCAGACGGGGAGGACAACTCACTTTCCAAACCCCCTCCCTTCAGAGAATCCCCACAGTGTGGAAGCAGGTCACTCGGCCTCACCGACCCTCCCAAGGGTCACCCACCCACACCCATTCCCCCTGTCCCCACTGCTCTACATTTAACCCTGAGTCATGCACCTTACCTGCACATTATGCCTAATTTAGCATGGCCCATTCAAACTAACCTGCACATCCCTGGGCACTATGGGTAATTTAGCATGGCCCATCCACCCCAACCTGCACATCCCTGGGCACTATGGTTAATTTAGCATGGCCAATCCACCCTAACCTGCACATCCCTGGGCACGATGGGTAATTTAGCATGGCCAATCCACCCCAACCTGCACATCCTTAGACACTATGGGTAATTTAGCATGGCCAATCCACCCTAACCTGCACATCCCTGGGCACTATGGGTAATTTAGCATAGCCAATCCACCCCAACCTGCACATCCCTGGGCACTATTTTATAAACCTCTCTAAGGTCACCCCTCAGGCTCTGATGCTCCAGGGTGAAATAAATGCCCCAGCCCCCCTCTCAGTCTGTTCCAAAGTCAGCTCACTGGGACACATACACTCATTCTGTGTAACCAGTTAAAGCTCAGTTCACTGGTGTGTTCCTCTCTGAATGCTCCTCTGCTCACACTGATGTCCAGTACCTTTTGAAGCAGGTCAAATGGATTTCTCTTTCCAGACTCAACCCCCCCAACGATATTCAGTGACCCTGTCAGATCTTGTTATGGAATTTCTTCCAAGATTTCTGTCTGCAGATCTTCCCCTTCTGATACCCTGTTAGCAAAGTTGAAACAAGTCATCACTTTCCGTACCGAATAGAAATTCTGATTATATTGTATGTGTCTGTGTGTTTAAAGTACTAACCCAGTAACATACAAACGGTATTATTGATTTAAAATGCACAGGAGACATGAGGAGGGAGGTGTCAGGACCTGGCACACTCTGAACCCTGACAGGGTGTTCCAAAATATTTCAAAATGAAGGGGATGGCCATAGAGCTGTACAGCACAGAAACAGTCCATCTCATCCCTGCTGACTAGATATCCGAAATTAATCTATCCTATTTACCAGCACTTGGCCCATATTCCTCTAAACCCTCCCTATTCACATACCCATCCAGCTACCTTTTAAAAATTGTATTTGTGCCAGCCTACACCACTTCCTCTCGCAGCTCATTGCACACACGCACCACCCTCTGTGTGAAAAAGTACAAATCGATGCCTTCCTCATCCCCCGTTTTACCTGTACTGATACCTTCGGGGATCTCTGAACTTGGACAGCAAGGACCCTTTGTTCCTCTGCACTCTGTAGGGATCTACTATTTATTGCTTACTTCCTTCCCTTATTAAATTTCCCAAACTGCCTGGAGATTAAATTCCACAGTTCTGCCCCATTTACGAGCTGATAGATACCAGAGTGTAGCCGGAGACCATCCTCCTCCCTATGAACAATCCCACCTTTCCAGCATTTACTCCTGGACAGAGGGGACAGCATTGTCTCCAGCTCAGCAGTGTGTTTGTTAGCTTATCAGCATGTCCAACTATATTAATCAAAAGTACCTCACGTTAGCTACACAATAAACCAGTGATGTTAGTTCCCATTATCTCTTTAGTTGCACCCTTATAGTTTTTCCTACATTCTACTTAATGTTATTCTAATGTCACGGTTAGAGGTTTAGTGTCAGCATTCCAGACCCTACTTAATATTTTCCTAATGTCATGATTAGATATTTATTATCAATAGTCTCAAGCAGACTGACTCTACTAATCATTAATTAGATATTTAATGTCATGTCCCAAATATTTATTGTCCCAATCCTGTCAATCATATTTAGCAGGTGAGGCTAACTTTACTGACTGTTATCACATCTTGCCATAGTGACCTTTCAGCCTCAACCTTACTCTGCTAATTGGTGTAAGAGCTTTCCACTATCCTTTGCAACAAACTGGCAGTGGTCTCCATGCTCTAACCCTTCCCATGCCTTCATGCTCTTTATTTTCCATACTATCTAAAAATAGACTCAGGGTTGTAGAGCACAGAAACAAACCCTTCGGTCCACACCGACCAGATATCCTAAATTAATCTAGTGACCCATTTGCCAGCATTTGCCCCCTACCCCTCTGAATCTTTCCTATTCATATCCGCATCCAGATGCATTTTAAATAATGTAATTGTTCCAGCCTCCACCACTTCCTCTGGCAGCTCATTCCATGTACATACCTCATCCTCTGTGCGAAAAGATCGCCCCTAAAGACCCCCAGAAATCTTTCCCCTCTCACCCTAAACCTATGCCCTCCAGTTCTGGTCTTTGGTTCTTGCCCCCACAACAAGGGGGAAAAAAACATACAAAAATTGAGCAGCCAGACAAAATGCAAAAGGAATAAAATATCGAGCCATAAGGGGAAAAAAAATTGTGTCTCTATCTTTTTTCCCCCATTGGTATTTGGACCCTTACAATCTGTCAGTAACACCAACATCCCCGGAGAGCAGACTGGGCAAAACACTGGGCATGCTCATCACTGTCCGCAAAAACGGCGCGAGACCTTCTTTTGATTGACCAATAGGCAGCATTGGAGGACTGGAAGGAGACTGGTCCTCCTGCCAATCAGAGCCAGCCCATTGTCTGAATGCGGAAGTTGGGCCATGAACTTCTCAAGCTGCGAGTCCTGATCCTCTCTCTCTCTGAATAAAGATTGAGCTTTACCCAGACTGCAAATTCCTTCCTCTGTCTCAGGTCTGTGAGGACGGCACTCTCTTATCTCGCCCCCTTTTCCACTTTTTTTTACCATTCTGTGATTCAATTGCTGACTTTCAGCAACTGAAAGGAAAGAGAGTGAATTCGGCGGGGACAGACTCCGGAAACGTTGATCCAGGTCTGTATCTCAATTGGCAAAATAGTTAGGCAGGAGTCATCAGATGGTGGAGAAGTCGATATATCAGGTGTAACCCTTCTTCAGGGCTGGGGCTGGGTGCAGAAACTGCAGATAAAAAGGGGGTGGTGGGGAAGTGGGGATAGGTCGAGACAGTTAGAGGGTACGACCTGGTTGGTCAGTGGGAGGAATGAATCTGGTTGGTGGCAGGGAGGAGGTCGGGGATGGGAATGGAGTCAGGGAATGGAGTCAGGGAATGGAGGGCTTGAAATTGGAAAACTCAACGTTGAGTCCTTCGGGCTGCAGGCTGCCCGGATGATGAGGTGTTGTTCCTCCAATTTGCTGTTAGATTCGTTGTGGCAATGGAGGAGGCCAAAGATGGTCATGTCAGAAAGGGGGTGGGAAGGGAAATTGGAATGGGTGGTTACTGAGAGGTCTGGTCGCCCTCTGCAGACACAGCTGCGATGCTTGGCGAATCGTTCCCCAAGTTTGCACTCGCTCTCCGATATAGAGAAGACCACAATTGGTAAACACATGGCAAATGCAGTACCACAATATGAAGTTATAGCCTTGGCTGTGGAAAAAAAAACGCAGAAAGGAGGTGTATTGTTTAACTGGAGATGTATTTGAATGTGGAGAAAGTGAGAACTGCAGATGCTGGAGATCAGAGTCAAAAAGTGGGGTTACTGGAAGAGTACAGTAGGTTAGGCAGCATCCGAGGAGCAGGGAGAAAGTGAGGACTGCAGATGCTGGAGATCAGAGCTTAAAAATGTGTTGCTGGAAAAGCGCAGCAGGTCAGGCAGCATCAAAGGAGAAGGAGAATCATTCCTGAAGAAGGGCTTATGCCCGAAACGTCGATTCTCCTCCTTTGCTGCCTGACCTGCTGCGCTTTTCCAGCAACACATTTTTAAGCATCTGAGGAGCAGGAGAGTTGACGTTTTGGACACGAGCCCTTTATCAGGAATGTTGTGTGGATGGACAAAGAGGCCTCAGCGTCCTTCTACACCAGTCACTGTCATTTGTCAGACAGGTGTAGCAAACAATCAGCAAGGCAAGTGTATATTAGCAAGAGGAATTGAGTTTAGAAAGGGGGATGTCTTCCTGCAGTTAGGGGGTCATTGTATATGTTCAAGGCTGAGCTCATCTGATTTTTGAGCAACACAGCGGTGGATTTTGTGGAGGAAGGCAAGAAAGTGGTTTTAAGGCCAGTTCCAAAGTCATACTGCACAGAAACAGACCCTTTAGTCCAACTAGTCATAGAGATATACAGCATAGAAACAGACCCTTCGGTTCAACCCGTTTATGCCAACCGGATATCCCAACCCAATCTAGTCCCACCTGCCAGCATTTGGCCCATATCCCTCCAAACCCTTCCTATTCATATACCTGTCCAGCTGTCTTTTTCAATGTTGCAATTGTACTAGCCTCCACCATTTCCTCTGGCAGCTCATTCCATACACGTAATACCCTCTGTGTGAAAAGGTTGCCCCTCAGATCTCCTTTGTATCTTTTCCCCTCACTCCAAACATATGCCCTCTAGTTTTGGACTCTTTCCCCCCGACCCCCTTCCACAGATAAGGCTTTGTCTATTTATCCTATCCATGCCCTTCATGATTTTAGAGGTTACTCCTTGGCCTCCAATGCTCAGAGGAAACAGCCCTAGCCTCCCTATAGATCAAATCCCCCAACCCTGGCAACATCCTTGTAAATCTTTTCTGAACACTTTGAAGTTTCACAACATCTTACCGATAGTAAGGAAACCAGAATTGCACACAATATTCCAAATGTGGCCTAACCAATGTCCTGTACGCCTACAACATAACTTTCCAAATCCTATACTCAGAGGATTGGGAAAGTTTTCAGAACCTACAAAAGACAACTGGGAAAGAATAGAGGGACAAACCGAACCTTTGAGGGTCAGCTTGGAGGCATCAAGGTCTCAGGACAGGGGGTGGGGATGACCCCAGCTATGGGCCACATACCAGCAAATGGGACTAGATTGATTTAGGATATCTGGTCAGTACAGTCGTGTTGGACAGAAGGGTCTGTTGCTGTGCTATATGTCTCGATGACTCTGGCTTTCTACTAACTTTTGCCATGTCAGTAGGTTCACTTTCTCTCTAATGTCGGTGTTAATGCCTTGATGTTCTCACTTTCCTCCCACCTTCCCGGGGACGTTAACCATTTTGTGTATGGGTGTTCCTCAAGAAGCTGCGTGGCAGGTTCACCCTGAATTGACACACTTTTTTTTTGCTTCCCAAAATCAGACCTGCTCACTCTCAGCAGGATCCCAATGTTGTGAAAGATATTAGCTTTTCAGGTGGAGGTATCCAAAATTCAGAGAGATATCATATCATGTCTTGACATTTTTGCTTTTCTGCCCCTGTAAGATCCTGAAGCAGCATCTTCAGGGGAATTAGTCAGAGCAGAGTGAGAACAGAGGGGGAGAGAGAGTGGGATGGTGCTTTCAATTTTGTGGAATAACAAAAGAAAAGAATATTCCACAGACAGTAGAATTGCTTGTTCAAAATTTCTACCCTGCACTGGCAGTGATGAGCTTTGTAATCTATTCTGACAGAGTTTTTGAAGATTTGAAGAGGGAAGTTTCAAAATCAACGGATGAAGGGCTTATGCCCGAAACATTGACCCTCCTGCTCCTCGGATGCTGCCTGACTCCCCTGTGCTTTTCCAGTGCCACATTTTTCCACTGACTCTCCAGCATCTCCGATCCTCACTTTGATGTCAATGTCTGACAGTCACTCAATCCACTGGGGCCAGCAAACATTTTCGACCGTGATTTCTGGGAGAGGGATCAAAGCTTTTTGGCTCCTGTCTGAGTATGTTTTCAGCATCAGTGGGACTGGACGGGAGGCCCCACTGTTGCAGCGCACTGTGCGTGGAGACTGAAACAGTTATACGGCCTGGAAAAGGGATTTCACGGCAGGGAGGGGCTCTACACGTGTTTGTGTGCAGCCGAAGCTTTGGCCATGGAGAAACCTGAGGAATCCCGCCCCGTGGAGAAACCGTGGAAGTGTGGTGACTGTGGGAAAGGCTTCCGTTTCCCGTCTGCCCTGGAGACTCATCGGCGCAGTCACACCGGGGAGAGGCCGTTCCCCTGCACCGACTGTGGGAAGGCCTTCAGACATTCCTCCCACCTGCTGGCCCACCAGCAGGACCACACGGGGGAGAGGCCCTTCAGCTGTCCAGATTGTGGGAAGGCCTTTGTGTTTTTCTCTGCCCTGTTGGCCCACCAGCGGGTCCACACAGGAGAGAGGCCGTTCAGCTGCCCCGAGTGCGGGAAGGCCTTCAGGTATTCCTCCACCCTGTTGAGCCACCGGCGGGTCCACACGGGGGAAAGGCCCTTCAGCTGCCCCGAGTGTGGGAAGGCCTTCAGCGATTCCTCCACCCTGCGCAGTCACCGTCGTGTCCACACGGGGCAGAGGCCCTTCAGCTGCCCCGAGTGCGGGAAGGCCTTTACCCATGTCTCCTCCCTGATGAGGCACCAGCAGATCCACACGGGGGAGAGGCCCTTCAGCTGCCCCGAGTGTGGGAAGGCCTTTACCCAGGCCACCACCCTGCTGACCCACCAGCGGGTCCACACGGGGGAGAGACCCTTCAGCTGCCCCAAGTGTGGGAAGGCCTTCAGCAGTTCCTCCACCCTGCTGACCCACCAGCATGTCCACACGGGGGAGAGACCGTTCACCTGCTCTCAGTGCGGGAAGGGCTTCACGTGCTCCTCCAACCTGCGGAGCCACCAGCGTATCCACACAGGGGAGAGGCCCTTCAGCTGCCCAGAGTGTGGGAAGGCCTTCAGCACATCTTCCACCCTGCTGAGGCACCAACGGATCCACACGGGGGAGAGGCCATTCACCTGCTCTCAGTGTGGGAAGGCCTTCACCTACTCCTCCCACCTGCGGAAGCACCAGCGAGTTCACGTGCCATCGCAGGGGGAATGAAGGAGTCACGGCCGAGTGCCATTATCGATTCGACTATCAACCAGGTTCTGGGGACTCCTGGGTTTGAATCCCACTGTGGCAGATGGTGGAATTGGTATTTGGTCAGAAATGTGGAGTTCGGAATCTAACAATGAGACCGTTTCAGGGAGGGGGTGGTGTGGGAGAGAAAGCCCCCATCTGATTCCCCCTCTCCCTTGTTAGGGAAGGGAACCACCATTGTGGGAAAGGATTCACTCAGTCGTTCCAGCTGCATCCTTTACCCGGTCTGGCCTACACCTGACTCCAGACCCACAGCAGTCTGGTTGACTCTACACTGCCCCTTCCTGGCAAATGAGCAGGGAGAAACTTACTTGGAGACAGGGTATGGGTTAAAATTGCTGAGTGAGGCAATACTTCCTCCGGATTACGGCTGTACCAAGGATCCAATTACAAAGGGACAACTTGGTGCTGACCAATAGTAAAGACAGTGGGGTGTGTGTGGGCTTTGATCTTGAACTGTTTAAAAAGCTGCGACTTTGTCTATGCCTTTTTGCTGGGGGAATCTGAAGCTGTAACAAAGTCGGGTCACAATCAAGGTTACCTGAACTTACCGCCGGGCTCAGACTCTCATTGAAAGGTTTGAACTCCGAGAGGTTTTTGTTTTAAAGCTGCTCCTGTCTTTCAGCCTCCTGCAGAGTTTCCAATGTCGTGTATCAGATGGAGCAGTGAATGAGTAGCTTGTATCATTAGAAATTGTACATCTTTCAGGTACTGCGTTGTTTCATCAGCATTGTCAAGTGTCCTGGCAGCACCAGGAGGTGGGGGCTGTGTTCAGTCGAAATGATATGGAGGTGTTGGTATTAGACTGGGTTGATAAAGTTTAAAAAAAATCACAACACCAGGTTATTGTCCAACAGGTTTATTTGGAAGCACTAGCTTTCTGAGTGCTGCTCCTTTATCGGGTAGCTGTGGAGCAGACACAGAACGTATATCAAAAGATCATGCAACTGATAGAATATATTGAACAAGCCTAGATTGCTGTTAAGCCTTTCATCTCTTAGAATGGGTGCAGGTTTTGGTTCATTAATGTGTAACTGCCAGAACATCTTTTAAGTCACATTCTTGAGATGACTTAAGGTTTTATGAAAAAGATAACATCTCAGCTCAGACCATGCATTAAAGGTGTGAGGTCAGAGTCTGTCTATACCCCAATCTTGAATCAGACTGGTTCTATTTCCAAAGGAGGAATTCATAAAATATTACATGGATTGACTGCCTGGACGTTGTGTGCTTTTTGACCAAAATTGAATGTATCTGCAAATATAATTCTGCCAATACAAATTCACCCCAAAGAATTGTGTGTGTGTGCATGTGAGTTTGTGCGTGAGAGTGTGTACATGCTTGGTAAAGTGTGAGTGTGATGGTGTATAAGCCTGTGAGAGTATTGAGGGGAGGAGGAATGTGTGTGTTTGTGTGTGTGTGATGGAGCATATGTGTGAGAGGTATTAATACAAGCAAGGGGTTGCATTTTGCTAAAACAAGGAAGGGCAGCACTTGTCCAGATAATGATAGGGCCCTGGGTCATGTTATAGAACAGACAGACATGGGGGGTGGGTGGTGGTGTTCAGGTACATGGTTCTTTGGAAGTTGCATCACAGGTAGCCAGGGCAGTTAAGAAGGCATTTAGCAGCATAGCATTCATTGTTCACACCATTGAGTACAGGGGTTGGGACATCATGTTGAGGTTGTACAGGATGTTGGTGAGGCCACTTGCAGAGGACTGAGTACAGTTCTGGTGGCCCTGTAATAGGAAGAATACTATCAGAGAGGGTTTAATAAAGATTTACCAGGATGTTGTAAGGACTGGAGGGTTTGAGTTATAAGGAGAGAGGCTGGGACTTTATTCACTGGAGCACAAGAATGTAGTTTAAATGCAGAGCTTTTCTAAGAAAAATGTCAGTCTGACTCAACATTGGGATACAGACAGAATTCACACCGATTGTCTCTACTTATAAATAGAGCAACGTCTCTTTGAAATGTAGATTCATTTGGATATAACTGTGTGACTTTACATATGAAGATATCCCTTTGAATGTGCTCACATCCCTTTGAAATATAATCTTGTCCATTTAAACCTCTTTATTTGCAGATTCGTGCACTTTGTGTCTTTCACTGTGTCTTACATTTGCACACACACACACCATGGGTGCTGGGGGAAAAATAAGCACTACCGTAGTGAGGGGGGGGGTTAAGAAAAAAAATAATAAGCAATGGATTCCAGCATAAAAAAATGCAGATATGACGCCGTTCCGTTCGATGTCGGAATATCTGTTTAAATTGAGCCGTGAGCTTTCCCAATGTAGACAGGGCTCCTCGAAACGTGGCAGTGTCCCCGCCCCCCGCAGCTGCAGAGTGAGACAGGAGAGTTTGTTTTTGTGAATGAACAGTTGGAGCGCGAGGTGGCTGTGACTTGGTGACGGTGAGGCTCCCCGCCCCCGCCCCCGCCCCCGCCCCCGCCCCCGCCCCCGCCCATCTCCCTCCCCGGGCCCCGCCCATCCCACCCCCGGGCCCCGCCTATCCCTCCCCCGGCCCCGCCCATCCTCCCACGTGCAGACGTCACGCGGGGGTGAAGGCGGTTGGGAGGAGAAGTCGCTCGAGCGAGGAAGCGGCGGGAGGGCGGCCGTTAGGAAAATCCAGATATCCTGAATTAATCTAGTCCCCTTTGCCAGCGCTATATCCCTCTAAACCCTTCCTATTCATATACCCATCCAGATACCTTTTAAAGGCTGTAATTATACCAGCCTCCTCCACTTCCTCTGGCAGCTCATTCCATACCTGCACCACCCTCCACATGGAAACGTTGCCCCTTCAGGAACCTTTTATATCTTTGTGGCCTCACCCTAAACCTATTCCCTCTAGTTGTGAGTCTCACCCCAACATTAAGGAAAAGGCTTAAAAACATTGCCAAATATCGAGCCACATTGGGGGGAATTATGGCTCTGCCCTTTTTGTTCTCCGATAGGTATTTGGAAACTTAAAATCTGTCAATAACATCAGCATTGCTACAGAGCACGTTGTGTACACTCCTCAGTGTCAACAAGCAGGGCACGTGTTTGCCAATGTCACCAAAACATTGGGCATGTTCCTCACTGTCGGCAGAAAAGTTGCGAAACCTACTTTTGATGGACGAATAAGGAGCACTGGAGGACCAGGGGGAGACTTGTCCTTCTGCCATTCGGAGCTCCCCTGTTGGTGAATGTGGAAGTTGGACCATGAGCTTCTTAAGGTCCTGCTCCTCCTCTCTCTGAATGAAGATTGAGCTTCACCTCAGACTGCAACTTCTTTCCTCCGTCCAACATGTGAGTACAGCACTCTCTTTTCTCACCCCCTTTTCCATTTATGTTTCATTCTGGGGTTCAAGTGTTGACTTGGAGCAACTGAAAGGAATAGGAGTGAATCCAGCGAGGGCACAGACTCTGGAAAAGTTCGTCCAGGCCTGTCTCACAATTGGCAAAATAGACGGACAGGAGACTGGAAGAGCAATCCAGGCAGTATCAGGAGGTGGAGAAGTCGAGGTATCTGGTGTAACCCTAGTTCAGGACTGGGGGTGGGTATAGGGAGAGCTGTGGAACAAGGGTGTGCTGGGGGCAGGGTATTGAAGTGGGGATAGGTGGAGACAGGTAGAGGGTACAATAGACAATAGGTGCAGGAGTAGGCTGTTCTGCCCTTCGAGTCAGCACCACCATTCATTGTGATAATGGCTGATCATCCTCAATCAGTATCCTGTTCCTGCCATATCGCCATAACCTGGTACGACCTGGTTGGTGAATGGGAGGAAGGAATCTAGTTGGCAGGGAAGAGTGGAAGGGGCTGGGAAGTGAGTTGGGGGATGGGATGGGAGATTATTTGAAATTGGAGAACTCTGTGTTAAGTCCTCTGGGCTGTGGACTGCTCAGACAGAAGATGAGGTTTTGTTCCTCCAATTTGTGGTTTGGTTTGTTGTGGAAATGGAGGAAGCCAAAGATGGTCATGTCAGAAGGGGAGTGGGAAGGGGCATTAAAATGGGTGGAGACTGGGAAGTCCGCTCAGCCTCTGCGGACCCGGCTGTGATGCTCAGCAAACCGTTCCCCAAGTTTACACTCGGTTTCCCCGATGTAGAGAAGACCACAATTGACAAAGCACAGCAGGTCAAGCAGCATCTGAGCAGTAGGACAGTCGTAGTTTGGGGCATGAGCTCTTCATCAGGAATGATGCGTGGGTGTTCAGAGAGGCATCAGTGTCCTTCTGTGCCAGTTGTCAGACAGGTGCAGCAGGCAATGAGCAAGGCAAGTGGTGTATTAGGAAGAGGAATTGAGTTCAGAAGTGGGGATGACTTCTTGCAGTTAGGGGGTCATTGAATATATTCAAGGCTGAGTTCATCTGATTCTTATGTGGATGTTTATGGGGAAGGCAAGAAAATGGTTGAAAGACTAGTATAGAACCAAGTTACAGAGCCATACAGCACAGAAACAGACCCTTCAGTCCAACTAGTCCATGCTGACTATGTTCTCAAACTAAACCAAACCAGTCCCACCTGCCAGTGTTTTGGCCCATATCCCTCCAAACCTTTCCTATTCATGAACTTATCCAAATGTCTTTTAAACGTTGTTACTGTATCTGCATGCACCACTTCTTCTAGACATTTAGTCCACACGTGAACCACTCTGTATAAAAAAAATTGTGCCCTTCAAGTCTTTTTAAAATCTCTTTCTCCTGTCACCATCAAAATTTGCTCCCTAATCTTGAAACCCCAACCCGAGGGGAAGGACACCCGTCGTTCACCTCCTCTCTCTCCTCATGATTTTATAAACCTTGATAAGGTCACATCTCCTCCTCCTCTGCTCCAGTGAAAGTCCCAGCCCATCCACCTAGATGCAGGTAGATCCATATCCAGTCATGATCGGTTCAATGCTGGTCCCAATTCTCTCTCACGGTGTCCAGGACAGCAAGAGACCACAAGACACAGGAGCAGAAATTAGGCCACCAGGTCTGCTCATTCCATTCAATCATGGCTGATATGTTTCTCAGTTACATTCTTCCGCTATAAGCAAAGTGAAAATGGAGGGAGTGAGTGTGGGATGGTGATTTTCGGTTTCCAGGGAATAAGAGAGGAAAGAGTTCACTATAAATTAGAATTTATGGGATCGGCTGATGAGCCGAGGAGTGTCAGTTGGAGTTTAATTTAGAGAAATCAGAGGTTTGTATTTTGGTCAAGCAATCCAGGCAGGACTGACACAGTTAAGGGGAGTGTTGCAGAATAAAGAGACCTTGGAGTGCTAGAGTCTCAGGTGGATAGAGTAGTGAAGGCAGCGTTTGGTTTGCTTTCCTTCATTGCTAATAGCATTGAGTATAGAAGTTGTGAGATTATGTTATACACACTTCCCACTCGAACGTGTTATCTACCTGCTTAACTGTTTTTAGTGAATATAATCCACACCTCCCGCTGCTGCCATAACATGGTTTGTTTGGAAGCCCTAGCTTTCGGAGTGATTAGATTTATTTTAGATTTTATTACTTACAGTGTGGAAACAGGTCCTTCAACCCAAACCGACCCTTCGAAGAGCTACCCACCCAGACCCATTCCCCAACATTTTCCCCTTCACCTAACACGACAGGCAAATTAGCGTGGCCACTTCACCTAACCTGCACATCTTTGGACTGTGGGAGGAAACCCACGCAGACACGGGGAGAATGTGCAAACTCCACACTGACAGTTGCCCGAGGTGGGAATTGAACCCGGATCTCTGGCGCTCTGAAGTGCTGCTGCTGCTTCAGGTGGTTGTGGACAATAAGGTCATGATTAGACTATTTATAGCCAACGGAGTCCAGTGTCCTGGAGATGTGATACATTAAACAATTTAGATTAAATCTTCCATCTTTTCGAATGGAGTTCTGTTCTTTGGTATGTTAATCCCAGAACCTGTTTTCAGTAACTTTCTCAAGAACGTAATTTAAATGCACAGCTTTTCTATCAAAAATGTCAGGCTGACTCGACATTGGGACCAAGGGAGAATTATTTTCCCAGAGGAGAAGACTTAATTACTCAGGGTTACGAGTTCAAAGTGAGAGGGGAAAGTTTTGAGGGAGATCTACATGGAAAGTTCTTTACACAGAGAGGTGGTGGGTGCCTCGAATGCATCGCCAGTGGAGGCAGTAGGGGTGGGATCGATAGTGTCATTTAAGATGTATCTAGACAGATACATGAATGGGCAAGGATCAGAGGGATACAGATCCTTAGAAAATAGGCGGCAGGTTTTGATAGAGTATCTCGATCAGCATAGCCTTGGAGGGCTGAAGGGCCTGTTCCTGTGCTGTAGGGTTCTTTATTCTCTTTATAGAGGTTTCCAAAATCAGGCTCACTGCCTTTATTCCTGATGAAGGGCTTTTGCCCGAAACGTTGATTTCGCTGCTCGTTGGATGCTGCCTGAACTGCTGTGTTCTTCCAGCACCACTAATCCAGTGCCTGCAGATTGTGCAGTCTTTCAGCAAAGTAGAATGTTTAGGGTGCAGGTTTGCTCGCTGAGCTGTAGGTTTGATATCCAGACATTTCATTACCTGGCTAGGTAACATCATCAGTGGTGACCTCCAAGTGAAGCGAAGCTGTTGTCTCCTACTTTCTATTTATATGTTTGTCCTGGATGGGGTTCCTAGGATTTGTGGTGATATCAAAGTTATGAAGAGAGATACATATTTTGTTTAACCAACTACAATGGCAGTGCAGAGAATTTCAGAAAAGTGCAATAAATATTTGCTTTTTACCCCTTATTCAACTCATTCAAGAATTTCAAATTGAATCTGAGCTAACTTGAGAGCAAATGGCAACATTCGTTTGTTAATAGACTCACCATATATTATGAAAGATCACTTTTAGCTAAGTCACAATGTTTAATCCCAAACAGAGCAATTAAGTGCAAAGTTACGTTCAACCATTTAATAAAACCCTGCAAATTTTATTTTGTATGAAAATACAATCATTTTATAATTTGGATAAGATCTTTACAAAGGAAATATATTAAACAAAATAGCTTTCCTGGGTATCAATATTGACAACAGTTATGCAGCTATTATTTGGCAATTGACCAACTAATTGAAACAGTTTCAGAATAAATGAGCTGCTTCATTATTATACATTGAGGTGTTGCATATCTTGGCTCTCACCCAAGTATTGTCCGAAGAAAAAAATGTATCTGGATGGGGACATGAATAGGAAGCATTCAGAGGGATATGGGCCAAATGCTGGCAAATGGGTCACGAGATTAATTTAGGATATCTGGTTGGCCTGGACTGAAGGGTTTGTTTCTGTGTGTCAGTACAGACGCCCGTCTTCTGGGATCCCCATACCAGCTGTTATTTTCATGAAATAATCTGACAATTGTTGACTTCCATCAACCTCTTCCATCCGGAGAAATTTCCTCTCTCTGCAAAGTGTGGTTCACGTTGGCAAGTTCAATCCTCCTCAGCAAAAAGGCAGAGAGAAAGTAGCTGCTTTTTAAACAGCTCAAGATCAAAGCGCACCCCACCACCCCCCCCCCCCCCCTCCCCCTCCAACCCACCTCACTTCTATACTATTGGTCACCACCAAGTTGTCCCTTTGTAATTGGATCCTTGGTACAGCCTTAACCTGGAGGAAGTATTGCCTCACTCGGCAATTTCAACTCATACCCTGTATCGCACCATCTGCCGCAGCGGGATTCAAACCCGGGAGCCCCTGGAACTGGGTTGATAGTCCAGTCGATAATGGCACTCAGCCATCGCGCCTTCAATCCACCTGCGATGGTACATGAACTCCCTGGTGTCTCCGGAGGTTGGTAGAGCTGGTGAAAGCCTTCCCGCACTCTGGGCAGCTGAAGGGCCTCTCTCCTGTGTGGATCTGCTGGTGAGTCAGCAGGTTGGAGGCCTGGGTAAATCTCTACCTGCACTTGGGGCAGCTGAAGGGCCTCTTCCCCCGTGTGGACCCACTGGTGCCTCAGCAGGGTGGAGGAATCATTGAAGGCCTTCCTGCACACTGGCCAGCTGAAGGGTGTCTCCCCAGTGTGGATCCGCTGGTGGGTTAGCAGGGTGGAGGAAGTGCTGAAGCCCTTCCCGCAGACGGGACAGGAGAACGGGCGCTCCCTGGTGTGGCTGCGCCGATGAGTCTCCAGGACAGAGGGGACACGGAAGCTTTTCCTGCAGTCGCCACACTTCCACCATTTCTCCATGGGGTGGGATTCCTCGGGTTACTCCATGGCCGAACCTTCAGTTACACACAAACGTGTGAGGAGCCCCTCCCCACACTGAATTCCCCTTCCCAGGCTGTATAAATGTTTCAGGCTCCACACTCAGTGCCCTGCAACAGTAGGGTCTCTCATCCAGTCCCACTGATGCTGAAAACATCCTCAAACAGGAACCAAAACACTTTGCTCCTTCTCTCAGACTCAGTTGAAAATTGTTTCCGGTCCCGATGGATTGAGCGACTGTCAGACATTGACGTTAAAGTGAGGTCTGCAGACGCTGGAGAGTCAGTGTCAAAATGTGTGGTACTGGAAAAGCACAGCAGGTCAGGCAGCATCCGAATCGGAGGAGAGTCAATGTTTCGGGCGTAAGGCCTTCATCTGTTGATTTTGAAGCTTCCGTCTTCAGATCTTCAAATACACTGATAAAAACAGATTACAAAAGTCATCACTATCAGTGCAGGGTAGAAATTCAGAACAAGCAATTCTACTTTGTGTGGAATATTCTTTTGCTGTTCCACAAAATTAAAAGCACCATCCCGCTCTCCTTTCCCCTCTGTTCTCACTCCACTCTAACTAACTCTCCTGAAGATGCTGAAAAGCAAAAACATCAAGACTAACATCTCTCTGAATTTTGGATACCTCCACCTGAAAGTTAATATCTTTCACAACACTGGGATGCTGCTGAGAGTGAGCAAGTCTGATTTTGGGAAGCATAAAAAAAGTGTCAATTCAGGGTGAACCTGCAATGCAGCTTCTTGAGGAAGGACCAGACACAAAATGGTTAATGACCCCGAGAAGGTGGGAGCAAAATAAAACATCAAGGCATTAACACCAATACACTTCAGTCAAACTCTTCTGCTCCCAGTCAGGGCAAAACATGCTCTGAAAGTCCAGCCTTCACAACCACACTTCTGCTTTCACTGTTTCTGTGCTGTTCATCTCTATGACTCCAGTCACATTTGCCATCACTTGGCCCTGACCCATCTGAACCCTTCATATTCAGATGCCCATCCAGGAGCCTTTTAACTTGTCATCGTACCAGCACCCCTACCACTTCCTCTGGCAGCTCACTCCATCGCTCAAGTGACTCCACGTTGAAAGCGTTTGGTCTGGTGCACCAGATGACACCAGGATAATCTCAGATCGTTCCAGATCGCATCGATACTCAGTCAGTTACTTTCCCGATCAGGATGTTGTACGTGATCAAACAGGTCAGTGAGTAGGCGATCCCCCACATCTTAGTTCAAGTATCTCTACGAGAACTCCCTTGCTGGAGGGTCCCTTGGAGACACTTCAACTGGACTTCATTGAGTTGGAGAAATGAGTTGAGTTGCTATAAATATGTTTTGCTTATTGCTTCTTTTCGAAGTGGATTGAAGCCTACCCTCCTCCTAACGCTACTGCTGAGACTGTGGTGAAGGTTTTGTTTAAGGAAATAATTCCCCCCTTCAGTATACCTGCGTGCATTAGCTCGGACAATGGACCACACTTTGCATGTAATATTAACGGAAAACTCTGTTCCCAGCTTTGTATTTGTCGGCAAATGCACGGTGCTTATCATCCTCAGGCAGCCGGCCTTGTTGAATGTTTTAACCAGACGCAAGACTAACCTTGCCAAATTAATGGCCGAGTCTGGCCTCTCCTGGTTATGCTAATCCCTGTGGCCTTATTCCAGATGCGATCCATGTCTGCGGACAAGACACGACTGTCTCCAGCTGAGAGTCTCTCTGGTCACCCCCTCCGTACCCCTTGGAACGATTCGGCTCCCTTCTCTGTCCACGTCCACCACATGACCAAAACAATGATTGGTTATGTTCTTGCTCTAACTAGTGTTATGCGTGCCTTTCACTCCCAGGAGCGTGCGGCCTACAGCAATGTTCCCTCCCTTTCAGCCTCGTCACGGGTGGGATTCCAAACTAAACCAGTCCCATTTGCCTGCATTTGGCCCATCTCCCTCTAAACCTTTCTACTCATGTATCCAGCCAAATGCTGTTTCAATGTTGTCACTGTACCTGCATCTACCACATCCTCAGCAAGTCCATTCCACATGCAAATCACCCTCTTTCAAAATGTTGCCCCTCCGGTTCCTTTTAAATCTCTCTCCTTATGTTTAAATAAAAATGCCCCCCCCCCTAGTTTTGAGTTCCCCAGCGCTGGATTGTTCTATGTTCTAAACTTAGTGCAGGAGGCTGAAAGAAATGAGCAGCTTTAAAACAAAAACCTCTCGGAGCTGAAAGCTTTCAATGAGAGTCTGAGCCCGGTGTTAAGTTCAGGTAACCTTTATTACAAACCAACTTTGTTACAGCTTCAGATCCCCCCAGCAAAAAGGCAGAGAAAAAGCAGTTGCTTTTTGAACAGCTCAAGGTCAAAGTGCACACACACAAAGACCGCATCGGGAGCAAAGGATACAATAAAATGATATTGGTGGATGTGCAGGTGAAACTTTGATGGATGTGGAGGGCTCCTTTGGGGCCTTGGATGGAGGTGAGGGAGGAGGTGTGGGCGCAGGTTTTGCAATTCCTGCGGTGGCAGGGGAAGGTGCCAGGATGGGAGGGTGGGTTGTGGGGGGGCGTGGACCTAACCAAGTAGATACGGAAGGCGGAAAAGGGGTGGGGAGGGAAATATATCCCTGGTGGTGGGGTCTTTTTGGAGGTGGCGGAAATGTCAGCAGATGATTCGGTGTCAAGTCGGTCATCATTAATGGAGATGGAGAGGTCGAGGAATGGGAGGGAGGTGTCAGAGATGGTCCAGTTAACTTTAAGGTCAGGGTGGAATGTGTTGGTGAAGTTGCTGAATTGCTCAACCTCCTTGCGGGAGCACGAGGTGGCGCCAATGCAGTCATCAATGTAGCGGAAGAAGAGGTGGGGAGTGGTGCCGGTGTAATTACGGAAGATCAACCGTTCTACATAGCTAACAAAGAGACAGGCATAGCTGGGGCCCATACGTGTGCCCATGGGCTACCCCTTTGGTCTGGAGGAAGTGGGAGGATTTGAAGGAGAAATTGTTAAGGGTGAGGACCAGTTCGGCCAAACGAATGAGTGTGTCGGTGGAAGGGTACTGTTGGGGACGTCTGGAGAGGAAAAAACGGAGGGCTTGGAGGCCCTGGACATTGCGGATGGAGGTGTAGAGTGATTGGATATCCATGGTGAAGATGAGGTGTTGGGGGCCGGGGAAACGGAAGTCTTGGAGGAGGTGGAGGGCGTGGTGGTGTCTCGAACAGATGTGGGGAGGTCCTGGACTGGGGGGATAGGACAGTGTTGAGGTAGGTAGAGATGAGTTCAGTGGGGCAGGAGCATGCTGAGACAATGGGTCATCCAGGGTGGCCAGGCTTGTGGATCTTGGGAAGGAGGTTGAACCAGGCAGTGCAGGGTTCCCGGACTATGAGGTTGGAAGCTGTGGTTGGGAGATCTCCTGAGGTGATGAGGTTTTGTATGGTCTGGGAGATGATGGGTTGGTGATGGGGGGTTGGGTCATGGTCGAGGGGGCAGTAGGAAAAGGTGTCTTCGAGTTGGCGTTTGGCTTCAGCGGTGTAGAGGTCAGTGCGCCAGACTACCACTGCGCCCCCTTTATCCGCTGGCTTGATGGTGAGGTCGGGATTGGAGCAGAGGGATTGGAGGGCTGCGCGTTGTGAGGGTGAGAGGTTGGAGTGGGGGGGGGGGGGTAGACAGGTTGAGGCGGTTAATGTCCCGGCGGCAGTTGGAAATGAAGAGGTCGAGGGCAGGTAATAGGCCAGCGCAGGGTGTCCAGGTGGATGCAGTGTGTTGGAGGTGGGCGAAGGGGTCCTCGGAAGGTGGGCGGGAGTCCAGATTGTGAAAGTAAGCTCGGAGGCGGAGGAAGTGTTCGACATCACGGCGTGTATTAAATTCATTGATGCGTGGACGGAGGGGGATGAAGATGAGTCCTTTGCTGAGGACTAATCGTTCGTCCTCAGTGAGGGGGAGGTCTGGGGGGATGGTGAAAACGCGGCATGGCTGGGAGCTGGGATCTGGTGTGGGTGTGGAGCTGGGAGTGGGGGCGGAGCCGGTAACTGGAGTGGGTGTGATGGTGGGGGGGAATGGGGGGTGGAGTCATGAGCTGGGGTGGTGTTCCCCTCAGGGTTCTGTAGGCCAGGAATGACGACAGTGGGATCTGTGGGGGGCATGTCAGCAGAATGCAGGTGAGTGGCGTTGGTGGGGGTGGAAGTGGGGGTGACCACGGCAGTAGGGGTGGCAGAAGTCACTGAGCGTGTGACATCAGCGATGATGTGAGGGGCAGAAATGATGTCACATGTGATGCATGAGGAATTGTGAGGGGCGGAAGTGGCTGTGGGAGTAGCCATGATGGGGGCGGAAGTGACATCAATCAGCGTGGGAGCGGCAGCTGCACCAGCCGCATGGCTAATGGCGTCCGTGTAATTTCAGAGGCCGGGGGAATCTTCTGGAATGTTTGAGGAGCGCTGGTGATGGAGGTGGGTGGATAAAATGTTTGTTGTACTTACAGTTTTTGATGTTTAAGATGGAGTTGAAATACTGTTTGTTGAGAGTATGAATTCTCCTGAGGATGTAGTACAGAGGGGGTCCTTTGTAATTCTGAGAGAGTGTGGCCCTCAGCTGAGGCAGGGCTGACTGGAGAGAGGTTAGGTGACGGCGCATTGCTGCAAACGTGGAGCGGAGGATCTTGAAGGAGAACCGTTGCTGGTGTTTTTTGAATCTGTAGTCTGTACTGTTTGTCCTGTTCGGATCCGAACTCTGCTGGTTTAAAGGTGGTCCGAAGTCCATGTGGGATGAGTTGGTTACGGAGGCAGGCACTGAGGAAGCGAATGGGGCTGTGGTAGCGAGTCTGTTTCAGGACATGGTTGAAGAGCCTCAGGGCAGAGGAAATGACCTGGGAGTTGCAGTGGGAGAGGGACTCCCTGAGATTCTTGTAGACAGAGGAGGGAAACTTCTTCAAGGCAGGCATCCTTGCAAGAGGATTCGCAGTAGGGTTAAAATCAACGAGGTAAAAACAAGGACTGCAGATGCTGGAGACCAGATTCTAGAATCACACAACTCCACGTTGTAGTCCAACAGGCTTCTTTGGAAGCAGTAACTTTTGGAGTGCTGCCTCATCATCAGGTGGTTGTGGGGGATAAGATCCTGAGACACAATTTAGAGCAAAACATTCCAGCGTCCTGCCACTGAAATGGTATATTCAACAAACCTGGATTGTTAAGTCTTCCACCTTTTCAAATAGGTTGCAGGTCTCATTACAATGTGAATCCCAGAACTTCTTGTTGTTATCTCGAGAAGGTGACAAGGTTTGATAGCAAAAGCTCACATCTCAGCTCAGACAATGCATTAAAGGTGTGAGGTCAGAGTCTGCCTGCATCCCAATCTTGAGTCAGACTGGTTCTGTTTCCAAAGTCAAAGTTACAAGCTATTACATGTATTGACTGCCTGCACACACCACACCTCCCCTGTCCCACCCCCCGCCCCCCCACTGTCTTCACTATTGGCCAGCACCAAGTTGTCCCTTTGTAATTGGATCCTTGGTACATCCGTAACCTGGAGGAAGTATTGCCTCACTCAGCAATTTTAACCCGTACTCCGTCTCCAAGTAAGTGTCTCCCTGCTCATTTGCCAGGAAGGGGCAGTGTCGAGTCAACGAGACTGTTGTGGGTCTGGAGTCAGGTGTAGGCCAGACCGGGTAAAGGATGCAGCTGGAACGACTGAGTGAATCCTTTCCCACAATGGCGGTTCCCTTCCCTAACAAGGGAGAGGGGGAAATAAGATGGGGGCTTTCTCCCCCCCCCGACCTCCCCCTCCCTGAAACGGTCTCACCGTTAGATTCCGAACTCCACATTTCTGACCGAATACCGATTCTGACATCTGTCGTGGCGGGATTTGAACCCGGGAGTCCCCGGAAACAGGTCGACAGTCCAACTGATATTGGCACTCGGCCGTCACTCCTTCAATCCCCCTGCGATGGCACGTGAACTCGCTGGTGCCTCTGCAGGTGGGAGGAGCGGGTGAAGCCCTTCCCGCACTGAGAGCAGGTGAATGGTCTCTCCCTGGTGTGGATCCGCTGGTGTCTCAGCAGTGAGAAGGATGTGCTGAAGGCCTTCCCACACTCGGGGCAGCTGAAGGGTCTCTCCCCCGTGTGGACGCGTTGGTGGGTCAGCAGGTTGGAGGAGTAGGTGAAGCCCTTCCCGCACTGAGAGCAGGTGAACGGCCTCTCCCCCATGTGGACCCACTGGTGGGTCATCAGGGAGGAGACCTGGGTAAAGGCCTTCCCACACTCGGGGCAGCTGAAGGGTCTCTCCCCCGTGTGGATACGCTGGTGGGTCAGCAGGTTGGAGGAA
Source organism: Chiloscyllium punctatum (assembly GCF_047496795.1). Lineage (NCBI taxonomy): Eukaryota > Metazoa > Chordata > Chondrichthyes > Orectolobiformes > Hemiscylliidae > Chiloscyllium > Chiloscyllium punctatum. Next base: position 15,368,387 of record NC_092774.1, read on the forward strand.
CTGCTGAAGGCCTTCCCGCACTTGGGGCAGCTGAAGGGTCTCTCCCCCGTGTGGATACGCTGGTGGGTCAGCAGGTGGGAGGAACTGCTGAAGGCCTTCCCGCACAGAGAGCAGGTGAACGGCCTCTTCCCCCGTGTGGACCCGCTGGTGGGTCAGCAGGTTGCAGGAAGTACTGAAGCCCTTCCCGCACTCAGGGCAGCTGAAGGGCCTCTCCCCCGTGTGGACCCGCTGGTGGGTCAGCAGGTGGGAGGAATCGCTGAAGGCCTTCCCGCACTCGGGACAGCGGAAGGGCCTCTCCCCCGTGTGGATCCGCTGGTGGGCCTGCAGGTTAGAGGAATGTCTGAAGGCCTTTCCGCAGACAGGGCAGAGGAATGGCTTCTCCCCGGTGTGACTGCGCCGATGAGTCTCCAGGGCAGACGGGAAATGGTAGCCTTTCCCACAGTCACCACACTTCCATCGTTTCTCCACAGGGCGGGATTCCTCTGGCTTCTCCATCGCCACAGCTTCAGCTGCACACAAACACGTGTAGAGCCCCTCCCTGCCGTGAAGTCCCCTTCCCAGGCCGTATAACTGTTTCAGTCTCCACGCATAGTGCGCTGCAACAGTGGGGTCTCTCGTCCAGTCCCATTGATGCCGAAAACATACTCAGACAGGAACCAAAAAGCTTTGATCCCTCTCCCAGAAATCACGGTCGAAAATGTTTGCTGGCCCCAGTGGATTGAGTGACTGTCAGACATTGACATCAAAGTGAGGGTCGGAGATGCTGGAGAGTCAGTCGAAAAGTGTGGCACTGGAAAAGCACAGGGAAGTCAGGCAGCAGCCGAGGAGCAGGAGGGTCAATGTTTCGGGCATAAGCCCTTCATCCGTTGATTTTGAAACTTCCCTCTTCAAATCTTCAAAAACTCTGTCAGAATAGATTACAAAGCTCATCACTGCCAGTGCAGGGTAGAAATTCTGAACAAGCAATTCTACTTTCTGTGGAATATTCTTTTCTTTTGTTATTCCACAAAATTGAAAGCACCATCCCACTCTCTCTCCCCCTCTGTTCTCACTCCGCTCTGACTAATTCCCCTGAAGATGCTGCTTCAGGATCTTACAGGGGCAGAAAAGAAAAAAATGTCAAGACATGATATGATATCTCTCTGAATTTTGGATACCTCCACCTGAAAAGCTAATATCTTTCACAACACTGGGATCCTGCTGAGAGTGAGCAGGTCTGATTTTGGGAAGCAATAAAAAAAGTGTGTCAGTTCAGGGTGAACCTGCAATGCAGCTTCTTGAGGAAGGACCAGACACAAAATGGTTCACATCCCCGGGAAGGTGGGAGGAAAGTGAGAACATCAAGGCATTAACACCGACATTAGAGAGAAAGTGAACCTACTGACATGGCAAAAGTTAGTAGAAAGCCAGAGTCATGGAGATATATAGCACAGAAACAGACCCTTCTGTCCAACACGACTGTACTGACCAGATATCCTAAATCAATCTAGTCCCATTTGCTGGTATGTGGCCCATAGCTGGGGTCATCCCCACCCCCTGTCCTGAGACCTTGATGCCTCCAAGCTGACTCTCAAAGGTTCGGTTTGTCCCTCCATTCTTTCCCGGTTGTCTTTTGTAGGTTCTGAAAACTTTCCCAATCCTCTGAGTATAGGATTTGGAAAGTTATGTTGTAGCCGTACAGGACATTGGTTAGGCCACTTTTGGAATATTGTGTGCAATTATGGTTTCCTTACTATCAGTAAGATGTTGTGAAACTTCAAAGTGTTCAGAAAAAATTTACAAGGATGTTGCCAGGGTTGGGGGATTTGATCTATCGGGAGGCTAGGGCTGTTTCCTCTGAGCATTGGAGGGTAAGGAGTAACCTATAAAATCATGAAGGGCATGGATAGGATAAATAGACAAAACCTTATCTGTGGAAGGGGGTCGGGGGGAAAAGTCCAAAACTAGAGGGCATATGTTTGGGGTGAGGGGAAAAGATACAAAGGAGATCTGAGGGGCAATGTTTTCACACAGAGGGTATTACGTGTATGGAATGAGCTGCCAGAGGAAATGGTGGAGGCTAGTACAATTGCAACATTTAAAAAGACAGCTGGACAGGTATATGAATAGGAAGGGTTTGGAGGGATATGGGCCAAATACTGGCAGGTGGGACTAGATTGGGTTGGGATATCTGGTTGGCATGAACGGGTTGAACCGAAGGGTCTGTTTCTATGCTGTATATCTCTGTGACTAGTTGGACTAAAGGGTCTGTTTCTGTACAGTATGACTTTGGAACTGGCCTTAAAACCACTTTCTTGCCTTCCCCCACAAAATCCACCGCTGTGTTGCTCAAAAATCAGATGAACTCAGCCTTGAACATATACAATGACCCCCTAACTGCAGGAAGACATCCCCATTTTTAAACTCAATTCCTCTTGCTAATATACACTTGCCTTGCTGATTGTTTGCTACACCTGTCTTGACAAATGACAGTGACTGGTGTAGAAGGACGCTGAGGCCTCTTTGTCCATCCACACATCATTCCTGATAAAAGGCTCGTGTCTAAAACGTCAACTCTCCTGCTCCTCAGATGCTTAAAAATGTGTTGCTGGAAAAGCGCAGCAGGTCAGGCAGCAAAGGAGGAGAATCGACTTTTTGGGCATAAGCCCTTCTTCAGGAATGATTCTCCTTCTCCTTCGATGCTGCCTGACCTGCTGCGCTTTTCCAGCAACACATTTTTAAGCTCTGATCTCCAGCATCTGCGGTCCTCACTTTCTCCCTGCTCCTCGGATGCTGCCTAACCTACTGTGCTCTACCAGTAACCCCACTTTTTGACTCTGATCTCCAGCATCTGCAGTTCTCACTTTCTCCACATTCAAATACATCTCCAGTTAAACAATACAACTCCTTTCTGCGTTTTTTCCACAGCCAAGGCTTTAACTTCATATTGTGGTACTGCATTTGCCATGTGTTTACCAATTTGTGGTCTTCTCTATATCGGAGAGCGAGTGCAAACTTGGGGAACGATTCGCCAAGCATCGCAGCTGTGTCTGCAGAGGGCGACCAGACCTCTCAGTAACCACCCATTCCAATTTCCCTTCCCACCCCCTTTCTGACATGACCATCTTTGGCCTCCTCCATTGCCACAACGAATCTAACCGCAAATTGGAGGAACAACACCTCATCATCCGGGCAGCCTGCAGCCCGAAGGACTCAACGTTGAGTTTTCCAATTTCAAGCCCCCCACCCCTCCCTTCCCTGACTCCATTCCCATCCCCGACCTCCTCCCTGCCACCAACCAGATTCATTCCTCCCACTGACCAAGCAGGTCGTACCCTCTAACTGTCTCGACCTATCCCCACTTCCCCACCACCCCCTTTTTATCTGCAGTTTCTGCACCCAGCCCCAGCCCTGAAGAAGGGTTACACCTGATATATCGACTTCTCCAGCCTCACTATTTTGCTCATTGAGATACAGACCTGGATCAACGTTTCCGGAGTCTGTCCCCGCCGAATTCACTCTCTTTCCTTTCAGTTGCTGAAAGTCAACAATTGAATCACAGAATGGTTAAAAAAATAGTGGAAAAGGGGGCGAGATAAGAGAGTGCCGTCCTCACAGACCTGAGACAGAGGAAGGAATTTGCAGTCTGGGTAAAGCTCAATCTTTATTCAGAGAGAGAGAGAGGATCAGGACTGGCATCTTGAGAAGTTCATGGTCCAACTTCCGCATTCAGACAATGGGCTGGCTCTGATTGGCAGGAGGACCAGTCTCCTTCCAGTCCTCCAATGCTGCCTATTGGTCAATCAAAAGAAGGTCTCGCGCCGTTTTTTTCGCGTACAGCGATGAGCATGCCCAGTGTTTTACCCAGTCTGCTCTCCGGGGATGATGGTGTTACTGACAGATTGTAAGGGTCCAAATACCAATGAGGGAAAACAGATAGAGACACAATATTTTTCCCTTATGGCTCGATATTTTATTCCTTTTGCATTTTGTCTGGCTGCTCAATTTTTGTATGTTTTTTTTCCCCTTGTTGTGGGGGCAAGACCCCAAGACCAGACCTGGAGGGCATAGGTTTAGGGTGAGAGGGGAAAGATTTCTGGGGGTCCTTCGGGGCGATCTTTTCGCGCAGAGGATGAGGTATGTACATGGAATGAGCTGCCAGAGGAAGTGGTGGAGGCTGGTACAATTACATTATTTCAAATGCATCTGGATGCGGATATGAATAGGAAAGATTCAGAGGGGTGGGGGGCAAATGCTGTCAAATGGGTCACGAGATTAATTTAGGACATCTGGTCGGTGTGGACCGAAGGGTTTGTTTCTGTGCTCTACAACCCTGAGTCTATTTTTAGATAGTATGGAAAATAAAGAGCATGAAAGCATGGGAAGGGTTAGAGCATGGAGACCACTGTCAGTTTGTTGCAAAGGATAGTGGAAAGCTCTTACACCAATTCGCAGAGTAAGGTTGAGGCTGAAAGGTCACTATGGCAAGATGAGATAACAGTCAGTAAAGTTAGCCTCACCTGCTAAATATGATTGACAGGATTGGGACAATAAATATTTGGGACATGACATTAAATATCTAATTAATGATTAGTAGAGTCAGTCTGCTTGAGACTATTGATAATAAATATCTAATCATGACATTAGGAAAATATTAAGTAGGGTCTGGAATGCTGACACTAAATCTCTAACCGTGACATTAGAATAACATTAAGTAGAATGTAGGAAAAACTGTAAAGGTGCAACTAAAGAAATAATGGGAACTAACATCATGGTTTATTGTGTAGGTAGCGTGAGGTACTTTTGATTAATATAGTTGGACATGCTGATAAGCTAACAAACACACTGCTGAGCTGGAGACAATGCTGTCCCCTCTGTCCAGGAGTAAATGCTGGAAAGGTGGGATTGTTCATAGGGAGGAGGATGGTCTCCGGCTACACTCTGATATCTATCAGCTCGTAAATGGGGCAGAACTGTGGAATTTAATCTCCAGGCAGTTTGGGAAATTTAATAAGGGAAGGAAGTAAGCAATAAATAGTAGATCCCTACAGAGTGCAGAGGAACAAAGGGTCCTTCCTGTCCAAGTTCAGAGATCCCTGAAGGTATCAGTACAGGTAAAACGGGGGATGAGGAAGGCATCGATTTGTACTTTTTCACACAGAGGGTGGTGCGTGTGTGCAACGAGCTGTCCATAATGTCCAGGCAAGTGAAGGTTAGGTGGGTTAGCCATGGGAAATGCAGGGTTATAGGTTCATAGTAAAAGAAGGAGGAGTTGGCCCATCGAACCTGCTCCACCATTCATTATGATCATGGCTGATATATCCGTCGTCTGAGATCCTCCTCCCTGCATTGTCCCGACGACCCTTAAGTCCCATACCATGCAAATGCCCATCCAACTATGTTTTGAATATACTTAATAAAGATGCCTCCACTGCTTTCTTGGGCAGAGAATTCCACAGATTGACTACTCTCCGGGAAAAGCAGTTCCTCCTCATCTCTGTCCTAAATCTACTCCCCTCAACTTGAGGCCTGGTCTCATCCACCAGCAGAAATGACTGGATAGGGTAGGGCTTCATCCCCACAGTGCAATGAATTCCCACTTGCCACCAAACTCTCAGATGTACTCACTCACTCGGTTGCTGTCTCACAAACGAAACTTCTTTTGCTCCCAGTAAGGGCACAACATTTTGGAAAGCTGCTCTGAAAGTCCAACCACACTTCTGCATTCACAGAAGACAAATACAGCCCGGAAACAGACCCTCTAGCCCAATTCAACCGTGCTGACCAAATATCCTAAATTAACCTGGTCTCATTTGCCCACATATGGCCCAATGCCCTCTAAGCTCTTCCTATTCATGGACCCATCAAAATGGGTTTTAAATGTTGTACCTGTTCCAGCCTCCACCACTTCCTCTAGCAGTTCGTTCCATACATGCACCATCGTGTGTTTGAAAAGGTTGCCCCTCATGTCCCTTTCCCCACTCACCTACCCTGAGGAAAAGACCCTTGGGTATTGACTCTCCATGCACCTTATAAAGCTTAACGCTCACCGTCCGATGTACAGAAAGTGAGACCTGCAGATGCTGGAATCAGAGTCTAAAAGTGTGGGGCTGAAAAAGCACAGCCAGGACAGGCAGCACCTGAAGACGAGGAGAGTTGACATTTCAGGCCCGAGCCCTTCATCAGGAATGATGCATGGGTGTACAAAGGGGCCTCAGTGTTCTTCTCCACCAGTCCTCAGACAGATGCAGCAAGCAATCAGCAAGGCAAAGTGGTGTATTTGGAAGATGAACTGGGATTAGAAGTGGGGATGTCTTCCTGCATTTAAGGGCCCATTGAATATATTCAAATTGAGTTCATCTGTTTTTTGAACACAGTGCGGATGTTTATGTTGTGTGGATGAAGTGGTTTCTTTTGTTCAGAATGGTTTATGCATTGGATGCAGGTACAGTAACTGTGAGAGGCCCTTGTGAAAATCGCAAGGCAGAATCATGAGGGTATATTCCAAGAAATAACTCACTGAAAAGGGAGGTGGTCGACTGGTAGAAGTAGATGTATTGACATGACAGTAGCAATGGTCACGCACATAGAGATTCTGGATGAAGGGCTTTTGCCCGAAACGTCGATTTCGAAGCTACTTGGATGCTGCCTGAACTGCTGTGCTCTTCCAGCACCACTAATCCAGAATCTGGTTTCCAGCATCTGCAGTCATTGTTTTTACCACGCACATAGGGAGTTAGTATGAACAAGATAACCAAATAAGATCCTGTCTTACATCAGCAAAAGTAATAAGACCCACCTATCGATGGGGGGGGGGGTTGCATGCCACAGACAGATGTGGTAAAACGATTAGATTAGCAGAAGTAAGAAGGGAGTCTGGAACAAACTCAATCTCCATTCAGAGACAGAGCAGCAGCTTCTGCATTCAGACCATAGGAAGGCTCTGATTGGCAGGAGGACCAGTCACCTTCCGGTCCTCCAGCGCTCCTGATTGGTCCACCAAAAGAAAGTCGCGAGGCGTGTGCCATTGCGTGCAATGAGGAGCATGCGCAGTCTGCTCTCTGGCGATGAGGCTGTTACTGACAGGATTGAAGTGTCCAAATGTCAAGAGAAGTTAAAAAGGGGAGATGCATCATTTTTTCCCCCTGTGATATTTACCTTTCCTACACGCCCCATGACTTTATAAATCGAAATAAGGTCACCCGACAACTTGTGGTCGTCGATAGGGCGACCAGAAGTGTACTCAGTACTCTACACATGGTCTCACCAATATCCTGTCCTGCTCCTTGGATGCTGCCTGACCTTCTGTGCGTTGCCAGCACCACTCTAAGCTCGACTCTGATCTCCAGCATCAGCAGTTCTCACTTTCACCTGTAAGAAATGAGCAGTTTTAGAACAAAATGCAATTCAAAGCTCTCAATGAGAGTCTGAGCTCGGCGTGAAGTACAGGTAATCTTTATTGCGACCCAACTTTGTTACAGCTTCAGAATCTCCCAGCAGGAAGGCGTAGAAATAGTAGCAATGTTTTAAAAACAGCTCACAGTCAAAGTGCACACACCCCCTCCAACCCCTCACTTTCTTCATTATCGCTCACCACCCAGTTGACCCTTTGTAATTGGATCCTTGGTACAGCCTTAACCCGGAGAAAGTACTGCCTCACTCAGCATTTTCAACCCGTATCCTGTTTCCAAGTAAGTTGGATGGGCAGTGTAGAGTCAATCATACTGCATTGGGTCTGGAGTCACGTGTAGGCCAGACCGGGTAAAGGATGCAGCTGGGACGATTGAGTGAATCCTCTCCCACAACGATAGTTTCTTTCCCTAAAAAAGAACGGAGTGAATCAGGGTGGGGGTTTTCTTCCATCCCCACTCCACCGACAATGGTTTCACCGTTAGATTCTGAACTCCAGATTTCTGACCAAATTCCAATTCCCCCATCTGCTGCGGTGGGAATCGAACCCGGGAGTCCCTGGAACCGGGTTGATAGTCCAGTCAATAAATGGTACTCGGCCGTCATTCCTTCAATCGCCCTGCGATGGTACATGAACTCGCTGGTGGCTCCGCAGGTAGGAGGAGCGGGTGAAGGCCTTCCCGCACTCGGGGCAGCTGAAGGGCCTCTCCCCCGTGTGGACCCGCTGGTGCCTCAGCAGGTTAGAGGAATTGCTGAAGGCCTTCCCGCACTCGTTGCACGGGAACGGCCTCTCCCCCGTGTGGACCCGCCGGTGGGTCAGCAGGTTAGTGGAATGCCTGAAGGCCTTCCCACACTCGGGGCAGCTGAAGGGCCTCTCCCCCGTGTGGACCCGCCAGTGGGTCAGCAAGTGAGAAGAATACCTGAAGGCCTTCCCACACTCTGAGCAAGGGAACAGCCTCTCCCCCATGTGGACCTGCTGGTGGCTTAGCAGGTTAGAAGAATTGGTGAAGGCCTTCCCGCACTCAGGGCAGCTGAAGGGCCTCTCCCCCGTGTGGACCCGCTGGTGGGTCAGCAGGGTGGAGGAATTGCTGAAGTCCTTCCCGCACTCGAGGCAGCTGAAGGGCCTCTCCCCCGTGTGGACTCGCCAGTGGGTCTGGAGGTTGGAGGCCTGGGTAAAGGCCTTCCCACACTCGTGGCAGCTGAAGGGCCTCTCCCCCGTGTGGACCCGCTGTTGGGTGTGGAGGTTGGTGGAATCGCTGAAGCCCTTCCCACAGACAGGGCAGGGGAATCGCCTTTCCCCAGTGTGGCTGCGCCGATGAGTCTCCAGGGCAGACGGGAAACAGAAGCCTTTTTTGCAGTTGCCACACTTCCACGGTTTCTCCACGGAGCGGGATTCCTCTGGTTTCTCCATGGCCGGAGCTTCAGCCACACACAAACGTGTGCAGAGCCCCTCCCCACCCTGAATTCCCCTTCCCAGGTTGTATAACTGTTTCAGGCCCCACACTCAGTGCGCTGCGACAGTAGAGTCTCTCATCCAGTCCCACTGATGCTGAAAACGTACTCAAACAGGAACCAAAACGCTTTGCTCCTTCTCACAGAAATCACAGTCAAAAACCGTTGCGGTCCCGATGGATTGAGTGACTGTCAGACATTGACGTCAAAGTGAGGACTGCAGACGCTGGAGAGTCAGAGTCAGAAAGTGTGGCGCTGGAAAAGCACAGCAGGTCAGGCAGCATCTGAGGAGCAGGAGAGTCAATGTTTCCGGCATAAGCCCTTCATCCGTTGATTTTGAAACTTCTGTCTTCAGATTTTCAAATATGCTGTAAAAAGGGATTACAAAAGGCATCATTGTCAGTGCAGGGTAGAAATTCTGAACAAGGAATTCTACTTTCTGCGGAATATTCTTTTCTTTTGTTATTCCACAAAATTGAAAGCACCATCCCACTTTCTCTCCCCCTCTGTTCTCACTCCACTCTAATTCCCTGAAGGTGCTGATTCAGGATCTTAAAGGGGCAGAAAAGCAGAAACATCAAGACTGACACCTCTCTGCATTTTGGATAACCCCACAACACTGGGATACAGTTGACAGTGAGCAGGTCTGTTTCTGAGAAGCAAACATAAGTGTGTCAATTCATGGGGTAACCTGCAATGCAGCTATTTGTGGAACAAAATGGTTAAGGTCCCCAGGAAGGTGGAAGCAAAATGAGACATCAAGGCATTAACACCGACACACTTCAGTCAAACTCTTCTGCTCCCAGTCAGGGCAAAACATCTTTGAAAGCTGCTCTGAAAGTCCAGTCTTCACAACCACACTTCTGCTTTCACCAAAGACAATTAGACTCATACAGCACGGAAAAAGACCCTTTGGCCCAACTTGTCCGAGCTGACCAGATATCCTAAATTAATCTAGCCACATTTGCCATCACTTGGCACTAAATCATTTGCCATCATTTCTGACTAAATCATGGCCGAACGTACAAAAGAAGTTACAGATGTTAGAAGGCTGGAGTGAAAAACAGATAGAAGATCTGTTATATGAGGCACAGAAAGTGTGTGTGAGAAGGGAAGAGGAGAAACAAAAACAAAAAGCTAAAATAATGGTTGCAGCAGTTGAAGAAATTACGATAGACAATGTCCAAGGTTAGGACGACAAAGAGAAGCGGTATCATTGATGATTTTTGATGAAGATTAGGGGAGTCAGGGGTTCCCTCCTCCTGAGACCCACCGGGAACCCTTGATAAAGTTAAAGGTGGCACCTGAAGGAGAGGAAACAGTATTTTTAGTGGATACGGGAGCAGCACGATCATCCCTAAGCTTTAGACCTAGCGATGTTAAATTAACTAACAAAGATCTCAAGGTTTCTGGAGTAAAAGGCAAAGAATTCTTAAATCAGAATGCAGGACAATGGCCCACAGACTCCAGGATCTTGAAATATGAGACAATCTTAATCGAACAGGATGACCTTGTGTTAGTCACAGACAGTTGCTTGAATCCAGCTGCATTTCTGTGGCGGAGAGAGGGGGGGTGACCCCGGTTAATCCAGAACATGACTGCCTTGATATTACCGAATATCAGACTAAAGTGCGAATGAACTTAAGAGACGTACCGTTGCATGCGAGAGCTCGGTTGTTTATTGACGGGTCCTCCCGGATGATTGAGGGTAAAAAGCACAATGAATATACTGTAGTAGACAGGATAGAGGGAAGCATTATCGAGGCTGAAAAACTGCCTAACGGCTGGTCAGAGTTCAATGATAAGTTTTTAACGAACTATATAGTGGCTCTCAGCTCTTCTTTGTCTATTCTTAGGAATAAAGGCCTGTTGGTACAGACACTGCCACTCGAGTTTACAGTACATCGAATACAACCGGGTGATTGGGTCCTGATCAAGACCTGGAAAGAGACCAAACTGTACCCGAGCTGGGAGGGACCATTCCTAACCCTCCTAACTAGTGAAACAGCTATTCGGACTGCTGAGGAAGGGTGGAGTCATCACACTCCCGTTAAAGGTCCTGTGAACGCCCCAAAGGAGGAGTGGCACGCTGATCCTACAGACAACCCTCTGAAAGTTAAGAAAGTAAGAATGAACTGAGACAAAAGACTCTTTTAACGTTTGCTGATATATATATATATATATATATATTGTTATTGATTGTAAGGGCTGTGTGACATCTAAAATGTTAAGACAGGATGGTGGGCAGAGTTCAGAGATGGGTAGATACTGGTATAGTATTGTAATGTTAGTAGTACTAACTATTCAAGGAAGTGGGAAAAATCACTTCACTAGGCTGTGCCAGAATTATGCTAAACAAGAGGGACTTACCGACTGTTGGGTCTGTGCAGAGGTCCCACACCATAGCAAATCTTGGAATCCCCACCTCAGTAATACCGCTCACTAAAAAAAAATACGATGTACAATAATTTGATGTGGGTTCAAATAATACAAAGTGGAGATCTGAAAGGAGCAAATATAACTTTGCAGGATGGTTCCCAAGGCCAGCCCCGAAAAATCAGGGCGCTATTGACAGTCTTCGAATTTCCCCACCGAAAGGAGCAGTGAATACCACCTGTTTCTGTCATCAGAATGATGCTGCACCTTTCCAACTAGGAAAATCATCTTGTGTCCACACCAATCAGGCCACTGCCACGACCACTCCCCGAATATTAAACGGAACGTGTTGGGGATGCGGTCTGAAGGCCTATCCATTTATTCCCGGGGAAAAATATGTTCGTGTGATCGAATGTGTCACGTTATGAAGTTGACGAAACACTTCCTCAAAACCAGAAAGGTTGGAGTGGCTGCTGTTCCCTCGCTTATATAGTCCCTCACCTCCGAATAGAAAAGCATGAGCCCAACCTGAGAAAGGAGGGGGGGGGGATAAGACGTAAGACCCGAGAGGTCTCTGAAGGAGACCGTCTACTGTAGACACTGCTCCCAAACTACGGCACTACAAGGGCAGGGGTGGAAATACAGAAATGGCGGCTGCCCTTGAAAATTTAATTAATGATAACACCGGCACGATGGGGAATCTCAATCCCAAATATCGGCCATAACCACTGAAATGATTGCCACGAGACCGACAGCTTTACAGAATCGAATGGCTTTAGACTATCTTTTGGCCGAAAAAGGGGGAACTTGTGCTCTGATTGGTAAAGAATGCTGCACCTTCATCCCAGACACCTCTTCCATAGTGGAAGATAAGGTGGAAATAGTAAAGAAAAAGATAAACGATATAAGACAAATTGGAGATGAACTCCGAAAAGATGAAGGATGGGGATGGGGTAACTGGAGATTGACCGAGTGGGGAAAATGGTTCGTGAATTTAGGCATTTATGTGCGACTAATAATTGTAGGTTTACTGATAGGGTTTAATGTGTTAAAGTGGATAATGACTAAGCTGGTAATGTCTTTGGGAGGATGACAATAGCACAAGCGCAAGAAAGAGAGAGTAACAGATTACTCCTAGAGTTTAAAAAAAGACAAACTTAGAAGGACAGAAATGACTAGATTGTGAACCTCGACACCACAGGGTGAAAAGAGGGCAGAAAATAAGATTGCAAAACCAACAAATGGTTAAAGAAAAGAAATGGGGGAATCGTGAGAAATGGGGTAAAGTGTTGTTTTTGCAGATATAGAAAAAGCATACAGAAAAGGGGTACAGCAAGAGAACTATTCACCCTGCAGGTATTTAGAGAAGAGTATCTTTACTTTTCAGTGTATAATTGTGGTTAATTAAACACCAACTTTGGTGTGTAATTACTATAGCAAAAAGTCCTTTTGGAAAAATTGTGCTTTCAGCAAAAAAGCTGAGATAACCAAAATGCTTGAGCGATACAAAACGATACAAGTTAATGAAATGTCGGAGGATGGAATGTACCAGCAGAATTGATACAAAATGTTAAACCAGATCTTGACAAAATAGTGTGAGTTCAGCACTGACAGAGAGGAAGGTTACCAACTTGGGGAAGGGGGAAGTAATAAGGGTGGAGTGCAGCTGGGCAGTGGTCTGGTACAGTAAGAGAGATTGGGTCATTAGGAGTCTAGAGAGATCAGCTCACTCAGCTCAAAGGGTATAACTGTACACTAACCTGATTCTAATTTGCTCATTTGCTTCTGCACTTGAAGCCCTTACTTGCAAGTTCGTAATAAATTGTCTTGTTTCCAGTTGTGGTGGTCTCGTCTAAATTTTATTAAGTTTGTTTCTAACAATTGGGACGCAGACAGAATTCACACCTATTGTCTCGACTGATAAATAGGGCAACGTCTCTTTGAAATGTAGATTCATTTAGATATAACTGCGTCACTTTACATATGAAGATATCCCTTTGAATGTGCTCACATCCCTTTGAAATATAATCTTGTCCATTTAAACCTCTTTATTTGCAGAAATACCCGTTAAAATGTCCATGTCCCTTTAAAATGCAGATTTGCCCCTTTAGATATGACGCCGTCCTGTTCGATGTCGGAATATCTGTTTAAATTGAGCCGTGAGCTTTCCCAATGTAGACAGGGCTCCTCGAAACGTGGCAGTGTCCCCGCCCCCCGCAGCTGCAGAGTGAGACAGGAGAGTTTGTTTTTGTGAATGAACAGTTGGAGCGCGAGGTGGCTGTGACTTGGTGACGGTGAGGATCACCCGGCCCCGCCCACCCCTCCCCCGGCCCCGCCCACCCCTCCCCCGGTCCCGCCCACCCCTCCCCCGGTCCCGCCCATCCCTCCCCCGGTCCCGCCCATCCCTCCCCCGGTCCCGCCCATCCCTCCCCCGGCCCCGCCCATCCCTCCCCCGGCCCCGCCCATCCCCCACGTGCAGACGTCACGCGGGGGTGAAGGCGGTTGGGAGGAGAAGTCGCTCGAGCGAGGAAGCGGCGGGAGGGCGGCCGTTAGGAAAATCCAGATATCCTGAATTAATCTAGTCCCCTTTGCCAGCGCTATATCCCTCTAAACCCTTCCTATTCATATACCCATCCAGATACCTTTTAAAGGCTGTAATTATACCGGCCTCCACTACTTCCTCTGGCAGTTCATTCCATACGTGCACCACCCTCTGCATGGAAAAGTTGCCCCTTTGGTACCTTTTAATATCTTTCTGCTCTCACCCTAAACCTATGCCCTCTAGTTGTGAACCTCACCCCTACACTGACAAAAAGACATTTTAAAAAAAAAGTTGAGCAGCCAGACAAAATGCAAAAGCTATAAAATGTTGACCCACTTGGGGAAAAAGAACTGTGGCTCTACCCTTTATTTCTCCCATTGGCATTTGAACACTTAACATCTGTCAATAACACCAGCATCGCCACAGAGCATATTGTGTCTGCTCCTCGGTGTGAACAACAGCGCACCTGCTCGCTGGTGTCACCAACACATTGTCCATGCTCCTCGCTGTCGGCAGAAAAGGATACATCGCTTATCTCTGTTCCTAAATAAATTCAAGGTGAGTTAATCTGATTTTTGAACAAGAAAGGAGTGGATGTTTATAGAGGAAGGCCATGCTGACTGTGTGCACAAACTAAACCAGTCCCACCTGCCTGTGTGTCACCCACATCCCTCTGAACCTTTCCTATTCATGTACTTATCCAAATGTCTTTTAAACCTTGTTACTGTACCTGCATCCACCACCGTGTCTGGACATTGATTCCACACACAAATTACTCTTTTTAAAAAAAAAGGTGCTACTCAAGTCTTTTGATAATCTTTCTCCACTCACCTTCCTCACTTGCTCCCAAATCTTGAAACCACATCCTAGGGAAAGGACACCTGCGGTTCACCTCGTCTACCCTCCCCATGATTTAATGAACCTCTTTAAGGTCACCTCTCAACCTCCTGTGTTCCGGTGGAAAAACTCCCAGCCTATCCACCTCGATGTAGGTATATTCATATTCAGTTATGAACTGTTCAATACTGGTGTAAACTCGAAAGGTCGAATGGCCTAGTCCTGCTCCCAACTCTCTCTCTCTCCCTATATCCAGGACAGCAAGAGGCCCTAATACATAGGAGCAGAAATGAGGCCCTTTAGCCCATCAGGTCTGTTCACCCAATTCAATTGTGGCTGCTCGGTTTCTCAACCCCATTCTCCCCATAACCCTCGATTCTCTTCATACTTAAAACTGTCTCCGTTTTAAGTATCCTCAGTGACCTGGCCTCCACAGCCTGCTGTGGAAATAGATTCCACAGATTCACCGCTCTCTGGCGGAAGGAGTTTCTCCTTATCTTCGTTCGAAAAGGCTGTGCCCTCTGGCCCTTGGGTCCGAGTCAGTCCCACCAGTGGAAACATCTTCGCAATGTCCACTCTGTCCAGGATTATGTATGTTTCAATTAGAATGCCCCCCCCCGAGTGTGGGCCTGGTAATCAGCATGAACCAGACCCTTCAGGATGAGGGTCAGCAAAGTGAGAATGGAGGGAGGGTGTGTGGGATGGAGATTTTCAGCTTCTTGGGAATGAGAGGGAAAAGAGAATTGATCGGATGGGCCAAAGAGTGGTAGAAGGAATGAAATTTTGAGAAATGTGAGTTGTTGCATTTTGGTCAAGCAATCCAGACAGGATTGACACAGTTAAGGGGAATGTTGCAGAACAAAGAGTCCTTGGAGTGCAGGTTCCATAGTTCTCAGGTAGCCAGGATAGTGAATGAGGCATTTGGTAGGATGACCTTGATTGGTCAGAGCATTGAGTAGATGAGTTGGGAAGTCATGTTGTGACTGTCCAGGATGTTGGTTAAACCACTTTTGGAATACTGCATTCAGTTCCGGTCTCCCTGCTGCAGGAAAGATGTTATGAAACTTTGAAATGTGTCAGAAAAGATTTGAGCTATAGGGAGAGGCTGAATAGGCCAGGGACATTTCCATGGATCATCAGAGGCTGAGGGGTAAACTTATAGACCTTTGTAAGGGCCATGGATAGAGGGGAAACCCCAAGGTCTTTTCCCCAGGGTAGGGCAGTCCAAGACTAGAAGGCATTTGTCTGAGGTGAGAGTGGAATGATTTAAAAGGGATCTGAGGGGCAACCTTTTCAGAGGGTGGTGCATGTATGGAACAAACTGCCAGAGGAGGTGGTGGAAACTGGCACAATTACAACATTTAAAAGGCATGTGGATGTCAGTCTGTTCTCAGCTCTGCTGGATTTCTGTTGAAGCTTTGGACCCCCCTACCCCCCACCCCCCACTCCCCACTCCCCACTTTTACACCTTCTGGGACAATCAAACATTCAGTCAATCAAGCCCCAACCCACAATCTCCCAGCCAGTTAACCATCCAGGCACAGTGTAGTCACAGCAGGGAATCAAACAGGAAAAATGAAACAACATTAGAAATAAATAGGTGCTCGTGTCCTAATGTTTATTCATTAGGAAGTAAACCAGAAATAGGGCGCTCCCAGGATTCGTGTGGTGCCCTACTTGAGGAATTCTTTCTCTCTTACATCGAGCTGTTAGTATGCAGCTCTGATTTACAACAATAGTTACATCAACAGGACTAAAGCATCTGTTATCAAATTGGCATAGAGCTATACAGCACAGAAAGAGTTTTTCTCTCTCTCTCATGCACACACGCACATAACAAGGCCATGGGGGTGAATTTGTATTTGCAGATACATTCTATTTTGTTCAAAAAGTACACAATCTGCAGGCAGTCAATCTATGTATATTTTGTAAATTCCACTTTGGAAATAGAACCAGTCTGACTCCAGATCAGGATACAGACAGACTCTGACCTCACACCTTCTATGCATTGTCTGAGCTGAGATGTCACATTTTGCTATAAAACTTCGAGTTATCTTGATAAGGTGCCTTGCAGGAAGGTCTGGGATTTCCATGTTAATGATAGCTGCAACCCAGTCTAAAAGCTGAAAGACTTGACAATCCCGGTTTGTTCAATATATCATTTCAAGGGCAGGACACTACAATGTTTTTCTATAAATTGTGTCTATGGTCTTATTCTCCAGAACCACCTGATGAAGGATCAGCGCTCTGAAAGCAAGTGCTTCCAAATAAACCTGTTGAACACTCACCCGGTGTTGTGATTTTTAACTTTGTCCAGGTTAGGATGGATTGACCGTGCCCAGGGATGTGCAGGTCAGGTGCAATAATCAGGGGGTAAATGATGAGCAATTGGGGTAGGTCTGTTACCCTTCAGAGGGTCGGTGTGGATTTGTGGGGCCGGGTGGCCTGCTTCCACACTCTGAAGGGAAGAGATTGGCACAAACTCTTTTTTTTTGCTTCCCAAAATCAGACCTGCTCACCTCTCAGCAGTATCCCAATATTGTGGAAGATATTAACTTTCAGGTGGAATTATCCAAAGTTCAGAGAGATGTCAGTCTTGATGTTTTTGCTTTTCAGCCCCTGTAAGATCCTGAATCAGCACCTTCAGGGGAATTAGTCAGAGCAGAGTGAGAACAGAGGGGAAGGGAGAGTGGGATAGTGCTTTCAATTTTGTGGAATAACAAAAGGAAAGGATATTCCACAGACAGTGGAATTCCTTGTTCAGAATTTCTACCCTGCACTGACAGCGATGACATTTTGTAATCTCTTTTTACATTTGAGGGTCTGAAGACGGAAGTTTCAAAATCAACAGATGAAGGGCTTATGCCTGAAACGTTGACTCTCCTGCTCCTCAGATGCTGCCTGACCTGCTGTGCTTTTCCAGTGCTGTAAGTTCTGACTCTGACTCTGACTGTCCAGTGTCTGTAGTCCTCACTTTGACGTCAATGTCTGACAGTCACTCAATCCATCGGGACCACAAAGATTTTCAACTATGATTCTGTGAGAAGGAGCAAAGCTTTTTGGTTCCTGTTTGAGTACATTTTCAGCATCAGTGGGACTGGATGAGAGACCCTACCATTGCAGTGCACTGAGTGAGGAGCGTGTAACAGCTATACGGTCTGGAAAGGGGAATTCACGGTGGAGAGAGGCTCCACATGCATTTGTGTGGGCTGAAGCTTCAGCCATGGAGAAACCTGAGGAATCCTGCCCCGTGGAGAAACCATGAAAGTGTGGTGACTGTGGGAAAGGCTTCCGTTTCCCATCTGCCCTGGAGACTCATTGGTGCAGTCACACTGGGGAGAGTCCGTTCCCCTGCCCTGACTGCGGGAAGAGCTTCAGCGATTCCTCCAACCTCCAGACCCACCAGCGGATCCACACCGGGGAGAGGCCTTTTCAACTGGCCCAAGTGCAGGAAGGCCTTTACCCAGGCCGCCTCCTTGCTGACCCACCAGCGGGATCACGTGGTATTGCAGGGGGATTGAAAGAACGACGGCCGAGTGCCTTTATTAACTGGACTATCAACCCAGTTCCAGTGGCTCCCAAGTTCGATTCCCACTGTGACAGATGGTGGAATTGGAATTTGGTCAGAAATCTGGAGTTCAGAATCTGATGTGAAACCATTGTTGGTGGGGTGGGGGTGGAAGAAAACCCCCATCTGATTCACTCAGTTCTTTTTTTTTTAGGGAAGACTTGAGCAGTTATTAGAGCAAGTCGTCCCAGCTGCATCCTTTACCCGGTCTGGCCTACACGTGACTCCAGCCCCACAGCAGTCTGGTTGACTCTATGCTGCTCATCCAACTTTCTTGGATACAGGTTGAAATTGCTGAGTGAGGCAATACTTCCTCCAGGTTAAGGCTGTACCAAGGATGCAATTACTCAGTGGTGACCAATAATGAAGAAAGTGAGGGGTTGCACTTTGACCTTGAGCTGTTTTTAAAAAATTGCTACTTTTTCTACACCTTTCTGCTGGGAGATTCTGAAGCTGTAACAAAGTTGGGTCACAATAAAGATTACCTGAACTTCACGCTGAGCTCAGACTCTCAATGAGAGCTTTAAACTGCAACAGGTTTTTGTTTTAAAACTGCTCATTTCTTACAGGCGAAAGTGAACTGCTGATACTGGAGATCAGAGTCAAGATTAGAGTGGTGCTGGCAACGCACAGAAGGTCAGGCAGCGGCCGAGGAGCAGGAAAATCGACATTTCGGGTAAAAGCTCTTCCTCAGGTGCTGCCTGACCTGCTGTGCCCATTTCTGACAGTCTCCTGTACTATGTTTCC
The DNA here is from genome assembly GCF_047496795.1 of Chiloscyllium punctatum. Taxonomy (NCBI): domain Eukaryota; kingdom Metazoa; phylum Chordata; class Chondrichthyes; order Orectolobiformes; family Hemiscylliidae; genus Chiloscyllium; species Chiloscyllium punctatum. The sequence continues at coordinate 15,387,298 of NC_092774.1, forward strand.
AATGTTGTGTTTCGGTTGCAGCAGTGAATGAGTAGCCAGTAGTGTTAGAAATTGTAAAGTTTTCAGGAGTGCAATGTCATCAGCATTGTCGTTTCCTGGCAGCACTGAGAAGGGTGGGCTTGGTTCATTGGAAATGATGTGGAGGTGCCCGTGTTGGACTGGGGTGGATAAAGTTCAAACTCAACACCAGGTTATCGTCCAACTGGCTTATTTGGAAGCACGAGCTTCTTCATGGGGTGTTTGTGGTACAGGATCATAAGACACAGCCACCTGATGAAGGAGCAGTACTCCAAAAGCTAGTGCTTACAAATGAGCCTGTTGGAGTATCACCTGGTGTGGTGTGAAATTTAACTTCATACACCCCAGTCCAACACCAGCATCTCCAAATCAGGTACATAGTTCTTTGAAAGTTGCATCATTGGGAGATAGGGTGGTGAAAGAGGCCAGTCAGGAGCCCTGGAGGACTGGAAGGTGACTGGTCCTCCTGCCAATCAGAGCCTTCCTATTGTCTGAATGCAGACGTTGGAACATGAGCTTCGGAAGCTGCTGCTGCTCTGTCTCTGAATGAAGATTGAGTTTGCTCCAGACTGCAACCTCTTTACTCTGTCAACCATCTGTGAGTAGGGTACCCTCTTCCCAACTCCTTTTCCATGTTTTTCATTCTGGCCTTCAATTTACGACTTGCAGCAACCGAAAGGAAAGGGAATGAATTCAAGGAGTGGACAGAATCAGGAAAAGTTTGTTTATAAACAGAGCGGTTCATGTGTGGAGTGAATGTAAAGAGGAAGTGGTGGATGCACATTCAGATGCAACGTTTAAAAGACATTTGGATAAGTATATGAAGAGGCACGGTGCACAGGGATATGGGTCAAGCACTGGCACGTGGCCCTAGTTTAGTTTGAGAACATAGTCAGCATGGACTAGTTGGACTGAAGGGTCCGTTTCTGTGCTGTCTAACAGTAACTGTTCTGTTGTGGTCTTAAAACCAATTTATTGCCTTCCACTTTCAACGTGGATACTGTACCTGCATCCAACACATAAACCATTCAAAAAAAAAACCCACCTCCCGCGCACAAAAAAATCCACACTTTATTGTTCAAAAATCAGATGAACTACGCCTTAAATATATTCAATGACCCCCCTAACTGCAGGAAGACATCCCCACTTCTAATCTCAGTTCAACCTGCTAATATACCACTTACCTTGCTGAACCTGTCTGACAACTGGCATTGACTGATGTAAAAGGATGCTGCTAATCAAAGCACTGATCACAGGGTGGAATGGTGTCAGCTTGGGTTTCAGGCCCTGATTTCTCTGTCCTCTGATCCTCCTATTCCCACAGACTAAGATGTTGGTCTGTTCTCAGCTCGGCTGGATTTCTGCGAAAGCTTTGACCGCCCCCCTCGCCCCTTTTATAACTTCTGGAACGATAAAATATTCAATCCAGACCCAACCCACAATCTCCCAGCCTGTCAACCATCCTGATAAAAGATGCAGTCATAGCAGGGAATCAAATAAGAAAAATGAAACAATCATAAATAGGCGCACGTGCTTAATGTTTGTTCATGAGGAAGTAAACCAGGAGTCTCTTAGGAATCTTACAGTGCCCTACTTGAGGAATTCTGTCACCATTGCATCTATTAGTACCCAGCTATGAATTACAACAACATTTACACCAACAGAAATAAAGCATCAGTTATCAAATAGACATAGAGATATACAGCACGGACGTAGACTTTTTCTGTCTCATACACACACAAGACAGATCATCCATGGGGGTGAGTTTGTATTTGCAGCATGATGTTTAGGGTGTAGGTTTGCTCGCTGAGCTGTAGGTTTGATATCCAGACGTTTCATTACCTGGCTAGGTAACATCATCAGTGGTGACCCCCAAGTGAAGCGAAGCTGTTGTCTCCTGCTTTCTATTTATATGTTTGTCCTGGATAGGGTTCCTGGGGTTTGTGGTGATGTCATTTCCTGTTCATTTTCTGAGGGGATGATAGATGGCATCTAGATCTATGTGTTTGTTTCTGGCGTTGTGGTTGGAGTGCCAGGCCTCTAGGAATTACCTGGCTAATCATGATCTTATTCTCCACAACCACCTGAAGCAGCAGCAGCACTTCAGAGTGCCAGAGATCCGGGTTCAATTCCCACCTCGGGCAACTGTCAGTGTGGAGTTTGCACATTCTCCCCGTGTCTGCGTGGGTTTCCTCCCACAGTCCAAAGATGTGCAGGTTCGGTGAAGTGGCCACGCTAATTTGCCTGTAGTGTTAGGTGAAGGGGTAAATGTTGGGGAATGAGTCTGGGTGGGTAGCTCTTCGAAGGGTCGGTTTGGGCTGAAGGACCTGTTTCCACACGGTAAGTAATAAAATCTAAAATAAATCTAATCACTCCGAAAGCTAGGGCTTCCAAACAAACCACGTTATGGCAGCAGCGGGAGGTGTGGATTATATTCACTAAAAACAGTTAAGCAGTTAGATAACACGTTCGAGTGGGAAGTGTGTATAACATAATCTCACAACTCCTATCCTCAATGCTATGACCAATGAAGGAAAGCAAACCAAACGCTGCCTTCACTACTCTGTCCACTCTCTAAATTAAACTCCAACTGACACTCCTCGGCTCATCAGCCGATCCCATAAATTCTAATTTATAATGAACACTTTCTCTTTTATTCCCTGGAAGCTGAAAATCTCCATCCCACACTCACTCCCTCCATTTTCACTTTGCTTATAGCGGAAGAATGTAACTGAGAAACATATCAGCCATGATTGAATGGAATGAGCAGACCTGGTGGCCTAATTTCTGCTCCTGTGTCTTGTGGTCTCTTGCTGTCCTAGACACCGAGAGAGAGAATTGGGACCAGCATTGAACCGATCATGACTGGATATGGATCTACCTGCATCTCGGTGGATGGGCTGGGACTTTCACTGGAGCAGAGGAGGAGGAGATGTGACCTTATCAAGGTTTATAAAATCATGAGGAGAGAGACGAGGTGAACGACGGGTGTCCTTCCCCTAGGGTTGGGGTTTCAAGATTAGGGAGCAAATTTTGACGGTGACAGGAGAAAGAGATTTTAAAAAGACTTGAAGGGCACAATTTTTTTTATACAGAGTGGTTCACGTGTGGACTAAATGTCTAGAGGAAGTGGTGGATGCAGGTACAGTAACGACGTTTAAAAGACATTTGGATAAGTTCATGAATAGGAAAGGTTTGGAGGGATTTGGGCCAAAACACTGGCAGGTGGGACTGGTTTAGTTTGAGAACATAGTCAGCATGGACTAGTTGGACTGAAGGATCTGTTTCTGTGCGGTATGGCTCTGTAACTCGGTTCTATACTAGTCTTTCAACCATTTTCTTGCCTTCCCCATAAACATCCACATAAGAATCAGATGAACTCAGCCTTGAATATATTCAATGACCCCCTAACTGCAGGAAGACATCCCCACTTCTGAACTCAATTCCTCTTGTTAATACACCACTTGCCTTGCTCATTGCCTGCTGCACCTGTCTGACAACTGGCACAGAAGGACACTGATGCCCCTCTGAACACCCACGCATCATTCCTGATGAAGAGCTCGTGCCCCAAACTTCGACTGTTCTACTGCTCAGATGCTGCTTGACCTGCTGTGCATTTCAATTGTGGTCTTCTCTACATCGGGGAAACCGAGCGTAAACTTGGGGAACGGTTTGCTGAGCATCACAGCCGGGTCCGCAGAGGCTGAGCGGACTTCCCAGTCTCCACCCATTTTAATGCCCCTTCCCACTCCCCTTCTGACATGACTATCTTTGGCTTCCTCCATTACCACAACAAACCAAACCACAAACTGGAGGAACAAAACCTCATCTTCTGTCTGAGCAGTCAACAGCCCGGAGGACTCAACACAGAGTTCTACAATTTCAAATAATCTCCCATCCCATCCCCCAACTCACTTCCCAGCCCCTTCCACTCTTCCCTGCCAACTGGATTCCTTCCTCCCATTCACCAACCAGGTCGTACCAGGTTATGACGATAAGGCAGGAACAGGATACTGATTGAGGATGATCAGCCATTATCACAATGAATGGTGGTGCTGACTCGAAGGGCAGAACAGCCTACTCCTGCACCTATTGTCTATTGTACCCTCTACCTGTCTCCACCTATCCCCACTTCAATACCCTGCCCCCAGCACACCCTTGTTCCACAGTTCTCCCTATACCCACCCCCAGTCCTGAACAAGGGTTACACCAGATACCTCGACTTCTCCACCTCCTGATACTGCCTGGCTTGCTCTTCCAGTCTCCTGTCTGTCTATTTTGCCAATTGAGACACAGGCCTGGACTAACTTTTCCAGAGTCTGTCCCCTCGCTGGATTCACTCCCATTCCTTTCAGTTGCTCCAAGTCAACACTTGAACCCCAGAATGAAACGTAAATGGAAAAGGGGGTGAGAAAAGAGAGTGCTGTACTCATATGTTGGACAGAGGAAAGAAGTTGCAGTCTGAGGTGAAGCTCAATCTTCATTCAGAGAGAGGAGGAGCAGGACCTTAAGAAGCTCATGGTCCAACTTCCACATTCACCAATAGGGGAGCTCCGAATGGCAGAAGGACAAGTCTCCCCCCCGGTCCTTCAGTGCTCCTTATTCGTCCATCAAAAGTAGGTTTCGCAACTTTTCTGCCGACAGCGAGGAACATGCCCAATGTTTTGGTGACATTGGCAAACATGTGCCCTGCTTGTTGACACTGAGGAGTGTACACAACGTGCAATGTAGCAATGCTGATGTTATTGACAGATTTTAAGTTTCCAAATACCTATCGGAGAACAAAAAGGGCAGAGCCATAATTCCTCTCCCCTCCCCCCAATGTGGCTCGATATTTGATTGAGCAGCCAGAAAAATGCAAAAGCAATATTTTTAAGTCTTTTCCTTAATGTTGGGGTGAGACTCACAACGAGAGGGCACAAAGATATAAAAGGTACCTGAAGGGGCAACGTTTCCATGTAGAGGGTGGTGCAGGTATGGAATGAGCTGCCAGAGGAAGTGGAGGAGGCTGGTATAATTACAGCCTTTAAAAGGTATCTGGATGGGTATATGAATAGGAAGGGTTTAGAGGGATATAGTGCTGGCAAAGGGGACTAGATTAATTCAGGATATCTGGATTTTCCTAACGGCCGCCCTCCCGCCGCTTCCTCGCTCGAGCGACTTCTCCTCCCAACCGCCTTCACCCCCGCGTGACGTCTGCACGTGGGGGATGGGCGGGACCGGGGGAGGGATGGGCGGAGCCGGGGGAGGGGATGGGTATGGGTGGGATACTGTTCAGAGGGCCAGAGTGAAATAGATGGGCTGAATGGCCTGCTTCCACCTTGTCGGAATTCGATGACCCTCCCCACAAAGGAGCATTTTATCTGCATCTATCCTGTCAAGCCCCTTTCAGAAATCTACTGGTTTCAATAAAGGTATACAGCACAGAAACAGACACTTCGGTCCAATTTGTCCATGTTGACCAGGATTCCCAATCTAAACTTGCCTGCATTTGGCCCATATCCCTCTAAACCTTTCTACTCATGTATCCATCCGAATGCTGTTTCAATGTTGTCACTGTACCTGCATCTACCACATCCTCAGCAAGTTCATTCCACATGCAAATCACCCTCTTTCAAAATGTTGCCCCTCCGGTTTCTTTTAAATCTCTCTCCTTATGTTTAAATAAAAATGACCCCCCCCCCCTAGTTTTGAGTTCCCCAGCGCTGGATTGTTCTATGTTCTAAACTTAGTGCAGGTGGCTGAAAGAAATGAGCAGCTTTAAAACAAAAACCTCTCGGAGCTGAAAGCTTTCAATGAGAGTCTGAGCCCGGTGTTAAGTTCAGGTAACCTTTATTGCAAACCAACTTTGTTACAGCTTCAGATCCCCCGAGCAAAAAGGCAGAGAAAAAGCAGTTGCTTTTTGAACCCCACACCTCCCCTCCTCCTCACCCCCCCCACACTGTCTTTACTCTTGGGTAAAAACAATGACTGCAGATGCTGGAAACCAGATTCGGGATTAGTGGTGCTGGAAGAGCACAGCAGTTCAGGCAGCATCCAAGTAGCTTCGAAATCGACGTTTCAGGCAAAAGCCCTTCATCAGGAATAAAGGCAGAGAGCCTGAAGCATGGAGAGACTAGTGAGAGGAGGGTGGGGGAGTGGAGAAAGTAGCATAGAGTACAATAGGCGAGTGGGGGAGGGGATGAAGGTGATAGGTCAAGGCGGAGGGTGGAGTGGATAGGTGGAAAAGAACCTGGCCAGGTCGATACGGAAGGCGGAAAAGGGGTGGGGAGGGAAATATATCCCTGGTGGTGGGGTCTTTTTGGAGGTGGCGGAAATGTCGGCAGACGATTTGGTTTATGCGAAGGTTGGTAGGGTGGAAGTTGAGCACCAGGGGCGTTCTGTCCTTGTTACGGTTGGAGGGGTGGGGTCTGAGGGCAGGAGTGCGGGATCTGGACGAGATGCGTTGGAGGGCACCTTTAACCACGTGGGAAGGGAAATTGCGGTCTCTAAAGAAGGGGGGCATCTGGTGTGTTCTGTGGTGGAACTCATCCTCCTGGGAGCAGATCTGGCGGAGGCGGAGGAATTGGGAATACGGGATGGCATTTTTGCAAGAGGCAGTGTGGGAAGAGGTGTAATCCAGGTAGCTGTGGGAGTCGGTGGGTTTGTAGAAAATGTCGGTGTCAAGTCAGTCATCATTAATGGAGATGGAGAGGTCGAGGAAGGGGAGGGAGGTGTCAGAGATGGTCCAGTTAACTTTAAGGTCAGGGTGGAATGTGTTGGTGAAGTTGCTGAATTGCTCAACCTCCTCGCGGGAGCACGAGGTGGCGCCAATGCAGTCATCAATGTAGCGGAAGAAGAGGTGGGGAGTGATGCCGGTGTAATTACAGAAGATCAACTGTTCTACGTAGCCAACAAAGAGACAAACATAGCTGGGGCCCATACGTGTCCCCATGGGCTACCCCTTTGGTCTGGAGGAAGTGGGAGGATTCGAAGGAGAAATTGTTAAAGGTGAGGACCAGTTCGGCCAAACGAATGAGAGGGTCGGTGGAAGGGTACTGTTGGGGACGTCTGGAGAGGAAAAAACGGAGGGCTTGGAGGCCCTGGACATTGCGGATGGAGGTGTAGGGGGATTGGATATCCATGGTGAAGATAAGGCGTTGGGGGCCAGGGAAACGGAAGTCTTAGAGGAGGTGGAGGGCGTGGGTGGTGTCTCGAACAGATGTGGGGAGTTCCTGGACTCGGGGGATAGGACAGTGTATAGGTAGGTAGAGATGAGTTCAGTGGGGCAGGAGCATGCTGAGACAATGGGTCGTCCAGGGTGGCCAGGCTTGTGGATCTTGGGAAGGAGGTAGAACCGGGCAGTGCGGGGTTCCCGGACTATGAGGTTGGAAGCTGTGGGTGGGAGATCTCCTGAGGTGATGAGGTTCTGTATGGTCTGGGAGATGATGGGTTGGTGATGGGGGTTGGGTCATGGTCGAGGGGGCAGTAGGAAGAGGTGTCTTCGAGTTGGCGTTTGGCTTCAGCGGCGTAGAGGTCAGTGCGCCAGACTCCCACTACGCCCCCTTTATCCGCTGACTTGATGGTGAGGTTGGGATTGGAGCAGAGGGATTGGAGGGCTGCGCGTTGTGAGGGTGAGAGGTTGGAGTGGGGGAGGGGGGGTAGACAGGTTGAGGCGGTTAATGTCCCGGCGGCAGTTGGAAATGAAGAGGTCGAGGGCAGGTAATAGGCCAGCGCGGGGTGTCCAGGTGGATGCAGTGTGTTGGAGGTGGGCGAAGGGGTCCTCGGAAGGTGGGCGGGAGTCCAGATTGTGAAAGTAAGCTCGGAGGCGGAGGAAGTGTTCGACATCACGGCGTGTATTAAATTCATTGATGTGTGGACGGAGGGGGAAGATGAGTCCTTTGCTGAGGACTAATCGTTCGTCCTCAGGTGAGGGGGAGGTCTGGAGGGATGGTGAAAACGCGGCAGGGCTGGGAGCTGGGATCTGGTGTGGGTGTGGAGCTGGGAGTGGGGGCGGAGCCGGTAACTGGAGTGGGTGTGATGGTGGGGGGAATGGGGGTGGAGTCATGAGCAGGGGTGGTGTTCCCCTCAGGGTTCTGTAGGCCAGGAATGGTGACAGTGGGATCTGTGGGGGGCATGTCAGCAGAATGCAGGTGAGTGGCGTTGGTGGGGGCGGAAGTGGGGGTGACCACAGCAGTAAGAGTGGCGGAAGTCACTGAGCGTGTGACATCAGCGATGATGTGAGGGGCAGAAATGATGTCACATGTGATGCACGAGGAATTGTGAGGGGCGGAAGTGGCTGTGGGAGTAGCCATGATGGGGGCGGAAGTGACATCAATCAGCGTGTGGGGGCGGCAGCTGCACCAGCCGCATGGCTAATGGCGTCCGAGCAATTTCAGAGGCCGGGGGAATCTTCTGGAATGTTTGAGGAGCGCTGGTTATGGAGGTGGGTGGATAAAAGTTTGTTGTACTTACAGTTTTTGATGTTTAAGATGGAGTTGAAATACTGTTTGTTGAGAGTATGAATTCTCCTGAGGATGTAGTACAGAGGGGGTCCTTTGTAATTCTGAGAGAGTGTGGCCCTCAGCTGAGGCAGGGCTGACTGGAGAAAGGTTAGGTGACGGCGCATTGCTGCAAGCGTGGAGCGGAGGATCCTGAAGGAGAACCGTTGCTGGGGTTTTTTGAATCTGTAGTCTATACTGTTTGTCCTGTTCGGATCTGAACTCTGCTGGTTTAAAGGTGGTCCAGAGTCTGTGTAGGATGAGTTGGTTACGGAGGCAGGCACTGAGGAAGCGAATGGGGCTGTGGTAGCGAGTCTGTTTCAGGATATGGTTGAAGAGCCTCAGGGCAGAGGAAATGACCTGGGAGTTGCAGTGGGAGAGGGACTCCCTGAGATTCTTGTAGAGAGAGAGGAGGAAAACTTCTTCAAGGCAGGCATCCTTGCAAGAGGATCCGCTGTAGGGTTCAAATCAACGAGGTAAAAACAAGGACTGCAGATGCTGGAGACCAGATTCTAGAATCACACAACTCCAGGTTGGAGTCCAACAGGCTTCTTTGGAAGCAGTAACTTTTGGAGTGCTGCCTCATCATCAGGTGGTTGTGGAGGATAAGATCCTGAGACACAATTTAGAGCAAAACATTCCAGCGTCCTGCCACTGAAATGGTATATTCAACAAACCTGGATTGTTAAGTCTTCCACCTTTTCAAATAGGTTGCAGGTCTCATTACAATGTGAATCCCAGAACTTCTTGTTGTCACCTTCTCGAGATAACAAGGTTTTATAGCAAAAGCTCACATCTCAGCTCAGACAATGCATTAAAGGTGTGAGGTCAGAGTCGGCCTGTATCCCAATCTTGAGTCAGACTGGTTCTGTTTCCAAAGTCAAAGTTACAAGCTATTACATGTATTGACTGCCTGCACACACCACACCTCCCCTGTCCCACCTCCCTCACTGTCTTCACTATTGGCGAGCACCAAGTTGTCCCTTTGTAATTGGATCCTTGGTACATCCGTAACCCGGAGGAAGTATTGCCTCACTCAGCAATTTTAACCCATACCCTGTCTCCAAGTAAGTGTCTCCCTGCTCATTTGCCAGGAAGGGGCAGTGTAGAGTCAACCAGACTGCTGTGGGTCTGGAGTCAGGTGTAGGCCAGACCGGGTAAAGGATGCAGCTGGAACGACTGAGTGAATCCTTTCCCACAATGGCGGTTCCCTTCCCTAACAAGGGAGAGAGGGAATCAGATGGGGGCTTTCTCCCCCGCACCACCCCCTCCCTGAAACGGTCTCATCGTCAGATTCCGAACTCCACATTTCTGACCGAATACCAATTCTGCCATCTGTCGTGGCGGGATTCAAACCCGGGACTCCCCAGAAACAGGTCCACAGTTCAATTGATATTGGCACTCGGCCGTCACTCCTTCAATCCCCCTGCGATGGCACGTGAACTCGCTGGTGCTTCCGCAGGTGGGAGGAGTAGGTGAAGGCCTTCCCACACTGAGAGCAGGTGAAGGGCCTCTCCCCGGTGTGGATCCGCTGGTGGGCCAGCAGGTTGGAGGAGCTGGTGAAGCCCTTCCCGCACTCGGGGCAGCTGAAGGGCCTCTCCCCGGTGTGGATCCGCTGGTGGGTCAGCAGGTTGCAGGAAGTGCTGAAGCCCTTCCCGCACTCGGGGCAGCTGAAGGGCCTCTCCCCCGTGTGGATACGCTGGTGGATCAGCAGGTGGGAGGTATACCTGAAGCCCTTCCCGCACTGAGAGCAGGTGAATGGCCTCTCTCCTGTGTGGATCCGCTGGTGGGCCTGCAGGTTAGAGGAATGTCTGAAGGCCTTTCCGCAGACAGGGCAGGGGAATGGCCTCTCCCCGGTGTGACTGCGCCGATGAGTCTCCAGGGCAGACGGGAAATGGTAGCCTTTCCCACAGTCGCCACACTTCCACGGTTCCTCCACAGGGCGGGATTCCTCAGGTTTCTCCATGGCCACAGCTTCAGCTGCACACAAACACGTGTGGAGCCCCTCCCTGCCGTGAAGTCCCCTTCCCAGGCCGTATAACTGTTTCAGGCTCCACACACAGTGCGCTGTAACAGTGGGGTCTCTCGTCCAGTCCCACTGATGCTGAAAACGTCCTCAAAGAGGAACCAAAAAGCGTTGATCCCTCTCACAGAAATCACAGTCAAAAATCGTTGTGGTCCTGATGGATTGAGAGACTGTCAGACATTGACATCAAAGTGAGGACTGCAGACACTGGAGAGTCAGTCAAAAAATGTGGCGCTGGAAAAGCACAGCAGGTCAGGTAGTATCCGAGGAGCAGAAGACTCAATGTTTCGGGAATAAGCCCTTCATCCATTGATTTTGAAACTTCAGTCTTCAGATTTTCAAATACTTTGCAAAAAGAGATTACAAAAGGCATCACTATCAGTACAGGGTAGAAATTCAGAACAAGCAATTCTACTTTCTGTGGAATATTCTTTTGTTGTTCCACAAAACTGAAAGTACCATCCCACTCTCCGTTCCCCTCTGTTCTCACTCCACTCTAACTAATTCTCCTGAAGGAGCTGATTCAGGATCTTCCAGGGCCAGAAAAAGCAAAAACATCAAGACTGACATCTCTCTGAATTTTGGATACCTCCACCTGAAAGTTAATATCTTTCACAACACTGGGATCCTGCTGAGAGTGAGCAGGTCTGATTTTGGGAAGCATAAAAAAAAAAGTGTGTCAATTCAGGGTGAACCTGCAATGCAGCTTCTTGAGGAAGGACCAGACACAAAATGGTTAATGACCCCGAGAAGGTGAAGCAAAATGAGACATCAAGGCATTAACACCGACACACTTCAGTCAAACTCTTCTGCTCCCAGTCAGGGCAAAACATGCTCTGAAAGTCCAGCCTTCACAACCACACTTCTGCTTTCACTGAAGACAATTAGAGTCACACAGCGCAGAAACAGACCCTTTGGCCCAACCTGCCCAGATATCCTAAATTAATCTAGTCACGTTTGCCATCACTTGGCCCCTATATGGGCCGGGTGCTGACAGCTGGGACGAAATTGGGTTGGCTCTCTTGTCAGCAAGGACGAGTTGGACCGAAGGGTCTGTTTCCGTGCTGTACATCTCTATGACTCCAGTCACATTTGTAGGTAATATTAACGGAGAACTCTGTTCCCAGCTTTGTATTTGTCGGCAACTGCATGGTACTTATCATCCTCAGGTGACCGGCCTTGTTGAATGTTTTAACCAGACTCACGACTAAACTTGCCAAATTAATGGCAGAGTCTGGCCCCTCCTGGTTATGTTAATCCCTGTGGCCTTATTCCAGATGCGATCCATGTCTGCGGGCAAGACACGACTGTCTCCAGCTGAGAGTCTCTCTGGTCACCCCCTCCGTACCCCTTGGAACAATTCAGCTCCCTTCTCAGTCCACGTCCACCACGTGACCGAAGCAATGATTGGTTATGTTCTTGCTCTATCTAATGTTATGTGTGCCTTTTACTCCCAGGAGCGTACGACCTACAGCGATGTTCCCTCCCTTTCAGCCTCGTCACGGGTAGACCCTGGTTCATTGGTGCTCGTCAAGAACTGGACTGGCAAAGGTCTCCAACCTCGTTGGGATGGCCCCTTCCAGGTTCTACTTCCCACCCCTATGGCGGTCACAGTCGCTGGGCGCTCAGCTTGGGTCCAACGGCACCATTGTAAATTGATTGACCGCACCAATCAAAAGGGGGAAAGACGAGGAGAGAATTCTGGAATCCCAACAAAAGGAGTGGACCCTGTCCATTTGGGTTTTTGAATCTTGCTGTTGTTCTAATGTTAATCTTATTACAGATACTTGAACTAAGAGGAGGGACATGTGGGGGATCACTTATCTCCTCACCTCTCTGATCACGTACAACATCCTGATGGGGAAAGCCACTAAGTATGGATGGGACCAGGAATGATCAGAGATTATCCACCACCCATACTGAGGAGATGTCGTCCAGTGCACCGGACCAGACGCCTTTGACGTGTGGAACGTGATGAAGATTGATTATTGTAATGGACTCTTCCATCAGAAAGACCAGATGGTCCATCTGGACAGTAGAAATCAGGGGGAGTTACCATGTCTTTACCGAACCTGTCTTTTTGATCTTACCTGCAGACGCAAGCCTAGTGAGGATAAAAATGATCAACCCCGTCATTATGGTAAATATTTTAAGGACGCCCAGGAACACCATCCCTTTTTGTAGGACGGGCCGACTCGAGAAAAGGGAAGCCTGATAGGGGAAACTCCTCAATCCACAAGGAACTTATTTATACAAGCCCACAGAACGCTCTCCACCCCAGAGGCAGTAGTATGTTACTCCTCTCTAGCGGGAGATGACTTACTTGCCCCGTCCCCAGACTTCCTACTGCCGATCCTGTGAAGAGAAATATCACTTTCCAATACCTCCGGTCTGTGTATACAAACAGCTGGTGTAACACTGCCTGAGGTACAGCAGGCCTTATGTGGCACATGGACCTGGAACGGAACCCTTCCCTTGTGCATTTATAGGCCTTTTCTCTTTTCAGAACCAGATACTGTCACCAAGACCATGTACAATAGAGCGAAGGGAGAGCCCAATGGGAACAGCATTCTGAGGATCATTGTCTCCCATACACTGCGAGTGCTCGAGTCACTTGGCCCATTTTATTACAGCGCTCAAGCGACTCCCCTTGCAAAACGTTGACCCTATACTCCTGTAGATCTGACCAGACCCCCTGCTGTAACATTTCAGTAACCTATTTTGATAAACTCTCCCTAATATACACCAAACCAGACTATTATTTCTTCAGCTAAGGGAAAGCTACCAATTTCCTTGTCCTGGATGGCAAAGATGTCCCTCATAAGGTCACCATCGGAGCCCTTGTTCCCACAACAGTACCTTGTCCTGGCCAGTGGACAGGTCGATGGAACCTCCATCTGAGGAGGATGCAGCGGTTGGTCTCAGCCAACCTTGCTCCAACTGGAAGGATCCCAACGGACTGGGTGACAATACAGGACACCCGATAGGCTGGGGAATCCAGAGTACCCTGAGGTTGGAAGGATCGGCAGGGTTGACAAGTCAACAGAACCGCAGTTCCCTCTTTTGCGGCCTGACCAATTGAGGAAATAAGAGTAAAGAGGCTCTGGAACAGAGTAAACTGGGATTATCAGACCTGTGTCTTTACTCTGTGCAGAATTGATATGCCTTAGACTATATACTCGCCCGGGAGGGTGAGGTCTGCACCATTGTCCAAGATAAATGCACTATGGGTATTCCTGATCTCACTGGCAATATTAAGTAAGATACAAGAAGAGATTCAGGTATTCCGTGACAGAATGACTGAAGGGACTAGTTGGGGAAACTGCAGATCGGGCCGATGGTACAATTGGCTTATCAATTTAGCTATGTCTGTTTGTCGGTATTGGTATTGTTAGGTATTTAATTGCTAGGCTTATGAGGGCCCTTAGTGATATAGATTTGCCCCAGAAAATGTTCCTTTCGCGATCTGATGGCTCACCCACACGTGTCGATGGCGATGATAAATATGACCAGATGAGCTGCGAAGATGGTGGTGCCTCTCTACAGGATGTTGACGGCTGGACCACCTTGAAGGGCATTCGTTTGGACTAGCCTTCTCTTTCAGTGATCGCGGTGCAATCAAAGGGAGGAATGAGGGTGTGGGCATCTGGGTGATGAAGTCTATAGCCTTAAAACTTGTCTTTAAACATTCAGACTAAAATGTAATGCTGAATCATTGAATACATTTACTGCACTAGAAAATAAACAGGCAGGAAGGCTCAGAATGAGGAGAGAACTTAAAGATAGGGATACCTGGGCTCACCAAGTGATAACAGGATGCTGTTATGCAATTAAGAATGTTTGCCTCAGCATCGGTGAATCTGTGTGAACAGGACACCAAGTGATAACATTCACAGCCGTTCCCTTGTGAGACCATTTTAGTGCCGAGACTGTTGAAACCCGTAGAAAATTAACTCTTAGTGCTTATCTGCTATGGATTGAATTGAATTGCATTTTGGGGCTTTATGATGAGAGATTTTTATTCCACACTTCCAAAGAGAATGATTTCCAGGACAAACCAAGAGTGAGGCTTTACAGGTCTGAGTTCTCAAAGGATTCCCTGGGCCACCTCAAATCTCCACTTTAACATGGGAGGTAGGACAAAATAGCTTCTGCTTGGCTAACTCGGTGGGACTGAGTCAGGCAGATACGACTCAGAACAAACAAGAATCCACAGACGGATGTAAATCCAGTGAAAAAAATTGCAAATGCAGAAGTAACAAATCTGAACCTAACCATCAATCGCAGAAGTAACGTTTAATCCTCACCACTAGCCAGGACAAATACGATTCCAAGAACAGGTTGTCTACAAGAAATTATGATAGATTAGATTAGATTCCCTACAGTTTGGAAACAGGCCCTTCGGCCCAACCAGTCCACACTAACCCTCTGAAGAGTAACCCACCCAGAACCATTTTCCCTCTGACTAATGCACCTAACACTATGGGCAATTTAGCATGGCCAATCCACCTGACCTGCACATCTTTGGACTCTGGGAGGAAACCGGAGCACCCGGAGGAAACCCACACAGACACAGGGAGAATGTGCAAACTCCACACAGACGGTCACCCAAGGCTGGAATCGAACCTGGGACCCTGGTGCTGTGAGGCAGCAGTAGCTAACCACTGAGCTACCATGCCACCCTAGGCTAAGTCAAAAATGCACGAGGACCTTGCGGGATCTGATTGGTTGTTACTATGTGATCATGCTCAATGTCTGAGTCTAAACAATGTACATAAGTTCTATCCAGACTCTGTAAAAGTCGGCGGATTCTTTTGGCACTCTAGGAGTACTCATCGGTGGCTCAGTGGTTAGCACTGCTGCCTCACAACACCAGAGTCCCAGGTTCGAGTCCAGCCTCGGGGGACTGGCTGTGTGGAGTTTGCACATTGTCCCCATGTCTGCGTGGGTTTCCTCCCACAATCCAAAGATGTGCAGGTTTGGTGAATTGGCCATGCTAAACTGCCCGTAATGTTAGGTGAATTAGTTAGAGGGAGATGGGTCTGGGTGGGCTACTCTTCAGAGGGTCGGTGTGGACTGGTTGGGCCGAAGGGCCTGTTTCCATACTGTTGGGAATCTAATCTAATCCTTCTGGGCTGATCAGAGTCTACCGACCCGGCCGTATCAAAGAATAAACTATTGCTTGTGTGATTGACAAAGAGTCATTTCCAGGTGTGCTTATTGACCAATCCCAGAAATCCAAAGATCCGGACAGCAGTCCAGATCAGAACAACCAGACAGGAAATGGTTAATGTCCCCAGGATGTGGGGAGCAAAATAAGACACCAAGGCGTTAACACCAACACCAGGGAGAACCTGAACATACAGACGTGACAAACATTAGTGGCAAGCCAGAATCACAGATGTACAGCACAGAAACAGTCCCTTCAGTCCATGCTGACCAGATATCCTAAATCAATCTAGTCCCATTTGCCAGCACTTGACCCATGTCCCTCTAAATGTTTCCCAACATTTACACACACCACCCTCTGTACATAGGAGTTGCTCCTTAGGTTTCTTTTAAATCTCACCCTAAACCTATGAGCAATCCCAGATCAAAGATCATGTCTGTTTACCCTCGCCATGCCCCACATTATTTATACAAGGTTGTAGGGTCACCCCTGTGGGATATAGGTAAAGCAGTGTTACTTCTGCAACCATAATTGCTTCTGCAAAGTAAATGAACTAACACCAGGGTATAATTGTTTCAGCCACCAGTGGAGTTAACAAGAATGAAAGCTATGTGAAGGAAATATATAATTGCTTTTGTATTAGCTAAAACGTGCATACATGAAATGTGCCTGCAAACAATGTTACAGACAAACAGATAAAGGTGCTGTGAGGGGAGGGGGTGTAGATTAAACTAGATGTGCTCGTACAAACAGTTATAACCATCTATTTCCTGCTTCTGCAAAAACAAAAAACACACAATCAAGGAGGTTAGAAAGCTCAGTGTCGGCGAAAAATGGGAGGAAACGTTGCTTTCGCAAACAAGGAAGCAGCTGGCAGTGAAAGAGGATGTACGTTAACACTTTGTTCACACACAAGGCCGGATAAGGCAAGAAATAGACAAGAGTAATGGGCGCCACCGGGAAAGAATGGAGCTTGGAACATCAGGGCGGGGGGATGGGAATGAGGGAAAGAGGCTAAATGTGCAGGAACGAAGGTGGAGCAAGAACAGAGGATGCAAAACCAGCGTGAAGCTGCAATGAGGAATATTGCATGTGCTGTACTTGTACCTGTTGCAGTTACTGGTGGGAATCGGGTGCATTTTAAACATCAAAACAGAAAAGATATCCAGCCCTCCCCCTTCCCAATCTCTATCCTTCAGTCCCTCCTCGCCCGGGTAACTAAGACACATACCTGAGTTTGTGGAGTCTGCTCCCTCCCTGGATTCACTCCAGTTGCTCCAAGTGACCAATTTCCCCTCCTCCCATCTCTGTCTCCCTCCCAGGATGAAGAGTCGCCCAGAGGGAGGGAGATTCACTTTGAAACTGACAGGGCCACTTCCGCGTTGTGACGTCACAAAGGAACTAGGGGCGGGGCGAGGAAACGTGCCGGGACAGGAGGCGGGGCGAGTCCTTCAGCGGGCCGCCGCACCGCGCATGCGCGGCCCAAGCAGCAGACGGGCGGGACAACTCACTTTCCAAACCCCCTCCCTTCAGAGAATCCCCACAGTGTGGAAGCAGGCCACTCGGCCTCACCGACCCTCCCAAGGGTAACCCACCCACACCCATTCCCCTGTCCCCATTGCTCTACATTTAACCCTGAGTCATGCACCTTACCTGCACATTATGCCTAATTTAGCATGGCCCATTCAAACTAACCTGCACATCCCTGGGCACTATGGGGAATTTAGCATGGCCAATCCACCCCAACCTGCATATCCCTGGGCACTATGGGTAATTTAGCATGGCCAATCCACCCTAACCTGCACATCCCTGGGCACTATGGGGAATTTAGCATGGCCAATCCACCCTAACCTGCACATCCCTGGGCACGATGGGTAATTTAGCACAGCCAATCCACCCTAACCTGCACATCCTTGGGCACTATGGGGAATTTAGCATGGCCAATCCACCCTAACCTGCACATCCCTGGGCACGATGGGTAATTTAGCATGGCCAATCCACCCTAACCTGCACATCCCTGGGCACTATGGGTAATTTAGCACAGCCAATCCACCCTAACCTGCACATCCTTAGACACTATGGGTAATTTAGCATGGCCAATCCACCCTAACCTGCACATTCCTGGGCAGGATGGGGAATTTAGCACAGCCAATCCACCCTAACCTGCACATCCCTGGGCACTATGGGTAGTTTAGCACGGCCAATCCACCTTAACCTGCACATCCTTAGACACTATGGGTAATTCAGCATGGCCAATCCACTTTAGATTAGGTACTGGAAAAGTACAGCAGTTCAGGCAGCATCCGAGGAGCAGGAAAATCGACATTTTGGGCAAAAGCCCTTCATCAGCAATAGAGGCAGTGCGCCTGCAAGGTGGTGAGATAAATGAGAGGGGGGTGGGGAGAAAGTAATATAGAGTACAATAGGTGAATAGGGGTGGGGATGAAGGTGATAGGTCAGACAGGAGGGTGGAGTGGCCTGTTCAGATCAGAACTCTGTTTGGTTAAAGGTGGTCCAGAGTCTGTGTTGGATGAGCTGGTTACGGAGGCTGGCACTGAGGAAGCAAATGTGGCTGTGGTAGCGAGTCTGTTTCAGGACATGGTTGAAGAGCTTCAGGGCAGCGGAAATGACATGGGAGTTGCAGTGGGAGAGGGACTCCCTGAGATTCTTGTAGAGAGAGGAGGAAAACTTGTAGAGAGAGGAGGAAAGGCAGGCATCCTTGCAAGAGGATTCGCTGTAGGGTTAAAATCAACGAGGTAAAACCAAGGACTGCAGATGCTGGAGACCAGATTCTAGAATCACACAACTCCACGTTGTAGTCCAACAGGCTTCTTTGGAAGCAGTAACTTTTGGAGTGCTGCCTCATCATCAGGTGGTTGTGGAGGATAAGATCCTGAGACACAATTTAGAGCAAAACATTCCAGCGTCCTGCCACTGAAATGGTATATTCAACAAACCTGGATTGTTAAGTCTTCCACCTTTTCAAATAGGTTGCAGGTCTCATTACAATGTGAATCCCTGAACTTCTTTTTGTCACATTCTCGAGATAACAAGGTTTTATAGCAAAAGCTCACATCTCAAACTAGACAATGCATTAAAGGTGTGAGGTCAGAGTCTGCCTGTATCCCAAACTTGAGTTAGACTGGTTCTATTTCCAAAGTCAAATTTACACACTATTACATGTATTGACTGCCTACAGAGTTTTGCTTTAAAAATTGCACATAAACAGGACGGTCTGCACCTGAACATGAGGGGCACCAGTATCCTTGGGGGGAGGTTTGCTAGTGCTCTTGGGGGGGGGTTTAAACTAACTCTGCAGGGGCATGGGAACCCAGACTGTAGCTTTAGGGTGCAGGACCTGGAGTGTAGGGAGGTTAGGAATATGGCATCAATCTTAAAGGAGGGTGCCTGTAAACCGAAGAGTGGTTTGAAGTGTGTATACTTTAATGCCAGAAGTATACGAAATAAGGTAGGTGAACTTGCAGCGTGGGTTGGTACCTGGGACTTCGATGTTGTGGCTATTACGGAGACATGGCTAGATCAGGGACAGGATTGGCTGTTCCAGGTTTTAAATGTTTTAGTAGGGTCAGAGGTGGGGGTAAAAGAGGGGGGGTGTGGCTTTGCTTGTCAAAGATAGTATAACAGCGGTGGAAAGGAAGATGGATGAAGATTTGCCATCTGAAGTAGTTTGGGTTGAGGTTAGGAATAGGAGAGGTGAGGTCACCCTGTTAGGAGTCTTTTACAGGCCTCCTAATAGTCCTAGAATCATTGAGGAAAGGATTGCGAAGATGATTCAGGAGAAGAGTGACAGTAATAGGGTGGTTGTTATGGGGGCTTTAACTTTCCTGATATTGATTGGGAAAGCTATAGCTGAAGTACGTTAGATAGGTCAGTGTTTGTCCAGTGTGTGCAGGAGAGTTTCCTGACACAATATGTAGATAAGCCAACAAGAGGTGAGGCCATACTGGATTTGGTTCTGGGTAACGAACCAGGCCAGGTATTAGAACTAGAGGTAGGTGAGCACTTTGGGGACAGTGACCACAATTCGGTGATTTTTACTCTAGTGATGGAGAGGGATAAGTGTGTACTACAGGGCAAGAGTTATAGCTGGGGGCAGGGAAATTATGATGCGGTGAGGCATGACTTAGGATGTGTGGATTGGAAAAGTAGATTCCAAGGCAAGAGCGTAATTGATATGTGGAACTTGTTCAAGGAGCAACTATTGAGTGTCCTTGACAAGTACGTACCTATCAGGCAGGGAGGAAAGGGTCGTGTGAGGGAGCCGTGGTTTAATAAGGAATTGGAATCCCTTGTTAAATGGAAGAGGGCGGCCTTTGTAAAGATGAGGCGTGAAGGTTCAATAGGGGCGATTGAGAGTTATAAGGTAGCCCGGAAGGACCTGAAGAGAGAGCTAAGAGCAGCAAGGAGGGGACATGAAAGGTCCTTAGTTGGTAGGATTAGGGAAAACCCTAAGGCTTTCTATAGGTATGTTAGGAATAAAAGAATGACTAGGGTAGGAATAGGTCCAATCAAGGATAGTAATGGGAAGTTGCGTGTGGAGGCTGAAGAGATTGGGGAGGCACTGAATGAATACTTTTCGTCAGTATTCACTCAGGAACAGGACATTGTTGTCGATATGAATACTGAGGCACGAATAAGTAGAATGGATGGCTTTGAGATATGTAGAGAAGAGGTGTTGGAAATTCTGGCAAGGGTGAAAATAGATAAGTCCCCTGGGCCTGATGGCATTTATCCTAGGATTCTCTGGGAAGCAAGGGAGGAGATTGCAGAGCCATTGGCCTTGATTTTTGTGTCCTCTTTGTCTACAGGAGTAGTGCCGGAGGACTGGAGGCTAGCAAACGTGGTTCCCTTGTTCAAGAAGGGGAGTAGGGATAATCCTGGTAACTATAGGCCAGTGAGTCTCACTTCTGTTGTGGGCAAAGTCTTAGAGAGAATTGTAAGGGATAGGATTTATGCACATCTGGATAAGAATAATGTGATCAAGGATAGTCAGCATGGTTTTGTGAAGGGCAGGTCGTGCCTCGCAAACCTTATTGAATTCTTTGAGAAGGTGACTAAGGAGGTAGATGAGGGGAAAGCGGTAGATGTGGTATATATGGATTTTAGTAAGGCGTTTGATAAGGTCCCCCATGGTAGGCTACTGCAGAAAATACAGAGATATGGCATTGAGGGTGAGTTGGAGGTTTGGATTAGGAATTGGCTGGCTGGAAGAAGACAGAGGGTAGTAGTTGATGGCAAAGGTTCATCTTGGAGTGCCGTCACTTGCGGTGTTCCGCAACGATCTGTTTTGGGACCATTGCTGTTTGTCATTTTTACAAATGACCTGGAGGAAGGGTTAGAAGGTTGGGTGAGCAAGTTTGCGGATGATACGAAAGTCGGAGGAGTTGTAGACTGTGAGGAAGGATGTGGCAAGTTACAGCGGGATATAGAGAAGCTGCAGAGCTGGGCAGAAAGGTGGCAAATGGAGTTCAATGTAGCTAAGTGTGAGGTGATTCACTTTGGTAAGAGTAACAAAAAGATGGGGTACTGGGCTAATGGTCGGATACTTGGTAGTGTGGAAGAGCAGAGGGATCTTGGTGTCCATGTACACAGATCTCTGAAAGTTGCCACCCAGGTAAATAGTGCAGTGAAGAAGGCATATAGCGTACTGGCTTTTATTGGTAGAGGAATTGAGTTCCGGAGTCCTGAGGTCATGCTGCAGTTGTATAAGACTCTGATGCGGCCGCATCTGGAATATTGTGCGCAGTTTTGGTCGCCATACTATAGGACGGATGTGGAGGCACTGGAACGGGTGCAGAGGAAGTTTACCAGGATGTTGCCTGGTATGGTAGGAAGATCCTATGAGGAAAGGCTGAGGCACTTGGGGTTGTTTTCATTGGAGAAAAGAAGGTTTAGGGGTGACTTGATAGAGGTGTACAAGATGATTAGGGGTTAGAAAGGGTTGACAGTGAGAACCTTTTTCCACGTATGGAGTCAGCTATTACAAGGGGGCATAGCTTTAAATTAAGGGGGGGTAGATATAGGACTGATGTTAGGGGTAGGTTCTTCACTCAGCGAGTCGTAAGTTCATGGAATGCCCTGCCAGGAGCAGTGGTGGACTCTCCCTCTTTATGGGTATTTAAGCGGGCATTGGATAGGTATATGGAGGATAGTGGGTTAGTGTAGGTTAGGTGGGCTTTGATCGGCACAACATCGAGGGCCGAAGGGCCTGTACTGCGCTGTATTCTTCTATGTTCTATGTTCTATCTGCAAATATACATCCCCTCCCCCTCCCCCCCCACATGTGCGCACACATACACACACAAGTTTGTTGGGTGAATTCGTACTTGCAGAATTATGCCTTACTTTGCTCAAAAATTGCATGAATCCATGTAAGATTCTGTAAATCAGTTTAACCATTGTGGCACAGACAGTCTCACACAGGGGAGCTCACACCTTCAATACATTATCTGGACTGACGCGACACCAATTGGTAACATTCACTTGAGGATTTAACTATTTTAAAAGGTTTTGTGATTTACATTTGAAATAATTGAAACTATCGTGGTCATTCGAACAGATGAGAGACTTAACAAACAATCCGGGTCTTTTTCAATATATAATTTCAGTAACATCACACTATAAACTGTTGCTATAAATTCTGTATCTTACAATCTTATATTCCACAACCCCCTGATGAAGGAGCTGCACTCCGAAAGCTACTGCTTCCAATTAAACTTGTTGGACAGAATTTCTCAAGTAGGGCACCATAAGAGTCCTGGGAGACTGCTATTTCTTGTTTACTTCGTAATAAACAAACATTAAGCACGATCGCCTATTTATTTCTCATTTTGTTTCATTTTTCTTGTTTAATTCCCTGCGATGATGTGGGAGAATTATTAGATTTGGGTCAGCCATTTTGTCACATATTAAAGCCTGGAAACCATTTTGAATCTCAGCTTAGTGCCTGCTTGCTAAAGCTTGTGTTTCCCAGGCTCAGCGGAGACGGTTGGCCTTGCAGCTTTACTGCTTCCTGATAAACAAATTCTTTTCTGACATGGGGCTTTATTTCCACCCCCCACAGTTGGTGAGTCAGGCAGGAGATACCCTGGTCCTCTCAGGTCACCGGCCGATATCCTTTGAGAGATGAAATATAGAGGGTGGTTGCTGCTTTTGTTGTGTCCAAAATAAAGAGGAAAGCTGGCCAGGGACAAAAATGCTGTTAGAAATGTTGATACAATTCTCCCTACTCAGCCACAAGATACTAGTGAGAGAACTCAACAGGGTCCTAGCGTCTGGACGTAATGTTGCTGAGAGCACTTGTGCTTTACAAAGTTAGTAATAATGAATTTGCTTGCCCCAGGGTTTTGAGAGGTGAAACCCTATTTGATAAGCCCTGGACCCACACGGAGGTCCGTGCCATCCTTCAAGATGCCCCCGATCTGTTCGAGTGCCCAACATTACTTTTAATTGGTGAGTAGAAATCTGCAGTAAGTATAATCGCTCGCTTCAGGATGTCCTGACTTGAATGAATTCGACATACAGGACACATTGGGGCAACTATTAAAGACTCCGTTGTACTTCCCCCGGGTTGTGGACTCATGCAGAGACACAAACAACTTGTGTTGAAAACAGTGTTCGATTTGCAAATGGAACAGCTGAGAGGGATTTAGAGTTTGCACACTTGGCAAAGCAGCAAAGTGTCACAGCCAGGATTTAGGAGGCTCAACTCCCTAACTTGGGCTCATTTGCAAGGAAGGGGCAGTGTAGAGTCAACCAGACTGCTGTGGGTCTGGAGTCAGGTGTAGGCCAGACCGGGTAAAGGATGCAGCTGGAACGACTGAGTGAATCCTTTCCCACAATGGCGGTTCCCTTCCCTAACAAGGAAGAGAGTGAATCAGATGGGGGCTTTCTCCCCCGCACCACCCCCTCCCTGAAACGGTCTCATCGTTAGATTCCGAACTCCACATTTCTGACCGAATACCGATTCTGCCATCTGTCTTGGCGGGATTCAAACCCGGGACTCCCCGGAACCGGGTTGATAGTCCAATCGATCCCCCTGCAATGGCACGTGAACTCGCTGATGGGTCAGCAGGTGGGAGGTGCGGGTGAAGCCCTTCCCGCACTGAGAGCAGGTGAACGGCCTCTCCCCGGTGTGGATCCGCTGGTGGGCCAGCAGGTTCGAGGAATCGCTAAAGGCCTTCCCACACTCGGGGCAGCTGAAGGGCCTCTCCCCCGTGTGGACACGCTGGTGGGTCAGCAGGGTGGAGGAACTGCTGAAGGCCTTCCGGCACTGAGAGCAGGTAAAGGGCCTCTCCCCCGTGTGGATCCGCTGGTGCCTCATCAGGGAGGAGACTTCGGTAAAGGCCTTCCCACACTCGGGGCAGCTGAAGGGCCTCTCCCCCGTGTGGGCCCGCTGGTGCCTCATCAGGGAGGAGATGTCAGTATAGGCCTTCCCACACTCGGGGCAGCTGAAGGGCCTCTCCCCGGTGTGGACACGCTGGTGTCTCCGCAGGGCGCAGCCGTGGGTAAAGGCCTTCCCACACTCGGGGCAGCTGAAGGGCCTCTCCCCCGTGTGGATACGCTGGTGCTTCTGCAGGGTGGAGACGTCTGTGAAGGCCTTCCCACATTCAGGGCAGCTGAAGGGCTTCTCTCCCGTGTGGATGCGCCGGTGGCTCCGCAGGGCAGAGGAATAACTGAAGGCCTTCCCACACTCGGGGCAGCTGAAGGGCCTCTCCCCCGTGTGGATCTGCTGGTACCTCATCAGGGAGGAGATGTCGGTAAAGGCCTTCCCGCACTCGGGGCAGCTGAAGGGCCTCTCCCCAGTGTGGGCACGCCGGTGCCTCATCAGGGAGGAGATGTCGGTATACGCCTTCCCGCACTTGGGGCAGCTAAAGGGCCTCTCCCCCGTGTGGACACGCTGGTGCCTCATCAGGGAGGAGGAATATCTGAAGGCCTTCCCACAATCTGGACAGCTGAAGGGCCTCTCCCCCGTGTGGTCCTGCTGGTGGGCCAACAGGTGAGAGGAATGTCTGAAGGCCTTCCCGCAGTCGGTGCAGGGGAATGGCTTCTCCCCGGTGTGACTGCGCTGATGAGTCTCCAGGGCAGACGGGACACGGAAGCCTTTCCCACAGTCACCACACTTCCACGGTTTCTCCACGGGGCGGGATTCCTCAGGTTTCTCCATAGCCACAGCTTCAGCTGCACACAAACACGTGTAGAGCCCCTCCCTGCCGTGAAGTCCCCTTCCCAGGCCGTATAACTGTTTCAGGCTCCACACACAGTGCGCTGTAACAGAGGGGTCTCTCGTCCAGTCCCACTGATGCTGAAAACGTCCTCAAACAGGAACCAAAAAGTGTAGATCCCTCTCACAGAAATCACAGTCAAAAATAGTTGCGGTCCCAATGGATTCAGAGACTGTCAGACATTGACATCAAAGTGAGGACTGCAGACACTGGAGAGTCAATCAAAAAGCACAGCAGGTCAGGCAGCATTTGGAGAGCAGGAGAGTCAATGTTTCGGGTGTAAGCCCTTCATTCGTTGATTTTGAAACTTCAGTCTTCAGATTTTCAAATACTCTGCAAAAAGGGATTACAAAAGGGATGATCAGTGCAGGGTAGAAATTCTGAACAATCAATTCTACTTTCTGTGGAATATCCTTTCCTTTTGTTATTCCACAAAATTGAAAGCACCATCCCACTCTCCCTTCCCCTCTGTTCTCACTCCGCTCTAACTAATTCCCCTGAAGATTCAGGATCTTACAGGGGCAGAAAAAGCAAAAACATCAAGACTGACATCTCTCTGAATTTTGGATACCTCCACCTGAAAGTTAATATCTTTCACAACACTGGGATCCTGCTGAGAGTGAGCAGGTCTGATTTTGGGAAGCATAAAAAAAGTGTCAATTCAGGGTGAACCTGCAATGCAGCTTCTTGAGGAAGGACCAGACACAAAATAGTTAACGTCCCTGGGAAGGTGGGAGCAAAATGAGACATCAAGGCATTAACACCAACACACTTCAGTCCAACTCTTTTGCTTCCAGTCAGGAGAAAGTGAGGACTGCAGATGCGAGAGATCAGAGCTGAAAATATTTTGCTGGAAAAGCACAACAGGTCAGGCAGAATACAAGGAGCAGGAGAATCGACGCTTCAGGCATGAGCCCTTCTTCAGGGCTCACGCCCGGTTCGTCAATTCTCCTGATCCTTGGATGCTGCTTGACCTGCTGCGCTTTTCCAACAACACATTTTCAGCTGCTTCCAGTCAGGGCAAAACATGCTCTGAAAGTCCAGCCTTCACAACCACACTTCTGCTTTCACTGAAGACAATTAGAGTCACACAGCACGGAAACAGAACCTTTGGCCCAACCTGCCCAGATATCCTAAATTAATCTAGTCAAATTTGCCATCACTTGCCCCCTATATGGGCCGGGTGCTGACAGCTGGGACTAAATTGGGTTGGCTCTCTTGTCAGCAAGGACGGAGTTGGACCGAAGGGTCTGTTTCTGTGCTGTACATCTCTATGACTCCAGTCACATTTGCCATCACTTGGCCCTGACCCACCTGAACCCTTTATATTCAGATGCCCATCCAGAAGCCTTTTAACTTGTCATCGTACCAGCACCCACCACTTCCTCTGGCAGCTCACTCCATCGCTCAAGCGACTCCACGTTGAAAGCGTCTGGTCTGGTGCACCAGATGACACCAGGATAATCTCAGATCGTTCCAGATCGCATCGATACTCAGTCAGTGACTTTCCCGATCAGGATGTTGTACGTGATCAAACAGGTCAGTGAATAGGCGATCCCCCACCTCTTAGTTCAAGTATCTCTACGAGAACTCCCTTGCTGGAGGGTCCCTTGAAGACACTTCAACTGGACTTCATTGAGTTGGAGAAATGAGTTGAGTTGCTATAAATATGTTTTGCTTATTGCTGATGTCTTTTCGAAGTGGATTGAAGCCTACCCTCCTCCTAACGCTACTGCTGAGACTGTGATAAAGATTTTGTTTAAGGAAAGCCCCCCCCTTCAGTATACCTGCATGCATTAGCTCAGACAATGGACCACACTTTGCATGTAATATTAACGGAGAACTCTGTTCCCAGCTTTGTATTTGTCGGCAACTGCACGGTGCTTATCATCCTCAGGTGACCAGCCTTGTTGAATGTTTTAACCAGACTCAAGACTAACCTTGTCAAATTAATGGCCGAATCTGGCCTCTCCTGGTTATGTTAATCCCTGTGGCCTAATTCCAGATGTGATCCATGTCTGCGGGCAAGACACGACTGTCTCCAGCTGAAAGTGTCTCTGGTCACCCCCTCCGTACCCCTTGGAACGGTTCGGCTCCCTTCTCAGTCCACGTCCACCACGTGACCGAAGCAATGATTGGTTATGTTCTTGCTCTAACCAATGTTATGCGTGTCTTTCACTCCCAGGAGCGTGCGGCCTACAGCGATGTTCCCTCCCTTTCAGCCTCGTCACGGGTAGAGCCTGGTTCGTTGGTGCTCGTCAAGAACTGGACTGGCAAAAGTCTCCAACCTCGTTGGGATGGCCCCTTCCAGGTTCTACTTCCCACCCCTACGGCGGTCACAGTCGCTGGGCGCTCAGCTTGGGTCCAACTACACCATTGTAAATTGATTGACCGCACCAATCAAAAGGGGGAAAGACGAGGAGAGAATGCTGGAATCCCAACAATAGGAGTGGACCCTGTCCATTTGGGTTTTTGAATCTTGCTGTTGTTCTAATGTTAATCTTATTACAGATACTTGAACTAAGAGGAGGGACATGTGGGGGATCACTTATCTCCTCACCTCTCTGATCACGTACAACATCCTGATGGGGAAAGCCACTAAGTATGGATGGGACCGGGAATGATCAGAGATTATCCACCACCCACACTGAGGAGATGTCGTCCAGTGCACCGGACCAGACCCCTTTGACGTGTGGAACGTGATGAAGATTGATTATTGGAATGGACTCTTCCATCAGAAAGACCAGATGGTCCATCTGGACAGTAGAAATCAGGGGGAGTTACCATGGCGTTACCGAACCTGTCTTTTTGATCTTACCTGCAGACGCAAGCCTAGTGAGGATAAAAATGATCAACCCCGTCATTATGGTAAATATTTTAAGGACGCCCAGGAACACCATCCCTTTTTGTAGGACGGGCCGACTCGAGAAAAGGGAAGCCTGATAGGGGAAACTCCTGAATCCACAAGGAACTTATTTATACAGGCCCACAGAACGCTCTACACCCCAGAGGCGGTAGTATGTTACTCCTCTCTATCGGGAGATGACTGACTTGCCCCGTCCCCAGTCCCCGATTCCAATCTATTCGTCAGACTCCCTCCTGCCGACCCTCCGCGGTAATTAACTCCCATCCCTGAGCTGACAGGGTCTGCTCCCGCCCTGGATTCCCTCCCATTGCTCCAAGTGAACAGATTTTCCCGCCCCACCATTTGCCCAGACGGAGGGATTTTCATTCATTCAGTGTCACTTCCGCGTTGTGACGCCACAATAGGAGCGGGTGGGCGGGGCCAAGCCGGGCGCACGCATTGCGCCTGCGCTGTCCTGCCCTGCCCCTTTTGCAACCATCCCTTCGCTTCAGAGAATCCCCACAGTGTGGGAGCAGGCCACTCGGCCCAACGAGTCCACACCTAACCCTCTGAAGGGGAACCCACCCATACTGCTCTCCATTACCCTGACAAATACACCTAACCTGCACATCCCTGGGTACTATGGGTAATTTCGCAAGGCCAATCCCAATCAAGGCCAGTGAGCAATGTAGTGATGTGGGAAATGAACATCACAGAATGATGGAGACAAGGAGAGGAAATGTACCAGCAATTAAATCTGGATTGCAAAGATCTAAACCGAAAACAGGGTGTCTGCATGTGTGCTGCACTGTTACAAAAGTGAATGAATTGACTGCACACAGTGAAGAGAATAATTATGGTCTGAGACTCCTTACAGAGACGTGGCTTCAGGACGACAAGGATTAGTCCTTGAACGTCGAGGGGGGTAGTCAAACGGGAAGCTAGGTGAAGGTAGAGGGTTGGCATTGCAAATCAAAACACTGATCACAGTAATCCGGTGTCAGGTCGGATTTCAGGTCCTGGCTTCTCTGTCCTCTGTTGATCTCCCTGTTCTCAAAGAGCAAGATGTTCAGCTCTGCTGAAGTTTTGATTCCCCAACACCCCACCCCTCAACCCCTTTACTCCTTCCAGAACAATACAACATTCAGTCAATCGAAACCCAATCCACTACCTCCCAGCCTGACAACCGACCAGTCACAGAGTGTAGTCGTACCAGGGAATCAAACAAGAAAAGTGAAACAAAAAAAAAGAAATAAATACGTGCTCATGCTTAATGTTTGTCAATAGGAAGTAAACCAGAAATAGGGGTCTCCCAGGATTCCGATAGTGCCCTACTTGAGGAATTCTCTTTCCCTTACATGTAACTGTTCGTACGTAGCTATGATTTACAACAATATTTACACCAACAGAAATAAAGCATCTGTTACCAAATAGACAGAGATACACAGCACGGAAATAAACTTTTTTGCTGTAAGTATACACAAGTCCTTGGGGGTGAATTTGCATTTGCAGAATTATATTTTCAGATAAATTCTATTTTGCTCAAAAATGCACAATCTGCAAGCTGTCAGAACATATTGTATTTTATAAATTCCTACTTTAGAAACAGAACTAGTCAGATTCAAGGTGGGGATAAAGACAGACTCTGACTTTTAACGCATTGTCTGAGCTGAGATTGGATTAGATTCCCTAGAGTACGGAAACAGGCCCTTTGGCCCAACAGGTCCACACTAACCTTCCAAAGAGTAACCCACCAGGCCCCATTCCCCATATTTACCCCCTGACCAATGCATGTAACACACCGCGCAATTTAAGCATGGCCAATTCACCTCACCTGCATATTTTTGGATTGTGGGAGGAAACCGGAGCACCTGGAGAAATCTCATGCAGACACGGGGAGAATGTGCAAACTCCACACAGACTGTGGCCAGTGGCTGGAATTGAACCTGGGTCCCAAGCGCTGTGAGGCAGAATTAAGAACCACTGAGCCACCGTGCCGCCCAGATGTTGTTACCTTTTGTTATAAAACCTTATGTTATCGAGATTTACATATGAATGGTAGTTGCAACCCACTGTAAAAGATGAGAGGGGTAACAATCCAGATTTGTTCAATATATCATTTCAGTAGCAGGACATTGTCATGTTTTTCCATAAATTCTGTGCGTTCTGATCTTATACTCCGCAACCACCTGATGATAGAGCAGTGCTCCGAAAGCTAGTACTTCCAAATAAACCTGTCGGGCTATAACCTGGTGTTATGTGATGTTTAACTTTGTCCAGGTTCGGGTGGATTGACCATGCTAAATTACCCAGTGTTCAGTGTTGTGCGGATTCGGTTGGATTGGCTGTGCTAAATTACCCATAGTGCCCAGTAATGTACAGATTAGGTGGGTTAGCCATGGGAAATAGTTTCATAGTAATAAAAGCAGGAGTCAGCCATTTGGCCCATCCAGCCTGCCCCGTTCTTCATTGTGATCATGGCCGATCTATCCATCATCTCAGCTCCTCCTAGCAACATTGCCCCAACTACCCTTAATTCCCCAACCATGCAAAAGCCCATTTTGAATATACTTAATGAAGACAATTCCATAGATTCACTATAGTCCAGGAAGAGCAGTAGTCCTCACTTTCTCCTCCTCATCTCTGTCCTAAATCTACTCCCCCTAGTCTTGAGGTCTGGTCTTACCCACCAGCAGAAATGACTGGATAGGGTCCGGCTTCATCCCCACAGTGTAATGAATTCCCACTTTCCACCAAAATCTGGGATGTACTCACTCACTTAGTCGATGTCTCACAAATGCAAGATTTCATTGTAACTTCTTCTGCTCCCAGTAAAGACAAAACACCTTTGAAAGCTGCTCTGAAAGTCCAGTCTTCACAACCACACTTCTGCTTTCGCCAAAGACGATTAGTGTCGTACAGCACAGAAACAGACCCTTTGGTCCAATTCATCTGATCAGATATCCTAAACTAATTTAGTCTCATTTGTCTGCATGTGCCCCATATCCCTCTGAACCCTTCCTATTCATATCCCCATCCGGATGCTTTTTAAATGTTGTAATTGTACCAACCACCACCACTCCCTCTGGCAGCTCGTTCCATACATGCACCACTCTCTGCGTGAAGTTGCCCCTCAGGTCCCTTCGAAATCATTCCCCTCTCACCTCAAACATATGCCCTCGAGCTTTGGACTCCCTTACCCTGGGGAAAAGACCTTGGGTATTCACCATATCCATGCCTCTTCCAAACGTTTATCAGGTCACCCCTCAGACTCTGATGCTTCAGGTGAGGATCTAAAATTTGAATTTAGGGTATTGTCAGACTCAACAAGTATATGTAGGTTTTTACAAACCACAAAATGGCTTTTCAATTTAAAATAATACAACAAAATGGCTGAGAATAATGATTGAACTCTGTGAACTTGTCCTGCTGTTTTGCAGAATTAAGCTAAAATCCAAAGATAAGAGGACAATGGAGTTTGTTTAAAATGAACACTGACACATTAATTGACCATTTGAACTAACCTTGAGCTGCTACCATGGCATGATGATTTATGTAATTAAGACCCCTTCCCCAGGAAATATCATTGGATTAACCTGCTCTAAATCATGTCACCTTATTACATTTGATTGGTCTTTTCTTGTAATTAAGGCTGTACTGTCTCTTAAAAAACCTAAATAAATAACATGTCATTTTCAAATGTAATTGCACAACTTCGCCATGGAACACAGAAGCTTTAATCACTGAGTTGCTGGACAGAATTGGGTCAAGATGCCTTATTAAACTGATAACCTTGCTTTGTACAGACTGCATTTCATTGATTCTTTAGCCCAATCGCGAACCAAAAGGCCCCTTAAGAGGGGTCTAGATCTTCACTCTGGATAGTTTGACCTGGCCAATTAACCCTAACCTGCACATTCCTGGGAACTATAGGTAATTTAGCATGGCCAATCCATTCTAAGTTGCACATCCCTGGACACTATGTGTAATTTAGCACAGCCAATTCACACAAACCTGCACCTCCCTGGGCACTGTGAGTACTTTAGCATGATCAATCCAACCTAACCTGGACAAAGTTTAAAAAAAAATCACACACACCCAGGTTATTGTCCAACAGGTTTATTTGGAAGGACCAGCATTTGGAGTGCTGCTCCTTCATCAGGTGGTTGTGGAGAATAAGATCATAAGGTACAGAATTTATAGAAAAACATTCTGGTGTCCTGCCACTGAAATGATATATTGAACAAACCTGGATTGTTAAGCCTTTCATATTTCAGAATGGGTTGCAGGTATCATTAATATGGAAATCCCAGAACTTCCTGAAAGACACTTTCTTGAGATAACAAGGTTTTATAACAATAAGGGGTCATATCAGCTTAGACAATGCATTAAAGGTGTGAGGTCAGAGTCTGTCTGTATCCCAATCTTGAATCAGACTGGTTCTATTTCCAAAGTGGAATTTACAAAATATTACTGGATTGACTGCCTGTGTGAACTGCCGAGTCTCATCCACCAGCTGAAATAACTGGATAGTGCAATGAATTCCCATTTTCCACCAAAATCACAGATGTACTCCCTTTACTCAGTTGCTCGCTCACAAATGCAAGATTTCATTGTATTCTTCTGCTCCCAGTAAGGGCAAAACATCTTCGAAAGCTGCTCTGAAACTCTAGTCTTCACAACCACACTTCTGCTTTCACCAAAGACGATTAAGAGTCATACAGCATGGAAACAGACCCTTTGGTCCAACTTGTGCGTGATGACCAGATATCCAAAATTAATCTAATCCCGTTTGCCAGCATGTGACCCACACGGCTCCAAACCATCCCGATTCACGTACCCAGCCAGATGCATTTTAAATATAATCGTACCAGCCTCCACCAATTCCTCTGGCAGCTCGTTCCACGCATGTACAACTGTCTATGTGAAAAAGTTGTCCTTCATGTCTCTTTTAAATCATTCCCCTCTCACCTCAAACATATGTCCTCTAGCTTTGGACTCCCCAACCCTGGGGAAATTCCTGATGAAGGGCTTTTGCCCAAAACGTCGATTTTCCTGCCCCTCGGATGCTGCCTGACCTACTGTGCTTTTCCAGCACCACTCTGATCGAAATTCTGGTTTCCAGCATCTGCAGTCCTCCCTTTTGCCTAGGTTGAACCCTCTACCTGTCTACATATGTGCCCACTTCACCAACCAGCACACCCTTTATCTGCATCACCCCCTACACCCATCCCCAATCCTGAAGAAGGGTTACACCCGAAACGTTGACTTCTCCACCTCCTGATACTGCCTGACTTGTTGTGTTCTTCCAGCCTCCTACCTGTGTATCTTGCCAATTGAGACACAGACCTGGAGCAACGTTTCCAGATTCTGTCCCCATCCCGACACACTCCCTTTCCTTTTAGTTGCTGCAAGGCAACAACTGAATCCCGGAATGAAAAAAATAAATGGAAAAGGTGACAAGAGACGAGAGTGCCGTACTTATAGATAATGGACAGAGGGATGAATTTGCAGTCTGGGATGAAGCTCAATGTTCATTCAGACACGAGCAGCAGCAGCTTCAGAACCGCATGGTCCAACTTCCGCATTCAGACAATGGGGTGACTCTGATTAGCAGGAGGACCAACGTCCTTCCGGTCCTCCTGTGCTCCCTATTGGTCAATCAAAAGAAGGTCCCGCGCCTTATTTGCCGATAGCGATGAGCATGCGCACCAGTTTTTGCTGACACCAGCGAGCATGCGTACTGCGTTGCTGACACCGGCAAACATGCGCAGTATGCTCTTTGAGGCTGCTGCTGTTATTAACAGATTTGAAGTGTCCAAATGCCGACAGGGAAAAAAGGGGTAGAGCCACAATTTTTTTTTCCCTGTGGTTCGACATTTTATTGCTTCTGCGTTTTGTCTGGTTACTCCACTTTTGTATGTCTTTTGTCCTTGTTGAGAGAGAGTGTGCCCCAGTGAGCCGTCTATGGGATGGAGCTGTAACCAGTTACACAGACTGAAGTAACATTATAGTATTCGCAGCAGGGAGTAACTGCACACATTTCCTGAGTGTGATCACAGTTTCAATTGTTCATCAGAAACAGGGAGCCAAAAGGACACCAGAACGACAGAGAAGTCGTAGAAATGCGGGGACTGTGCTAATGGATTCCATTCCCTGTCGGTCCATGAGATTTATCAGCTCAGTCACAGGTGGGAGAGGCAGTTCTTCAAAACATTATTACAACATTATTTCCCATTGACAAAAACACATTCACGCTGCCTGATTACCTTGAACTTGTACAAGTGTCCTGTCATCACATCTTTAATCATAGCTTTGAACATTTTTCCAATGACATATGTTACGGTCTGCAGTTTCCTGTTCTCGGTCTCCCTTTTTGAAGAAAGGAGTTTTCCAATCTACAGAAACCTTCCCTGAAACTAATGAAGTTTGGAAAATTAAAACCAATGCATTAACTATATCACCAGCTAGTTTTTCTTTAAGGATCTAGAATGAAATCCTTTGGACCCCTGGGACTTGTGATCTTGTAGTTCCAACAGTTTACTCAGTACTACTTCCCTGCTAATTGTAATTGTCTTCAGTTCCTCCTTCCCTTTCAATTCCTGATTTCCAGCTAGTTCCAGGCTGTTACTTGTATCCTCTCTAGTGACGACAGATTCAAGCTCTTTTCAATTCACCGACCATCTCTTTATCCTCCGTTATTGAATCCCCAGACTCATTTTTTACAGAACCAACACTTAGCTTTTCTTAAAAAAGTTAGCAAATTGACGAAACTTTCCTTCCTGTTTTTATATTTTTGGCTAACTTTCTAACTCTAATTGCTGTGCTCCTGCCTCCATTATTTCTGATGTTTGGCCCAGCTCTCAACTCTCACATCAACCTGTCTGCATATTCTATAGAACTGACCTTGGTTAAGTGTTGCAAAACACACAAGGGCAAATTTTTCATCTCCAGAAAGTCTTAATACTGAACACGATAACATTCACTTTGAAATATTGTTCATTCAAACTTCACAAGCACACCCTTCAGATTTAAAATCCCACAATGACACCCAGTTTTGTTATGATCTTTAATTTTGAAGAGAAATTTGAATATCCAGTGATTAACTGGAAGAACTGTTCACGAGGTTTTCACATTTTTAAACAGAAAAAAATCAACTGGATTAATTTAGCAGAATAGCACATATGGCCTTAAATTGTAAATTGAGTTTTGTTTTGAGTGACGGAGCAGGTCCACACCAGATGAGGATCTAATACCTAGATTTAGGATGTTGTCAGGAGTTTTTATTCACCACAAAATGGCATCTCAATATAAAGTAATAGAACAACATGGCTTCAGGCTGCAAATTAACATTGTGTTTAAAATGGCTCAAAGCTGCATTTCTGCATTCCTGAGCGAACTGAATTACAGATTAAGCAAACGATGCCTTCTTCATTGTATGGATCTAATTAAGCTAGATAGGACATTACTGACCATCCTAGCTAACCTTGAAGCACAGGTATGAGGAGATAATGCGTGTGAAACAACCTTATTTCCCAGGAAATATCATTGGGTTAACCTGTTTCCATTATGTAATTTTATTACATTTTATTGGAATATTCTGTAATTAAGGCTGTATGGTCTCTTAAGAAACATATGAAAATTGATATTTTATTCCACGTTAATCACACAGTTTCTCCAAGGAACACAGAATCTTTTAATATCTGTGTTGCTGGACAAATCTTTGCCCGGCCGTTACAAATTAAAGTGTGAAACCTTGCTGAAGCAGACCATAATCCTAGTGTTCATTTGACCGATCTCGGAACTGAGAGACCCCTCCCGGGGGTTGAGCTCTTCAACTCTCACTGTGCTTTTGGTGTGACCCATGATTACAGAGACTTGTGGGAACGGAGAGGATTTTTAACCCCCATGGGGCAGACGAACAGTAATGCTGTTTTGTCCAATCAATCTGGCAGCGATCAAGATGTTCAGCTCATGCTGAGGCAATGGATACAGTCTCCAAAGGAATGAGCAGATGGATGCTGCTGCCAAGCGGGCAGCCTGACACCCCAAACCTCTGGTCCCACTGGGTCCCCAGCAAAACCCCGACAGAGACAATATGGGGATAGAAATGCCAGGCCTGGGTATGGGACTGAAATCACAGGGTGCGCCCCCTGCTGAGCAGCACAAACTATGGCCTCAAACAGGGTACTCCCTCCATACTCAAACCGAAATGTGGGTGACCCCTGATGGACTACTTTGTGTTCCTTCTTTGCTGCTGCCTTTTTCAATTGATTATGTGCATTATTGTACACACGTGGGTAAGGAGGGAATGGTTAATACTGTATTACAAACCTGGTGTCACCCAGATTTCCAGAAAGCAGATAGGAAAAGAGCTGAAGCATGTTTAATTTGTAAACAAACAAGATGCATGGTTTAAGAGGGATGCCCTAAGGTTGTTAACCACCTCCTTGCCTGGTGGGCCTTTTTACTTGTCTACAACTTGCTTTTAGAGTCATAGAGATGGACAGCATAGAAACAGACCCTTTGGTCCAACCCGTCCATGCCGACCAGATATCCCAATCCAATCTAGTCCCACCTGCCAGCACCCGGCCCATATCCCTCCAAACCCTTCCTATTCATATACCCATCCAAATGCCTCTTAAATGTTGCAATTGTACCAGCCTCCACCCTCTGGCAGCTCATTCCATACACGTACCACCCTCTGCATGAAAAAGTTGCCCCTTAGGGCTCTTTTATATCTTTCCCCTCTCACCCTAAAACTATGCCCTCTAGTTCTGGACTCCCCGACCCCAGGGAAAAGACTTTGTCTATCTATCCTATCCATGCCCCTCATGATTTTATAAACCTATAGAAGGTCACCCCCAGCCTCCGACGCTCCAGGGAAAACAGCCCCAGCCTGTTCAGCCTCTCCCTGTAGCTCAGATCCTCCAACCCTGGCAACATCCTTGTAAATCTTTTCTGAACCCTTTCAAGTTTCACAACATCTTTCCGATAGGAAGGAGACCAGAATTGCATGCAATATTCCAACAGTGGCCTACCAATGTCCTGTACAGCCACAACATGACCTCCCAACTCCTGTATTCAATACTCTGACCAATAAAGGAAAGCATACCAAATGCCTTCTTCACTATCCTATCGACCTGCGACTCCACTTTCAAGGAGCTATGAACCTGCACTCCAAGGTCTCTTTGTTCAGCAATACTCCCTAGGACCTTACTATTAAGTGTATAAGACCTGTTAAGATTTGTTTTCCCAAAATGCAGCACCTCGCATTTATCTGAATTAAACTCCATCTGCCACTTCTCAGCCCATTAGCCCATCGGGTCAAGATCCTGTTGTAATCTGAGGGAACCCTCTTCGCTGTTCACTACACCTCCAATTTTGGTGTCATCTGCAAATTTACGAACCGTACCTCTTATGCTCGCATCCAAATCATTAATGTAAATGACAAAAAGTAGAGGACCCAGCACCGATCCTTGTGGCACTCCACTGGTCACAGGCCTCCAGTCTGAAAACAACCCTCCACCATCACCCTCTGTCTTCTACCTTTGAGCCAGTTCTGTATCCAAATGGCTAGTTCTCCCTGTATTCCATGAGATCTAACCATGCTAATCAGTCTCCCATGGGGAACGTTGTTGAATGCCTTACTGAAGTCCATATAGATCACATCGACAGCTCTGCCCTCATCTATCCTCTTTGTTACTTCTTCAGAAAAATTCAATCAAGTTTGTGAGACATGATATCCCACACACAGTGTCATGTTGACTATCCCTAATCAGTCCTTGCCTTTCCAAATACATGTACATCCTGTCCCTCAGGACTCCCTCCAACAACTTGCCCACCAATGACATCAGGCTTACTGGACTCCCACCCTTCTTAAACAGTGGAACCATGTTAGCCAAGCTCCAGTCTTCCGGCACCTCACCTGTGACTATTGATGATAATATCTCAGCAAGAGGCCCAGCAATCACTTCTCTAGCTTCCCACGGAGCTCTAGGCTACACCGGATCAGGTCCTGGGGATTTATCCACCTTTATGTTTCAAGACATCCAACACTTCCTCTTCTGTATTTTAGGGTGTAGGTTAGGGTGGATTGGCAGTGCTAAATTACCCATAGTGTCCTGGGATGTGCAAGTTAGGATAGATTAGCCATGGGAAATACAGAGAAATGGGTTAGGTATGGGTGGGATGCTCTTCAGAGGGCCAGTGTGGAATAGATGGGCTGAGTGGCCTGCTTCCACATTGTTGGGATTCTATGACCCTCCCCACAAAGGAGCATTTTATCGGCATCTATCCTGTCAAGCCCCTTTCAGAATTCTACTGGTTTCAATAAGATCACTTCTGGTTCAGAGAGGTAGACAGCACAGAAACAGACCCTTCGGTTCAACTCGTCCATGCCGACCAGGATTCCCAAACTAAACTAGTCCCACTTACTTACATTTGGCCCATATCCCTCTAAACCTTTATATTCATGTACCCATCCAAATGTCGTTTCAATGTTGTAACTGTCCCCGCATCTACCACTTCCTCAGCAAGTTAATTCCATATGCAAACCACCCTGTACCAAAATGTTTGTCCCTCAGGCTCCTTTTAAATCTCTCTCCCCTCACTTTAAAAAAATATACCTCCTCGTTTTGAGCACCTCTACACTAAGGAAGAGCCCTTTGCTATTCACCTTACCTCCACTCTTCATGATTTTATAAATCTCAATGACATCACCACTCAACCTCCTGCACTTCAGTGAAAAGTGTCCCAGTCTCTCCTTATAACTCAAACCCTCCAGTCCTGGCAATGTCCTGGTAAATCTTTATTAAACCCTCTCTAATAGTATTCTTCCTATTACAGGGCCACCAGAACTGTACTCAGTCCTCTCCAAGTGGCCTCACCAACATCCTGTATAACCTCAACATGATGTCCCAACCCCGATACTCAATGGGGTGAACAATGAAGGCAAGTGTGCAAAACACCTTCTTGACCACCCTGTCTCCCAGTGATGCAGCTATGCACCTGAATCCTCCCATGTCTCTGTTCTCCAACAAGACTCAAGGCCCTACCACTACCTGTATAGGTCCACCCTTCCTTGTTTCAGCAAAATGCAACCCCTTGCTTTTATTCATACCTCTCTCATACATATACACACACACATACACCCCCCAACAATCTCACAGGCTTATACTCTTTACCAAGCATGCACACAAACTCACATGCACACACACAAATAACTCTAAGAAGTGAATTTGAATTGGCTGAATTATCTGCAGATACATTCTACTTTGCTCAAAAAGTGCGGAAACTGCAGGCAGTCAATCAGTGTAATATTTTATAAATTCCTACTTTGGAAATAGAACCAGTCTGATCCAAGATTGGGGTATGACAGGCTCGAACCTCACACCTTTAATGCATTGTCTGAGCTGTCAGCCTTTTTAAAAATAAAACCTTAAGTCATCTCAAGAACGTAACTTAAAAGATGTTCTGGGATTTACATATAAATGAACCAAAACCTGCAATCCATTCTCAAAGATGGAAGACTTAACAGCAATCTAGGTTTGTTCAATATATCCTATCAGTTGCATGACACTGTGAGCTTTTGCTATCAATTCTGTGTCTTTTGATCCGGCTCCACAGTTACCCGGTGAAGGAGCAGCGCTCCGAAAGCTAGTGCTTCCAAATAAACCTGTTGGACTATAACCTGGTGTTGTGTGATTTTTAACTTCATCCAGGCCAGTCCTCCATCGGCTCCTCCACCTCGTTTCCATTGAACACAGCCCACACCTCCCGATGCTGCCAGGAAACTTTACAATGACGAGGAAATGATGCACTCGACAATCCTGAAAAACTTACAATTTCGAATGGTACTGGCTCCTCATTCACTGCTCCATCTGACAGACAACATTGGAAGCTTAGTGCAGGAGGCTGAAAGAAATGATCAGCTTTAAAACAAAAACCTCTTGGAGCTCAAAGCTTTCAATGACAGTCTGAGCCAGGGGGTAAATTCAGGTAACCTTTATTGCGACCCAACTTTGTTACAGCTTCAGATCCCCCTGCAAAAAGGCAGAGAAAAAGTAGCTGCTTTTTAAACAGCTCAAGGTCAAAGTACATACACTCCACCCCCCACCCCCACGTTCTTTACTATTGGTTAGCACCCAGTCATCCCTTTGTAATTGGATCCTTGGTACAGTTGTAACCAGGAGGATGTGTTGCCTCCTCACTCAGCAATTTCAATCCATACTCTGTCTCCAAGTAAGTTTCTCCCCTCTCATTTGCCGAGTGAGGAGGGGTGGGGCAGTGTAGAGTCAACCACACTGCTGTAGACCTGGAGTCATGTGTAGGCCAGACCGGGTAAAGGATGCAACTTGGCCATCACAGTTTCAATTCCCCTCCAGGTGAACTCGCTGGTGCCTCCGCAGGGCGGAGGAGCAGGTGTAAGCCTTCTTGCACTGACAGCAGGTGAACGGCCTCTCCCCTGTGTGGACCCGCTGGTGGGTCAGCAAGGTGGAGACCTGGGTAAAGCACTTCCCGCACTCGGGGCAGCTGAAGGGCCTCTCCCCCGTGTGGACCCGTTGGTGGGTCAGCAGGGCGGAGGAATTGCTGAAGGCCTTCCCGCACTCGGGGCAGGGGAACGGCCTCTCCCCGGTGTGGCTGCGCCGATGAGAGTCCAGGGTAGATGGGAAACAGAAGCTTTTCCCGCAGTCATCACACTTCCATCGTTTCTCCAAAAGGTGGGATTCCTCGGGTTTCTCCATGGCCAATGCTTCAGTTACACACAAACACGCATACAGCCCCACCCTGCTGTCAATTCCTCTTTCCAGGCTGTATAACGGTTACATGGTCCACACTCAGTGCGCTGCAACAGTAGGGTCTCTCATCCAGTCCCACTGACGCTGAAAACATCCTCAAACAGGAACCAAAAAGCTTTGCTCCTTCTCACAGAATCATAGTTGAAAATTGTTGCGGTCCGAATGCACTGAGTGACTGTCAGACATTGACTCAAAGTGAGGACTGCAGACGCTGGAGAGTCAGTGTCGAAATGTGTGGCATTAGAAAAATCACAGCAGGTCAGGCAGCATCCGAGGAACGGGAGAGTCAACGTTTCGGGCATAAGGCCTTCATCTGTTGATTTTGAATCTTCTGACTTCAGATTTTCAAATACTCTGCAAAAAGAAATTACAAAAGTCATCACTATCAGTGCAGGGTAGAAATTCAAAACAGGCAATTCTACTTTCTGTGGAATATTCTTTTGTTATTCCACAAAATTGAAAGCACCATCCCAATCTCCCTTCCCCTCTGTTATCACTCCACTCTAACTAATTCCCCTGAAGTTGCTGATTCAGGATCTTACAGGGGCAGAAAAAGCAAAAACATCAAGACTGACATCTCTCTGAATTTTGGATACCTCCACCTGAAAGTTAATATCTTTCACAACACTGGGATCCTGCTGAGAGTGAGCAGGTCTGATTTTGGGAAGCAATAAAAAAGTGTCAATTCAGGGTGAACCTGCAATGCAGTTTCTTGAGGAAGGACCAGACACAAAATGGTTAACGACCCCGAGAAGGTGGGAGCAAAATGAGGCATCAAGGCATTAACAACGACACACTTCAGTCAAACTCTTCTGCTTCCAGTCAGGGCAGAACATGCTCTGAAAGTCCAGCCTTCACAACCACACTTCTGCTTTCACTGAAGACAATTAGAGTCACACAGCACGGAAACAGACCCTTTGGCCCAACCTGCCCAGATATCCTAAATTAATCTAGTCACATTTGCCATCACTTGGCCCCTATATGGGCTGGGTGCTGGCAGCTGGGACTAAATTGGGTTGGCTCTCTTGTCAGCAAGGACGGAGTTGGACCGAAGGGTCTGTTTCTGTGCTGTACATCTCTATGAGTGCAGTCACATTTACCACCACTTGGCCCCGATCCACTGAACCCTTTGTATTCATCCGCCCATCCAGATGCCTTTTAACTGTTGGAATTCTAACAGCCCCCACCACTTCCTCTGGCAGCTCATTCCATAAACGTACCACCCTCTTCATGATAAAGTTGCCCCTGAGGTCTCTTTTACATCTCCCCCCGCCCTCACCCTGAACCTATGACCCTCCAGTTCGGGATGCCCCCATCCCAAGGGAAAGACCTTGTCTATTTACCCTATCCATACCCCTCATGATTTTATAAAAGTCTCAGACTCTGGCGCGATGGGGAAAACAGCTCCACCCCATCCTTCTGTCCCTCCTCTCCCGGGTAATTAAGACACATACCTGAGTTTGCAGAGTCTGCTGCCTCCTTGGATTCACTCCAGTTGGCACAAGTGAACAGATTCCCCCCACACACTCCCAGGATGAAGAATTTCCGAGAGGGAGGGAGTCTCATGCAAACCGACAGGGCTACTACCATGTTGTGACGCCTTCAATGGGTCTGGGGTGGGGTAGGGAACAGGAAAAGGGGCGAGAGGAATGGGGTGGGGCGCGGCCGGCCGGCTGGCTAGCCTGCACTGCCCTGCACAGTTTGCAGGAATTCCTTCCCTTCACAGAATCCCCACAGTGTGGAAGCAGGCCACTCGGCCCGACGAGTCCACACTGACCCTCCGAAGGGTAACCCACCCACATCCCTTCACCTGTTGCTCTACTCCCTGACTATCACACCCTAACCTGCACATCCCTGGGCACTATGGGTAATTTAGCATAGCAATTTCCCCCCTAACCTGGACAAAGTTAAAAATCACAACACCACGTTATAGTCCAACAGGTTTATTTAGAAGCACTAGCTTTTGGAGCACTGTTCCTTCATCAAGTGGTTGTGGAGAATAAAATAATAAGACACAGAATTTATAGAAAAACATGACAGTGTCCTGTCACTGAAATGATCCATTGAACAAACCTGGATTGTTAAGGCTTTCATCTTTACAAATGGGTTGCAGGTATAATTAATATGCAAATCCCAGAACTTCCTGGAAAGCACCTTATCAAGCGAACTTAAAGTTTTATGACAGAAAGTGACACTTGAGCTCAGCTCTGCAAATGTGCATTCACTCCCATGAACGTGTGTGTGTGTGTGTGAGAGATCTTGTATGTGCGCATCTTATATATCTCTCTGTCTATTTGAGAACAGGTGCCTTACTTCTGTTGGTGTAAATATTGTTGTAAATCATAGCTGGGTTCTCAGAGTTAGATGTAAGGGAGAGAGAATTCCTCAAGTAGGATAGTATAAGAATCCTGGGAGAGCCCCATTTGTGGTTTACTTTCTCATGAACAAACATTAAACACGAGCACCTCGTCATTTCGAATTTGGTTTCCTTTTTCTTGTGAGATCCCCTGCTGTGATTACACTGTGCCTGGGTGGCTGACAGACTGGGAGATGGTGGGTTGGGGCTTGATTGACTGAATGCTTTATTGTTCCAGAAGGTGAGAAAGGGGACAAAGCTTCAGCAGAAATCCAGCAGAGCTGAGCACAGACCGACATCATACTCCTTGGGGACAGGGAGATCAACAGAGGACAGAGAAACCAGGCCCTGAAACCCGAGCTGACATCAGACTACCATGTGATCAGAGCTTTGATGAGCAGTGCCAACCCTCTACCTTTACCAAGCTTCCCATTAGACAACACCCTCACTATACAGAATCTAATCCTTGCCATCCTAAAGACATGTCTCTGTAAGGAGTCTCAGACCATAATTATTCACTTCAATGTGTGCAGTTAATTCATTCACTTTTGTTACAATGCAGCACACATTCAGACTCACCGTTTCAATTTTTGTGATCTTTAGAATCCAGTTTTGATTGCTGGTACATTTACTCTCCTTGTCCCTTTCTCTGATGTTCATTTCCCACATCACCTCACTGCTCACCGGCCTTGATTTGGATTGGCCATGCTAAATTGCCTATAATGATGACGGATGTGCAGGTTAGGTGGGTTAAACGTGGGAAATGCAGGGTTACATTACACTGTAATAGAAGCAGGAGAAGGCCATTTGGCCCATCCAACCTGCTCCGCCATTCATTAAGATCATGGCTGATCTATTCATCATCTGAGATCCTCCTCCCTGCATTGTCCCAACTACCTTTAATTCCCCTACCATGCAAAAACCCATCCAACTGTGTCTTGAATATACTTAATGAAGTTGCCTCCACTGCTTCCTGGGGCAGAGAATTCCATAGATTCACTAGACTCCAGGAAAAGCAGTTCCTCCTCAACTCTGTCCTAAATTTACTCCTCCTAATCTTGAGCCTGGTTTCATTCACCAGTAGAAATGACTCAATAGGTAGGGCTTCATCCTCACAGTGCAATGAATTCCCACTTTGCACCAAAACCTCGGATTTACTCACTCACTCAGTTGCTGTCTCACAAATGCAAGATTTCATTGTAACTTCTTCTGCTCCCATTAAGGGCAAACATCTTTGAAAGCTCCTCTTAAACTCCAACCTTCACAATCACCCTTCTGCTCTCCCCGAAGATGATTAGAGTCATACAGCACAGAATCAGACCCTTTGTCCATCCACACATCATTCCTGATGAAGTGCTCGGGACCGAAATGTCGACTCTCCTGATCCTCAGATGCTGCCCGACCTACCACCTTTTCCAGCGCCACACTTTGACTCTAATCTCCAGCATCTGCAGTTCTCACTTTCTCCACATCCCAAAGTATCACCATTTAAACAATAAACCGTCTTTCTGCTTTTTTTATCATAGCAAAGGCTATAAGTTCACATTGAGATACTGCATTTGCCACGTGTTTGTAAATTGTGGTCTTCTCGACTTCGGGGAGACTGAGCGTAAACTTGGGGAACGGATTGGTGAGCATCACAGCCGGGTCCGAGAGGCTGACCAGACCTCCCAGTCACCATCGATTTTAATTCCCCTTCCCACTCCCTTTCTGACAAGAACA